>NC_081407.1:399679728-400024228 GCF_030272615.1 Cryptomeria japonica
CCAATTGGGATTTGAATAAGCTAAGACTGCCTTATTATTCTCCTGAAATTGGGGAAAAAAGTTTGGGATCAGGTACTATCAACATTTCCCCTATTTTATAGGGATGCGAGATAACATGATTCTAATGCTAAATCCAGCTTGGTGGCACAAACCAAGATGTGTAAAAGTGCAAAATATATCTTGAAGATTGAAATTAGGGTAAGATTAGGATTAAATCAAGATTAAATAAAAAGGGGCGCACCTAGGATCAAGGGCCCAATTTTCTGAAATGTAAATTGATAAGAAAGGACTGTTGAGCACTATCGAAAGTTGAGAGAGGGGTGATTCAACATGTATAAAAACTTGATCTCATTAATTTACTTGAACAATAACATTCATCCAAACACTTATGCATAAAAGTAAGCAAGGGAATTATCAAAATCATCCACACAAGAACACCAAGATTTTTATGTGAAAACTCCAAATTGGTAAAAACCATGGCGAGAATCTAACTCACAATATATACCAACTGTTTACAATGAATAAGGATTCTTTGCAAAGATCTTATTGCTCTAGATTTGTATACTAAGACACACAACCTCGGGCAAGATAGAAAATAAGGACTTGCATAGCTAAATATGTCTTCTTTAGGGAAAGATACAAAATAACTATTCAAATATAATAATAATAGACCAAACTGCATACAAAATAGCATCTGCTAAAATGTAGATAATAATTCACAATTTTATACTCGTCTATTTTCTCTACATAATTTTAGAACCATTACTACACATCATATTTACATTGCAATCATCATACCATATCACACCATATTGATACTCTCTCTCTCTCTCTCTCTCTCTCTCTCTCTCTCTCTCTCTCTCTCTCTCTCTCTCTCTCTCTCTCTCTCTCTCTCTCTCTCTCTCTCTCACTCTCTCACACACACACACACACACACACATTCATAAACACAATTTTTCTATTAATTATATACGAATCAAATCCACAATAATCTCTACTAGGTCAACTGAAAGAAAAGTGTAATGTGTATGTAGCATCAACCCAAAATATATCATCTAAAAGGTAGAGAAGATGTGTGAGGGTATAAAGCAAGTCAACACACCTTCCAATCATCATTAAAAAGATTTGCACACAACCACTCAAACCGAAAAGCATAAGTCGATACAAACTGATATGCTAAATCCGAAATGTCTTAACCTGGACCCAAAAACAAAATACGCGGTCCACCACAAAGGAAAGTACAACACCTTGAGAATAGTGATACTTGATCTCTACAATCATCTAAAGCATATTCAATATAGACATATATTCTAAATCATAACATAGTTTACTAGAGAAAACAATAATGATAATAGTAGCATAATTTTCGGATCAAATAGGGAACATTTAAACTTTCAAAAATTACTTAAATCAATATCCCATATCATTTGATCAACACAACATATATTTGGATCAAGAGCATATTGAACCACACACTTCCACTGTACATCTCTTATGATACATACTCAATACTGACACAACAATGCATTCCAACATCATAATACATACTTGGATCAACAACACCAACATCTGGTCCACACAGGTTTGACATCAATGACAAGAACGACTCTCATAAGTGCAACAATCTCCCCCTTTGTCATTGATGAAAAAATGTTAAAAACCATATTGAACACAACTACAACTCTCATAATAGAGATCTCCAAAATGCAAAATAAAAACAAAACTACTTGTCAAAAATTTCCAAGCCAAATATCCTTGAATTATTTCCTCAAACTCATAAGGGAAGAATTCCATGAATGAATAGTAGCAATCAGAATTATACTCTAACACTCACAATCAATGCACAAGTTCACTGCAATAAAAAATACATAAGAATTAACCACACTCTGTCCAACTTTTTCAGCTTCAACCAATAATCTGAGAAAAGTAGACAAATGCAATTCCATGGCATCCTTGAGTCCACAAAACAATTTTAGATATTCATCTCTTTTATTTTGTCACAATGGCAACTGAGAATGGAGATCCCAAACCCTAGATATCATTTCACCACTAGCATCCTTGTAAATATTAAAAGACTGGGCTAACTCAGTAAGATGAAACTTAATAGAGTCTATCTCATCTTTAAAGTTATTTGTAGCCACGAGCCACCTTAAGCAATACTTATGCAATCAAACAACATTGTCCATCATCATTCTGAAACCAATCAAATTAAGCTTAAGATCCTGATGTGCCCTTAGGCACTTCTCTGTCAGGTTTCCTTCTATATAGGTCTCACTAGAATCGTCATTACTAAATGTAGCCATACACTAAATTAACAATTCTATCAACACTCCTATAAGAACATCAACATCATCAGTGGGAACAAGATTATTTTGGAGGAAATATGTTATACATGCCTGTTAAATGGTATCTTGATCATAAGATGGAACAATAAAGTACAACTCACCAACACTTTTTAGGCCATCCAGTCTCCCAAGCAACTCAAGCACTTTGTCTTCATCAAAAGAAATTTCCTCTAAAGAAACAGGGGAAGCAATCACCTTCTTTCTTGTTGCAATACTTTTCTATGCATTGTCCTTCTCTAGTTCTTCATCACATTCTACGTTTACCGCTTTTGCACACTCTTCTCTCCCCACTTTTGCACACTCTTCTCTCCCTTGTTTAGATTTTAGTACCTTAGATGTAGAAGAAGAAGAAGCTTTTGCAGATGATTTCCTCACTTTCTTACCTTTTGGCACATTCTCACTTTTTCTATATTTCTTTCCAACAAATCTCATAATCTCACCATATGTTCCAAATCTCTCTTTACTCAAAGAATTTGGCATTTTAAGAATTATCTCTACAATAGTCATACATTCATCTTCTGATACTTCATAAGGAAGCTTGGCCACCCATGAAATCCTTGGAATAACAACTTCAATGAAACAACCGTCTTTGTCAACTAAGAAAGTAATATCATCCTTGTACCATTCAACAACTTTTAGAGGGATCCTATTCCTCACAACCAACTCTTTTCAAATATCCATAAATAACTTGTGACAAGAAACATCAAAATTAACCAAAACTTCCAAACATTCCTTAATCTGAGCATCAACCTGAGATTATCCAACAACTGCCACCTCAACAATTCACATAGATCATGATCAATATTTCCTTTTACCAATTTATAGGCCACATATACTGTCGTGGAAGAAGACAAACCTTCCCGATTTTTGTAATACACCTTGTATGAAATTCCCATAGTCGCATATCTCACTGCCAAGTCAACAATACTATCAATCTGAAGGGCTCTCTTATTAGACACAACACCAGTCAATTTGTTCACTTCATCATTCTTCACAAACTTCAAAGAAGGTATGGTTCTAATCGAGCATACACTAGTCATATCCATTAGGTCTTCTTTTGAAATCAAATATGGTTGATCCAACCATAAACAATCTTCATGAACTCTTCTTAACACATTCTTAATTATCTCTTCATCATCAAACATGAGAAAATTACTCCAAGCATCCAAACCCTTATGCCCTAAACTATCATAATTTGCCTTAAATCTCTACGCACCATCTACTAGATGAATTCTCTTAAAATCATTAAGCTTGCTATGCTTATACTCTTCCAAACAAACATAAAAGTAGCTAGAAAATATCTTCTTTATAAATTAACTTGTTAGAAACAACAAAAAATGCACCAATTGGGTTGCTCATCACCAAAACAAATGATTGAATCTCAACACCAGGTCTTGCCTCACTATGAATAGTGATAATATTAGAATTTTCAATTAGAAAAGGTCACAAATAAGAGAAATACCTTTGTTTGATCTCCTTCACACATCTTCGCACTCTACAACTCTTTGATCAAATTCGCACAAATGAATTTTGAGAATCAATATATAATCGTCATCTAAGGTTTCCTCAAAAAGCTGATACACTATTTACCCAAAGTCACCAAAATAGTTTCGAATCATCAATTTCACTTAGAATCCACAAGAAATGTCTTCCAAACATTTTCCATGTTGAGAACAACTCAACACCACACCAAGAGGGGACAAAAGATAAGCATTTAGCTCTCCCCCTCAGACACAGTTGTCTGAGCTAGTTACAGAAAGAATGGTTTGCACCCACAAAAGGTGTGGATCCATCCTCAATCTTCTCTTCAGTCTTATCATCTGATTTCTTTACCCAAGTCATCTTCATTTTCTCCTTCTCTTCATTGATATGGATTTTATTTTCTAGATCATTAGGATTCTTAGTTCTACTTCTCTAATGTCTCGCAATGTGTCCCATTCTGTTACAATTGTAGCATACTAGACCTTTTGAGGTTCACTACCATTTATTTTATCATTTTTGAATCTCCAATTTGTTTTGCGATTAACAGCCCCGTGCCCATAGGCTTTGCAAATATAATAGTATCCGCCAAAATATCGAATACCTCTGCTAGTATTTGAATTTGAATTTTTATTCCAATTCATCCTACTTTTGCACTCACTTGCTTTGTGACCGAACTAATTGTGGTAATGACAGTTTCCATTAAAAGATTGATTTCTGCTATGATTTCTGCATTCACCACTTTTATGTCCAAATCTATTGCATTGAAAAAGTTACCATTTAAAGATGAATACTTGATAGGGACAAGAGGAGGTCTCCAAACATTCTTCAAATTTTTGAATCTTCGATTAGGAACAAAAAAATTATGATCTTTGCTAGAGTTATTTAAATTATCATCTATCTTGTCTTTTCCTTTATCCTTTTTTGAATATTCTCCTTCCTCAAAGCTGAGTCCACTTTGTCTTTACTTTGTTTTTAAAAATTGAGAGCATCATCTAACAATTCACTGCCACCTTTGAGTTTCAATTAATTGTCAATTTTTTCTTTTGCAATTTTTAGTTCCTCCTTGAGTTTGCCAATTTATTCTTCAAATCTTGAACAATATCTAGTCTAATGACCTCCTTTCCTTTATCAAGCAGAATTCTTAGAAAATAAATCTTCTCAATTGCGTTTTTATGTTTCTCTTTGCCATCATCTAGGTCTGCCAATGCAAATCTCAATTTGCCTTCCATATCAACAATGCCATCCACATCATTCCAATCATTTTGATTCATATCATCCATGTCATTCGATTCTTCTTCAAACATACTATTCAAAATCTAAGATCTTCCTTAGTGGTTAAGCTGTCTCTTAAAAAACCAAAGCTTTCATACCAATTGTTGAACTCTGCTAGAAGCTGAGTGGGGGGGGGGGGGGGTGAATCAACATGTACAAAAACTTGATCTTATTAAATTACTTGAACAATAACATTCATCTAAACACTTATGCATAAAAGTAAGTAACTAAATCATCAAAATCAACCGCACAATCACACCAAGATTTTTATGTAGAATACCCTAACTAGGAAAAACCATGACGAGAATCTAACTCAATATATATATATATATATATATATATATATCAATTGTTTATAATGAATAAGGCTTCTTGCCAAAGAGCTTAGTGCTCCAGTAATGCAATCAAGGTAGGGGGATCCAATGAAGGACAACATATCCTTGTAGCCTAACACAAAAACCATGCAAAATATACCGGTAATTGGTAACACAATGCCAGAAATACCAGAAGGAACAACCGGTAACAACACAAAATACATAATTGGTAAACAATATGAACAATTCTGATTACAGTTTGAAGAATTACACATGCCACATGTTGGATCGTAGTCCAAGATACAAATAATGCTTACAACACAATTATAAGATCCATAGATCATCCACATATCAGATTGGCCTCCAAAAATAGTCTGTCAGTTCTACCCTAATCCAGACCTCAGCCTTCCGACCTCAGTCCACCGGATCAGAATCTCATCTGATCTACATCTTTGTTCGATCTCTAAACTCTGTCTTCGATCTTCTCACTTATGTCCACTCAAATGATTTGCAAACTCCCATTTATACCGTCTGCAAATAATAATAACTTAATCAAGTTGGCCCAAAGACCAACTGACTCATGATTTGTGCAATGGTAACATGTTGGCTCAAACCATTAAGAACAAATTCCAAAATGCATAAAATAATGTGCGGTCCTCTGGGAACATCAAACACGATACAAGAAACATAAATCAACGATCCACAATTCACGAAGATCAACTGCAAGTCTGGTATTGGCCTTGTTGATATGTTCTTACCGGTTAGTTTGGCAGTGTGTTGACCGAAGTTGGATCAGGTTGCGGTTGATCTCTGTGAAATGTAGATCATTGATTTATGTTTCTTGTGACGTGTCCAATGTTCCCAGAGGATCGCGCATTGTTTTATGCATTTTGGAAGTTGTTCTTAATGATTTGAGCTGGCATGTTACCATTGCACGTTTCATGAGCCGGTTGATCTTTGGGCCGACTTGATTAAGTTATTATTATTTGCAGACGATATAAATGGGAGTTTGTGAATCATTTAAGAGGACAAAAGATCGAAGATCAAAGATAAAGTTTAGAGATAGAGCAAAGATGTAGGTCCGGTGAGATTCTGATTTGGTGGACTGAGGTCGGAAGGCTGAGGTATGGATTAGGGTAGAATCGATAGACTATTTCTGGAGGCTGATCTGATATGTGAATGATCTGTAGATCTTATAATTGTGTTGTAAGCATTGTTTGTACCCTGGACTGCAATCCAACATGTGACATGTGTAATTCTTCAAACTGTAATAAGAATTGTTCATATTGTTTACCAGTTATGTATTTTGTGTTGTTACCGGTTGTTCCTTTTGCTATTTCTGGCATTGTGTTACCGACTACTGATATATTTTGCATGGTTTTTGTGTTACGCTGCAAGGATGGATTGTCCTTCATTAGATCCCCCTACCTTGACTGCATCATCTAGACTTGTAGACTAAGGTGCATAACCTTAGGCAAGATATAAAATAAGGACACACACAACTGAATATCACTTCTTCAACGAAAGATACAAAACAACTATCCAAATACAATAATAATAGACTGAACTAAATACAAAATAGCATTTTCCAAACTATGGATAATAATTCACAATTTTATACTCATATGTCTACTCTACACAACTTTTGAACCACTCCTACACATCATATTCACACTGCAATCATCATACCATATTACACCATATCGACTCTCTCTCTCTCTCTCATAAACACAAATGTTCTGTTCATCATACATTTGATTGGATCCATAATAATCTCTATTAGGTTGGCCAAAAGAAAAGTGTAATGTGTGAATAGCATTGACCTGAAATATATCATCTGGGAGGTAGAGAAGTTGTGTGAGGGTTCACACAAAG
Source organism: Cryptomeria japonica (assembly GCF_030272615.1). NCBI lineage: Eukaryota > Viridiplantae > Streptophyta > Pinopsida > Cupressales > Cupressaceae > Cryptomeria > Cryptomeria japonica. The sequence goes on from NC_081407.1 coordinate 399,687,017, forward strand.
TCGACATACCTTCTAATCATCATCAAAAAGCTTTGCATGCAATTGCTTGAACTAAAAAGCTTAAGCCAGTACAAATTGATTTGCTAAATCCAAAATGTCTTAACCCAAACCAAAAAACAAAATACGGGATCCACCACAAAATAAGTACAACACCTTAAGAATAGTGACACTTGACCTATACAATCATCTAAAGCATATCCAATTTAAACATACATTTTGGATCATAACATAGTTCACTATAGCAGACAACAATGATAATAACTTAGTTTCAGGAGCAAGTAGGGAACATTACAACTTCTAGAAACAACTTAAATCAATATCCCATATCATCTGATCAACACAACATATATTCAGATCAAGAGAATACTAAATCACACACTTCCATTGTACATCTCTTATGATACATACTCAATACTAAAACAACAATGCATTCCGATATCGTAATACATATTCAGATCAACAACACCAACATCACCAACATCCGGTCCACATAGGTTTGACATCCATGACAACAAAGACTCTCGTAAGTGCAATGAGGACTTAAGTTTAATTAAAGTAGTAATTAAATGCCTAAAGAAGTCCTATAATGTATAATGCAAAGGGACACGCTAAGGTGGGTGCTAACCTAAGAGTGGAAATGGACAACCTAATTAAGGGTGTACAATTTACGATGCTACATAAATAATAAGTAAAATATATTCCACACTAATATATTTAAGGCATGGGATAAGAGTTTCAAATCTTTGTAGGTTGAAGCATTGCTATGTTGCCACAATGCTAGTAGATTGAAGGGGATAGTGATTATATTGAAAGAATATACATTTGGAGATTAATACAAGCTTTTAATCTCTTAGCTGGTGACATTTTTTTACTCGAAAGTGTTTTCCTCACATATATCTATGTTCTTGTGGTTTGCTAAATTTTATTGTTGCACATTTATTTGCATCTCGATTCACATTCTATCATTGTTAAAGGAATTTGGTCACTAAAGGTGTAGTTCCTATCACTATACTTTCACCCATTTAACATAATGAAAACTTTCAATTGTATGGAGAGTGGAGGCATTTTTATTATGTCCAAGATTGGTATAGTTGTTGGTATTGGAGTAGTTGTCATAGGTCATGTTTCTTTAGAGCATTGTGTATTTAGGTATTGCAAATCTAGCTAAGGCCATGCAAAACCACTATACAACATGTATTAGTCACTTTGACGAGTTAGATGTTTTCTAATGGTTTCTCTAGAGGTATGTTGTGGTGCTATTATATGTGTATATGCATGTTTTTTTTGCATACCATGCAATGTTCTTATGCATCTTTAGGTTGACCCTACATTTTTTTTGTTTTTTGTTCATCAAAGATAGCTAGCACGATGCTCATCGTTTAAAATCTATATGTCAATGGACTAGAATAGGAATGACTACCCTAGTTTACAAATCATCTTCTATCATCCACATGTCAACTACAATAATGGAGACATTTGAGACGATGTATACTCATGCCTACAAGTAGTTATTGTGAGGGATTATATGTTTTTTATTATTTATTAGTAATAGTTATGATAAACTAACATTTTCTGAAGTGCTTTGGAAGATAAGTGCACATATATGTTCTTTCGCTCTACATCATTTGTATTATCTTTATTTTTAAGTTTTTAAACTTGATATAAATTAAATCCTTCTTAAGTTAAAAACTTAAATGTTATTTTGATTATATGACATAACTTATGAATGCTTCTTAAGTTAAAAACTTAAATGTTATTTTGATTTTAACTTATAAATAAAATCCTTCTTAAGTTAAAAACTTAAATGTTAAAGAATATTCAATATAGACATATATTCTGGATCATAACATAGTTTACTAGAGCAAACAATAATGATTATAGTAGCATAATTTTCGGATCAAGTAGGGAACATTAAAACTTTCAAAAATAACTTAAATCAATATCCCATATCATTTGACCAACACAATATATATTTGGATCAAGAGCATATTGAACCACACACTTCCACTGTACATCTCTTATGATACATACTCAATACTGACACAACAATGCATTCCAACATCATAATACATACTTGGATCAACAACACCAACATCTGGTCCACATAGGTTTGACATCAATGACAATAACGACTCTCATAAGTGCAACAATCTCCCCCTTTTTCATTGATGGAAAAATGTTAAAAACATTTCTCCTATTCAAAAATATATCTCCCTAGCAATATTTCCCCCCCTTTGACAACAATGATAAAGGGAAACTCCTTAAACCAAAAAAATACTAAGCAAAACTACAACTCTCCTAATAGAGATCTCCAAAATGCAAAAGAAAAACAAAACTACTTGTCAAAAATTTCCAAGCCAAATATCCTTGAATTATTTCCTCAAACTCATAAGGAAAGAATTTCATGAATGAATAATAGCAATCAGAATTCTGCTCTAACACTCACAATCAATGCATAAATTCACTGCAACACAAAATACATAAGCATTAACCACACTATGTCCAACTTTTTCAGCTTCAGCCAATAATCATAGAAAAGTAGACAAATGCAATTCCATGGCATCCTTGAGTCCACAAAACAACTTTAGAGATTCATCTCTTTTCTTTTATCACAATGGCAACTGAGAATGGAGATCCCAAACCCTAGATATCATTGCACCACTAGCATCCTTGTAAATATTAAAAGACTGGGCTAACTCGGTAAGATGAAACTTAATATAGTCTATCTCATCTTTAAAGTTATTTGTAGCCATGGGCCACCTTGAGAAATACTTATGAAATCAAGCAACATTGTCCATTGTCGTTCTGAAACCAATCAAATTAAGCTTAAGATCCTGATGTGCCCTTAGGCACTTCTCTGTCAGGTTTCCTTCTATATAGGTCTCACTAGAATCATCATTACCAAATGTAGTCATACACTCAACTAACAATTCTATCAACACTCCTATAAGAACATCAACATCATCAGTGGGAACAAGATTATTTTGGAGGAAATATGTTACACATGCCTATTAAATGGTATCTTGATCATAAGATGGAACAATAAGGTACGACTCAGCAACACTTTTTAGGCCATCAAGTCTCCCAAGTAACTCAAGCACTTTGTCTTCATCAAAAGAAATTTCCTCTAAAGAAACAGGGGAAGCAATCACCTTCTTTCTTGTTGGAATACTTTTCTACACACTGTCCTTTTCTAGTTCTTCATCACATTCTATGATTACAACTTTTGCACACTCTTCTCTTCCCGCTTTTGCACACTCTTCTCTCCCTTGTTTAGATTTTAGTACCTTAGATGCAGAAGAAGAAGAAGCTTTTGCACATGATTTCCTCACTTTCTTACCTTTTGGCACATTCTCACTTTTGCTAGATTTCTTTCCAACACATCTCATAATCTCATCATATGTTCCAAATCTCTCTTTACTCAAAGAATTTGGCATTTTAAGAATTATCTCTACAATAGTCATACATTCATCTTCTGATACTTCATAAGGAAGCTTAGCCACCCATGAAATCCTTGGAATAACAACTTCAATGAAACAACCATCTTTGTCAACTAAGAAAGTAATATCATCCTTGTACCATTCAACAACTTTCAGAGGGATCTTATTCCTCACAACCAACTCTTTTCAAATATCCATAAATAACTTGTGACAAGCAACATCAAAATCAACCAAAACTTGCAAATATTCCTTAATCTGAGCATCAACCTGAGATTATCCAACAACTGCCACCTCAACAATTCACATAGATCATGATCAATATTTCCTTTTACCAATTTATAGGCCACATATATTGTCGTGGAAGAAGACAAACCTTCCCGATTTCTGTAATACACCTTGTATGAAATTCCCATAGTCACATATCTCACTACCAAGTCAACAATACTATCAATCTGAAGGGCTCTCTTATTAGACACAACACCAGTCAATTTGTTCACTTCATCATTCTTCACAAACTTCAAAGAAGGTATGGTTCTAATCGAGCATACACTAGTCATATCCATTAGGTCTTCTTTTGAAATCAAATATGGTTGATCCAACCATAAACAATCTTCATGGACTCTTCTTAACACATTCTTAATTATCTCTTCATCATCAAACATGAGAAAATTACTCCAAGCATCCAAACCCTTATGCCCTAAACTATCATAATTTGCCTTAAATCTCTGCGCACCATCTACTAGATGAATTATCTTAAAATCATTAAGCTTGTTATGCTTATACTCTTCCAAACAAATATAAATGTAGATGAAAAATATTTTCTTTATAAATTAACTTGTTATAAACAACAAAAAATGCAACAATTGGGTCGCTCATCACCAAAACAAATGATTGAATCTCAACACCAGGTCTTGCTTCACTATGGATAGTGATAATCTTAGAATTTTCTATTAGAAAATATCACAAATAAGAGAAATACCTTTCTTTGATCTCCTTCACACATCTTCACACTCTACAACTCTTTGAGCAAATTTGCACAAATGAATTTTGAGAAGCAATATATAATCGTCATCTAAGGTTTCCTCAAAAAGCTGATACACTATTTACCCGAAGTCACCAAAATAGTTTCGAATCATCAATTTCACTTAGAATCCACAAGAAATGTCTTCCAAACATTTTCCATGTTGAGAACAACTCAACACCACACCAAGAGGGGACAAAAGATAAGCATTTAGCTCTCCCCCTCAGACACAGTTGTCTAAGCTAGTTACAGAAAGAATGGTTTGCACCCACAAAAGGTGTGGATCCATCCTCAATCTTCTCTTCAGTCTTATCATCTGATTTCTTTACCCAAGTCATCTTCATTTTCTCCTTCTCTTCGTTGATATGGATTTTATTTTCTAGATCATTAGGATTCTTAGTTCTACTTCTCTAATGTCTCGCAATGTGTCCCATTCTGTTACAATTGTAGCATACTAGACCTTTTGAGGTTCACTACCATTTATTTTATCATTTTTGAATCTCCAATTTGTTTTGCGATTAACAGCCCCGTGCCCATAGGCTTTGCAAATATAATAGTATCCGCCAAAATATCGAATACCTCTGCTAGTATTTGAATTTGAATTTTTATTCCAATTCATCCTACTTTTGCACTCACTTGCTTTGTGACCGAACTAATTGCGGTAATGACAGTTTCCATTAAAAGATTGATTTCTGCTATGATTTCTGCATTCACCACTTTTATGTCCAAATCTACTGCATGGAAAAAGTTACCATTTAAAGATGAATACTTGATAGGGACGAGAGGAGGTCTCCAAACATTCTTCAAATTTTTGAATCTTCGATTAGGAACAAAAAAATTATGATCTTTGCTAGAGTTATTTAAATTATCATCTATCTTGTCTTTTCCTTTATCCTTTTTTGAATATTCTCCTTCCTCAAAGCTGAGTCCACTTTGTCTTTACTTTGTTTTTAAAAATTGAGAGCATCATCTAACAATTCACTGCCACCTTTGAGTTTCAATTAATTGTCAATTTTTTCTTTTGCAATTTTCAGTTCCTCCTTGAGTTTGCCAATTTATTCTTCAAATCTTGAACAATATCTAGTCTAATGACCTCCTTTCCTTTATCAAGCAGAATTCTCAGAAAATAAATCTTCTCAATTGCGTTTTTATGTTTCTCTTTGCCATCATCTAGGTCTGCCAATGCAAATCTCAATTTGCCTTTCATATCAACAATGTCATCCACATCATTCCAATCATTTTGATTCATATCATCCATGTCATTCGATTCTTCTTCAAACATACTATTCAAAATCTAAGATCTTCCTTAGTGGTTAAGCTGTCTCTTAAAAAACCAAAGCTTTCATACCAATTGTTGAACTCTGCTAGAAGCTGAGAGGGGGGGGGTGAATCATCATGTATAAAAACTTGATCTTATTAAATTACTTGAACAATAACATTCATCTAAACACTTATGCATAAAAGTAAGTAACTAAATCATCAAAATCAACCACACAATCACACCAAGATTTTTACGTAGAATACCCTAACTAGGAAAAACCACGACGAGAATCTAACTCAAAACATATATCAATTGTTTATAATGAATAAGGCTTCTTGCCAAGGAGCTTATTGCTCCAGTAATGTAGTCAAGGTAGGGGGATCCAATGAAGGACAATCCATCCTTGTAGTATAACACAAAAGCCATGCAAAATATACCGGTAACCAGTAACACAATGCCAAAAATAGTAGAAGGAACAACCGATAACAACACATAATACATAATCGGTAAACAATATGAACAATTTTTATTATAGTCTGAAGAATTACACATGCCACATGCTGGATCACATTCCAAGATAACACAATTATAAGATCCGCAGATCATCCACATATCAGATTGGCCTCTGGAAACAGTCTGTTGGTTCTACCCTAATCCAGACCTTAGCCTTCCGACCTCAGTCCACTGGATCAGAATCTCGTCCGATCTACATCTTTGTTCAATCTCTAAACTTTGTCTTCAATCTTCTCACTTTTGTCCACTCAAATGATTCGCAAACTCCCATTTATACCATCCACAAATAATAATAACTCAGTCAAGTCAGCCCAAAGACCAACCAACTCATGATTTGTGCAATGGTAACATGTCGGCTCAAACCATTAAGAACAAATTTCAAAATGCATAAAACAATGTGCGGTCCTCTGGGAACATCGAACATGATACAAGAAATATAAATCAACGATCTGCAAGTCACCAAGATCAACCGCAAGGTCGGTATTGGCCTGGTTGATATGTTCTTACCGATTAGTCTGGTAGTGTGTTGAGCGAAGTTGGATTGGGTTGCGGTTGATCTCCGTGACATGCAGATTGTTGATTTATGTTTCTTGTGACGTGTCCAATGTTCCTGAAGGACCGCACATTGTTTTATGTATTTTAGAAGTTGTTCTTAATGATTTGAGCCGACATGTTACCATTGCACATTTTATGAGCTAGTTGGTCTTGGGACCGACTTTATTAAGTTACTATTATTTGCGGATGGTATAAATGGGAGTTTGCGAATCATTTGAGAGGACAAAAGTGAGAAGATCGAAGACAAAGTTTAGAGATAGAGCAAAGATGTAGATCCGACGATATTCTGATTTGGTGGACTGAGGTCGGAAGGCTGAGGTATGGATTAGGGTAGAACCGATATACTATTTCTAGAGGCTGATCTAATATGTGAATGATCTGCAGATCTTATAATTGTGTTGTAAGCATTGTTTGTATCCTGGACTGCGATCCAACATGTGACATGTGTAATTCTTCAAACTGTAATAAGAATTGTTCATATTGTTTACCGGTTATGTATTCTGTGTTGTTACCGATTGTTCCTTCTGCTATTTTTGGCATTGTGTTACCGATTACCGATATATTTTGCATGGTTTTTGTGTTAGGCTGCAAGGATGGGTTGTCCTTCATTAGATCCCCCTACCTTGACTGCATCATCTAGACTTGTAGACTACGGCGCATAACCTTAGGCAAGATATCAAATAAGGACACGCACAACTGAATATCACTTCTTCAGGGAAAGATACAAAACAACTATCCAAATACAATAATAATAGACTGAACTAAATACAAAATAGCATTTTCCAAACTATGGATAACAATTCACAATTTTATACTCATATGTCTACTCTGCACAACTTTTGAACCACTCCTACACATCATATTCACATTGCAATCATCATACTAAATCACACACTTCCAATCAAGAGAATACTAAATCACACACTTCCATTGTACATCTCTTCTGATACATACTCAATACTAAAACAACAATGCATTCCAATATCATAATACATATTTAGATCAACAACACCGACATCACCAACATCCGGTCCACATAGGTTTGACATCCATGACAACAAAGACTCTCATAAGTGCAATGGGGACTTAAGTTTAATCAAAGTAATAATTAAATGCCTAAAGAAGTCCTATAATGTATAATGCAAAGGGACACGCTAAGATGGGTGCTAACCTAAGAGTGGAAATGGACAACCTAATTAAGGGTGTACAATTTACGATGCTACATAAATAATAAGTAAAATATATTCCACACTAACATATTTAAGGCATGGGATAAGAGTTTCAAATCTTTGTAGGTTGAAGCATTGTTATGTTGCCACAATGCTAGTAGATTGAAGGGGAGAGTGACTATATTGAAAACATATACATTTGGAGATTAATACAAGCTTTTAATCTCTTAGCTGGTGACATTTTTTTTACTCGAAAGCGTTTTCCTCACATATATCTATGTTCTTTTGGTTTGCTAAATTTTATTGTTGCACATTTATTTGCATCTCGATTCACATTCTCATTGTTAAAGGAATTTGGTCACTAAAGGTGTAGTTCCTATCACTATACTTTCACCCATTTAACATAATGAAAACTTTCAATTGTATGGAGAGTGGAGGCATTTTTATTATGTCAAAGATTGGTATAGTTGTTGGTATTGGAGTTAGTTGTCATAGGTCATGTCTCTTTAGAGCATTGTGTATTTAGGTATTGCAAATCTAGCTAAGGCCATGCAAAACCACTATACAACATGTATTAGTCACTTTGAGGAGTTAGATGTTTTCTAATGGTTTTTCTAGAGGTATGTTGTGGTGTTATTATATGTGTATATGCATGTTTTTTTTTTTGCATACCATGCAATATTCTTATGCATCTTTAGGTTGACCTTGCATTTTTTTGTTTTTTGTTCATCAAAGATAACTAGCATGATGCTCATCGTTTAAAATCTACATGTCAATGGACTAGAATAGGAATGACTACCCTAGTTTACAAATCATCTTCTATCATCCATGTGTCAACTACAATAATGGAGACATTTGAGATGATGTATACTCATGCCTACAAGTAGTTATTGTGAGGGATTATATGTTTTTTATTATTTATTAGTAATAGTTATGATAAACTAACGTTTTCCAGAAGTGTTTTGGAAGATAAGTGCACATATGTATTCTTTCGCTCTACATCATTTTTATTATCTTTATTTTTAATTTTTTGAACTTGATATAAATAAAATCCTTCTTAAGTTAAAAACTTAAATGATATTTTGATTATATGACATAACTTATGAATACTTTATATTTTTTTAATATCATATCATGTATAATAGCCATTTTAATCCATCTCATTTAACTTATTCCAAAAAATATTCAAAATTGTGAAAAATATATTACTTAGACAATTCTACCATATTGAACACACTCTACTTACTTTATAACACTATTAAGATAGATTACAATGTTAATAATAAACTCAAAAAAAGTTTATTCCAAAACACCATTTTAAAAAATTTACAATCAGATAATAAATAGTCACATTTTAATGAAGCAAATAGAGTTCATTTTTATACTACAAATAATATCTTCAAGCATTGATGAGATCTTCAATCATTATTTAAATGGTTTTTTTTAAGTTGAGATTAAAATTAAAAAATATATATATGTAATAAAATATTAAAATATCATTTTATAATAAACTCCACCACTAAATTACTTCTCCCACTTGGGAGACACGTTTCTTAAAGGAAATATTAATTTTTTTAGCATCTTGTGAAGGCATCTTTGATGCCCTTGTTAGTTGTTGTTGCGAAAGCATTTTCTATCTTTTAATGTATATTCCCTTCCATTTTCAATTTGGTATCTGCTTAAGTATAATTTTTAAAGTTAATTATAATTTTATTATTAATATTGAAATGCTATATAATTAAAATCATGGCTCACATTTAGATAATTTAAGAGGATTGGACAAATAAATCAAAAAGTTCTTTTGTTAGAATGATTTTTATTGTTAATGTAATGCCCTGCCAGGAAACCCCGAAGGGATAAGCCAAAACACAAGAATAGAGTGCAATAATTTTTATTTTTTTTAAGTTACACCACATTAAGATACAACAAGATATCAAAGATTCAGATTACAGAGCGGAAGACATCAACTAACACCTAAAGAGTTTCCCAACGAGATTACTTAAATTTCACATTTCACTTAACTCACACAATTAATCCAATAAGCTGATTATCTTAAAGACGAGATAATTCTTAATTAAGGATAATTTCTTTCAAAAGATAGAAATATAAATCACATGCTAATGTTTATCCATTATGATTCATTCATACTTTACATTCAAGCTTTTCATTAAAATATAAGCCATGCATCTAATATTCTAACACACTAGAATTTAATCATAAACATATGAGATATTTTCAAGCATACTTAATTTCCTTAACAACAACTGAATATATTCCATTACTCTAAGTTACATTCTTTCATATTCCAATTTATTGCATTTAAAAGACGATTGCATACATGCATCTACGATAAATCTCATCTAAACCACTTATGCATTCGATCAAAATGGCATTCAAGAAAGAACTGCATATAAACATTTAAAGTTAATTCCATCTTATCCACTTATACATTCTAACATAAGCTATTCATACATGATAAAGTTGAATAAGGGAAACATGAGAAAATAACATCACATAACACCATAATGATCTCGGAATTCACCCCTAAAGGGCTACATCTCCGGGTCTGCTCAACTGCAAGACCCCTCTGATAATTAATAAAGTTAAGAATACAAGAGGTTACACCATTACAATCCGGTCATTAAGGCGAAACATAAACAATATACAAGCGACCGCATCGGTCAATTAATACATAAACGATCCCTGAAAAGAAAAGGATCCAGCTGAACATAATCAAAGCTAATACAAAGGTCCAGGAGAGCATCCCCAAAACTGAGTCATCACCACCCAAGGTCTAACATGAAACTAGGTACTCACAAGGGTAAAGATAATAGGGCGACCCACAAAAGTACTCCTAACAGGACAAAACGACAACATACTAGCGAACGTAGGGACAAGTGTCATCACACACCCTGGTATGGTTACCATGGCAGGTCTTCATAGGTCCCGGCCCCATACATTGGGTTACCCTGGCAACCTAATCCGAGCCTCCGGCCCATCCAAGCCTCATGTGGACCCACACATCCTTTCGTGAAGACAAGGATGATGGATTGCCATTTCAGGCCTTCTCACAGCATGTCGGGTCTATGTTAGCACTCGTCCCATGTGTGAGGCACATTTATCTTACTTAGAGATTAACATTCTAATCTACTGTTAGGTTATCACTTATTAGACTCACTTTCGATGGGTTACCCAGCAGCGACTTTGGGCGCGGCCCCCAATTGAAAGCCACTTTCCCATACGACACTAGACTATACTCAGACGAACTCAAAAACCAAGGAATAGACCTGGTCAGATGAACGGAGTTCAAAATGGAGAGATCCACCATTTGGTCAAACATGACTTCATACGAGGTGCACTGACAGACGGTACTCTAACTAGAGACCTGACCGACTAAGGTCAACCACGAATCATCATTCGACACCCACATAGAGGATATGACCAAATACGACACCACAACAAAACAACAGTCAACTCGGAACCGAGGACTGAAACATGTACCCCAAATCAATCCATACGATAGGGACCTATCAAACAAAGCACGACTTGCCATTACATAAGCAAAAGCGAATACAGAAATTAAACTCGCATAGGTAATATTCAGCAAATACAATCTTTTCCGAATTGATCTAAACATTAAAAGTCGATCAAGTTTTCTACATGATCTATGTTTCCAAAAATACACTAGCAGGAAATCATCATTGCAAGGTGAATACAATATCACAATTTGCAATAGTACCATTGTCTATTTCTCAAACAGAGGAAAAATATAAATTAACCATTCATTTTACTAAATGAGAATATCAGTAACTAAACAATTTTCCCAAATGATACTTAATTAAATTTCCAAAAGCACATCGTTTAAATTCATAATGTCCAAGGGTTAAATATTCATTTCTAACATTTCCAGATGGCCTATATCATTAAAATCTTCAAAAAATATATATTCTTGAATAAAGTATGTTTTATCTCGAAAATTTTTCCAATATAAACAATATTTCATCTTTTTCAAAAGATGCTCCCCTAATATTATAGGTCCAAAAGGATTAAATATTAATTCATAAATATTTATAACCCTACGGTTAATAAAATATACACAATTAATATTTAATATTGCATAATAATCCAATTAAGTATTAATCAACATATATACATTTATTTCCATTGATAAATATATATTAATATTAATTAATAATTAATTAAACACTTTATTAAAAAAAACTTTTAAAACTAATAAATTTATTTATTAATTTTTTTATTTTTTTACTAAAAAAAAAAAATAATAAAAAAAATACAAATTAAAAAAAGGGGGGGGGGGGGGGGGGGTTTCCACGTGGACCCCACGTGGTCCCCATGGGAGCTCACGCAGCCCCAAAGGGGAAGTGCTGCTTCCCAAGGGAGCACGCAACATCCCCAAAGGGAGCGCTGCTGTTCCCAAAGGAAAGCACGCAACATCCCTTGGGGTGCGCTGCTGTCCCAATGGGATACGCAGCTCCCCAATAATTTATTATATACATTTTTTTTTTCATTTTTTTTTTTTAATTTTAAATTTTTTTAAAAAATTACTGTTAAAAAAAACAACAGTTTCCAGCCAGTCTCAGCAGAGACTAAAATAATTAAATTTTTATTTTATACTCCATTTACAATTTCAAAGAAAACCCAGATTCTCTTAAACCAACAACATATTTGCCAAATAAGATCTATTAACTTCTATATATTCAACCACAAACAGATATCTCTGATTTAAAGCATGAAGTTGAAATTGAAGGTATTCATATGGAACTTAATTTTTATTTTATTTTTAAAACAACACAGAAATTTTCAGAATATGAGAGGTTTTCAAAATTGAAAGGATAATTCTTTTGGGCATAAGAAAAATCATTTTCCATGCAAGGATGCAAACAATAAACCAATACCAACTAATTCCACAATGATTCATAACCTTGAGGCAATCAATGGAGAAATTAAAACCAAATAGCATGAAGGACATCCAATGCCCATTTTTTTTAAATTTAAACAATAACTAACTGATAACCAGAATTCCTACCTCAGTAAGCATTCCTGGAAAGGATCTGATGAAGAGCCCCAACCTGCAGCTCAAGAAATCCTTCTCCTTCCAAAACCCCCAAATTTCATCCCAAAAATATTTTTCCAACAAAACATTTTTCCAAAAATATCCATCCTCCAAAATTTTCCAAAAGTCTAGGTTATAAGGAAGAGTTGACCAAAATTTCATTTTTTTTGGGATTAAAATTTTTATTTAAAAATAATTCCCAAAAATTACTATTTTCCAACTATATCAACAAATTAAATTGTTTTTCAATTCAAAATTGATTTTCTCACTCAACTGAAATTTAACCTTTCTATTTCAAAAATGCCAAAAGATTAAATTTAAATCTTTCTTTTTCAACAACATAAACATAACAAATTTAATATTAAAATTAACTATTTAATTGAACTTGCTCCCAATTTAAATCGAGCAATTCAAATCAACGATAATTCACATAAAGAAATCCCGATTAATTTAGTCCATTAAACTTTAATGCACAAATACATATTTAATCAAATTGAATACTAAGGACTAATTAATCAATTTAACCATACACACCAAGCACACAAACCAAGAAAGTCAACCAGACAGACGACTCGCAAACCCAACAAAAAGGGGATACTGACGACAACTGACGATGCTCACTTGAGCACGACTATGGTCAACTAGGGTCTTACGACCACCTACTCCAACTCTAAGGATTAAAGAGGTACACTCAAACCTGCAATTCCAGGTGAAGACGAACCTCGCACTCATGCGGCATTGTACCTGAAATCTCTTGCAACCAAGAGTCATACATGCATACATATATAGACTTAATGAAAGCGTTAGCCCGATATTAATACCACGAAATAGAAACACTAAACAACTTGCATACAACTAGTGTGAAACCACACCAACAACTATGCATTAAATCAAACATCTGACTATAATCATTATATTATGATAAACTAACTAAGATAAAACTGAGATTAGAAATTGATTAGGGCAGGGGTACTACAGTTAAAGTTAAAAGTCATTATTTTGGGGCAAAAGACAAATTAAATTGTCATTTTTGAAATTAAATTGTTTAATAATTTACTATTTATCAATTGGAAACAATTATATCAAATATGAGTAAATCTATTTTATTTTAGTAAGTTTATGGCTTTTGAGTTTGACTTTTCTTTGCATATCCACCTTTAATCTCTAATTTTAAAAATTATTTTGTATTTTTGACCTTTTGGATGGGTTTTTAAGTGTTGCGTTTAGAATATATATATTAACCATTTATAGTTTCTTATGTCACACTTTTAACATTTTCTTCTTCTTGGAAACTAAGAAGTAAGCTATGAGCACCACAAAATAATGCAATATTGCAAATAAATCTTGAAGCTTTGTTTTTTTTATTTTTTTTGAAGAATCTAGGTGAACTCATGAATTCTATTATTTAGTAACCATAAATCATTAATTCTTCCTTATGTTGTATTTGCAAGATGATTTCCACTTTAATTCTTTATCGTACGATATGTGGAATTTTCTCATAGTGTGAGTCATAAAACTCTCTTTGTTTTCTCTCCACTTTAGAAAGTGAATAATGTGACGAGGCTTCTGGATACTTTAATATGCGTAAAACATATTTTATCCTTTTGTAGACTATAGTGAGTTTGCATCTAAGTTGTAAATTAGGATCAAAGAAAAATCCTTGCTTTCTCTAGGTATAATAGAATATCTGCAAGGGGAGCCCTCCAGTACTCTCTTTGTAGGTGGAGAGACCGAAGGAGAGGCACAAGCTAAACATTGATAATTTAATCCTTCTATTTTAAATTACTTTAATTAAGCCAAGACATTCCCCTTATGTAAGAACGGCTTGGTACACGTACAACTATAATAAATATCAATGGTTTGAAAGTTATATGCATTGATCAACCATATAATCAAAGATTGCCAAATATGTATGTCATCATATCATTGTAGAGTGAAAGGTTTTGGTACATAAGGATGAAATAATGTTTGCAAAGATTTGCCTTAGATAATATCCATGAAGTGACGTTTGACACAAATCCTCCTCACCCCCATACTTCACTTCCACATTAATAGTGTACAGAGGCCTTTAAGATTAAAATTTATTTGATTGCACAATGTTTCTTCTCTCTTGTTGCTCACCTAGAAGGTAAAGCAAGTCTTAAGCATGGTTTCAAAGAGGCACTTGAGGCACATAATATGCTCCATACACTTATTCATAGAAGAGATTATGCAAATATGAAATAAGGAACTCTCCCTTTTCCATGTAGTAGTGGCTCAAGACCTCTTGTGCAAATTTTTGTCGCTTCATTAGGGTGCCAAAAGAGATTCTTATAGAAAATTTTAAGAGGGTTTTTCATTGTTTTTATATTAGCAAATAAAGACACAATGGTTGCCATTCTGACTTAGTTTTTATAGCTTTTGTCATCCCCATGTTAAAAATAATATTGAGTTTGAAGTTAAATGTATTATCATTGGTAAACACCAAGCCAAAGAGGAGGCAACTATTATAGCTTTCTCTTGCAAACATTGAAAGAGATGATTCATCTCTATAGTCGTCTCTTTGTGAATTGATGTGGTTAAATCTGCCCATTTGTTTTTCTTTGAAAAAGGCATTGCAAGATGACGTGTTGGCAAACAACACCATTTTGAATAAATGAACGTGGATGAATTGCTCTTCCACTTATGCATGGAAGAGCTTATACAAATACAAAACAAGGAACTCTCCATTTATCGTGTAGTAGTGGTTGAAGACCTCGTGCAAATTTTTGTTGCTTCATCAAGGTGTTAAAAGAGAGTCGTATGTAAAAAAATGAGAGGTAAAAAATTTATTATTTTTACCTTAGCAAGTAAAGACACAACACCTACCAATCTAACTTAGTTTTTATAGCTCTTGTCATCCCATCCCCATTTTAAAAATAACGTTGAGCTTGAAGTTTATCATTTCTAGACACCAAGCCAAAGATGATGCAACTATTATAGCTTCCTCTTAGAAATAATTGATAGAGATGATTTATCTATAGGTGTCTCTTTATGAATTGATGTTGTTGAAGGCATTGCAAGATGGCGAGTTGACAAAAAACAACACTTTGAATAAATGGATGCATGTGAAAATATAAAGAGTCTCAAGGACATTTATTGCTCGAAATTTTAGCTATAGAGATGGTTCAAGACATGTGAGAATGGATCTCTGGTTTGTCTAATTAATAATACATTCAAATAACTAGTATTTTAGGTTGAGCCACACATTTGATTAAGAAAAGATACATATTTTACCCATATTAAATGAATTTTTGCTAATGTCATCATAAAATTTAGTCTTAGTATCAACTCTAATTTCAAGCTCAAGTTTGTATCAACATTAGTTGCACAAATGAGCCTACTTTGTATAAGCTTGTGTGACTTATTTTTATTTTATTTTTACTTAAAAACATTCAATGTGATATTATGTGTTTAAAACACAATAATGAATGTGCTTTCTTAACGACCTCTCTCAAAACATTTGTTATTGATGCTCCTTCGTGTATTTTAATCTAAATGAAAATTACTTTTATCTTATAGACCCTACTCAAATAAATTATCGAGACATGTAATCATCGTGCCCATTGTTTATGTGGGACCCCCCCAATATTAAAAAGCATCAACCTATCGATATTTCTATGGAGGCCCATCCAAACATAAAAACAAAGGTCGACCACAACATACCAAACTCTTCCTATGTACTTGTCCATCAAACTAGTTTAGTTTACTCCACATCCCAAATTGTTGATGTTCCTTTGTGTATTTTCAATTAATTGAAAACTATAGAGTGTCATATAGCTTAAATAGATTCTTCTCATTACATTTAAAGTAATGACCCTTCTCATAAAACTTGTTATTGGCATTCCTTTGTGTATTTCAATCTAATTGAAAATTACTTCAACTTATAGATCCCACTCATCTAAATTGTCATTATAGAATCAACATGCCCATTGTTTATGTGGGACCCAACCCAATATAAAAAATGGCCAACATGTCCATTGTTTCTATGGAGGCCCACCCAAACATAAAACAAAGGTTGACCACAACATACCAAACTCTTCCTATTTATTTGATCATAACACTAGTTTGGTTTACTCCACATCATTAATTGTTGATGAACATACTTTGTGTAGTTCAAACAAAGTGAAAACTAAAGAGCATCATATACTTTAAATAGATTCTTCCTATTACATTTAAAGTAATGATCCTTGTCACAAAATTGACATTCCTTCCCTTATTTCAATCTAATTGAAAATTACTTTCACTTATAGTATATTATTGACATTCCTTTGTATATTTCAATCTAATTGAAAATTACATTACCCCAATCAACTAAATTGTCAAGACATGTCATCAACGTGCCCATTGTTTATGTGGGACCCACTCCAATATAAAAGCAATCAACGTGTCCATTGTTTATGTGAGACCCACCCCAATATAAAAGCGATCAACATGTCCATTGTTTATGTGAGACCCACCCCGATATAAAAACGATCAACATGTCCATTGTTTATGTGAGACCAACCTCGATATAAAAGAGATCGACATATCCATTGTTTATATGAAACCCTCCGCTATATAAAAAGCAATCAAGGTATCCATCATTTCTCCCAAACCTAACCCACATAAAACAAAGGTTGACTAAACATACCAAACTCTTTCCATCTACTTGTCCATCACACTAGTTTATTCTACTCCAGGTCACCAATCACGAAGGTACTTGGTTAGGTCGACAATGGCGTTGGGGACGAGGAAGAAAGCGACCAAATGAACTTAAAAAATGAACTAAACTGAACTACAAACTAGAAAGCAGACAAATGCAAAGCACATTTCACAATTCCATACCAAAACATTCATTCAAATCTGCAAAGCAAGCCCGTCCGTCTCTTGTTTCATTAGATTACCAATCACAATAAAAAAATGTGTTTTATTGGCTGACAGGGAAAGCACATTCAATTTTATCCGCAGCGTAAAATGGTGGTGCCCTGCGTTGCCTGCCCAGCGGCGGACATGCCGAAACCGGGAAATTGTTAAACACGAGAGAAAATGGGAAATCTTCCAGAGGGCGGGCAGAATGATGACGGGCTAGGGCAGGGCAGGGAGGAGTAAACGAGGCGCCGTCCTGGGCAGACTGTAACGTAACGGCGTGGAGCGCAGTAAATGGCAGCCGCCCGGCCGCCCGGACGGACATGATTGCTGCGTTGTTGTAGTAACAGTGAGTTGTCGGCAGGACTGCACCCCACTCCCACACTATCTTCTCACCTTGCCCACCTTGCCGGCGACCAAAGCCTAGGGTTAACGGGTTGAGGGGTTAATAGGTTAACCTCTCCTCATCTCACGCAAACTCCGCGGTTAGCGTAATGGGTATTAGGAATGGAATGTTTTGGATTGGCGCACAATTACGCCATGAAAAGGGCAGGAAACAAGAAGGGGGAGAAGAGGGAGAGCGGGGCGGAGTTTCGGGATTTGGGGAAGGCGAGGAGCTGTCTTTCTTGCAGGGTTTAGCATTGCCGGATCTATTTTATTTAGGTGTTGCGGCTGTGGTGGGGGATATCTTCTTGGGAATTTGGGGGCTCATCTTTATTACAAGAGAATCAGGATTTTGGGGCTCTGTGTTGATGGGATTGTGACTAGAGTCTAGCAGTACCTAGTTAGTTTTTTCTTTCCTTTTGGCTTCCTGCTTTGATTTTGGTTTTGGTCCCGAGGGAGGATACTCACATGGGCTTGAAGGAAAAGAGGGATACAAATAATAGAAGTATCTGTATTTGTGATTGTGGGATTTAGGATTTCAGGTGGAAGATGATGTCTTATGGTATGGATGGGTTGAGGAATTTGTCTGGCAGGGCTGCGCAGAGTAGCTGTGCGGGCATGGCGAAGGAGGGGGAGCGCCAGATACAGAATTCAGGATTTGGAGCGGGTAAGCCTGTGCACGAGTTTGTATGTTCTTCAGTAATATAAAATGGGTAGGGTTTTTAATGAACGATGTGGAAAATTGCTTCCAGTCTCTCGTCAGTCCAACCCATTACCTGTCTTTGAGAGCATTTATTTCAATTTCCTCACATTGACATGATTAGTAGGGAATCCTATACCCCCTTGCCAGATGTTACTCAATCTGCTTGGGGATTCAGTTTGAGAGTTTCTACTGCCTTATAATTCTACGTGCGATTGCTCCTACTCATTGGAAGCTCGAATATCACGCATTTCCTAATCAAATGGCAACAATTTATTATGCTTTGTTACCCGTCCAGGCTCAGTTTTATTAAAACTATGTTGAGAGCATACAGTCCATGGATAACACCGGACTGTATATTAATGGATATGATGTTGACTTTTGGACTGGTCTGAAGTCAATGCACTTTTAACCTACTTACAGGAGCAATGTTTAAGCTGGGTGGACTATATGAGCGGGGGGCAATCATGGTATTTCTGCGGTTTTAAATTCATCAGCCGGAGGGGTTATATTGCTTCCATCTGGGTTCCTCATAAATTGGACGCCCTAATTACCTAATGTCTTACAGCCGATTTAATATTTTAGACACTTATCGTCGACTCAATATCTGGATGCTATTAACTACTATGTAATGTTTTTATTTCGGAGATCCCTCTTCAATAAAGTTAGAAGATCAATGACACAAAATCTCAGATCGCAACTTTTGACACAAAATGCCCTATAACTGTAGCTATTGTTGGACATTCGCACTACTATGCTCAAGTAATTTTTATATTCCACTCGCAAAATCGCCCTTTAGCTCGCTCCTTAAATTTAGTATAGCCCCAGCCAACTGCAATATTTACTTATTTATTTTGGGTTTCATCCTTTGCCCTATATCCTACAAATTGTTGCAGCTTTTCCTTAATGATGCCCTTGTTAACCTAAGTTCCAGATTTAATCGTTTCGCTTTTCACCACTATTTAGTCCTATGCACATGATCTGGAAAATGCTATCCCATCCCGGAGCACCATTGAAGTTCTAAAGGTCCCTAATATGTTTATATTGCATAGCTATGGGTAGAAAGAAAGTGGTTTATTTGTGTGCTTTCTCCTTCCTTGAGTTTCAAATACATGATAATGGTACGCTGATGCTCCAAATCTCATTCAGTTGACGGGTGTGTGTTTGTACCAGATGCTAGTGATGCCCTTTATGAAGAGTTATGGCACGCCTGTGCTGGCCCTCTTGTTACGTTACCGCGAGTCGGGGAGAGAGCTTTTTATTTCCCCCAAGGTCATATGGAACAGGTACTGCAAAATATTGGAGCATATTAAACAGTACAATGATGTACAGTGTCTTTGAATGTTTTGTTACTTCAAACAGCAAATAATTATATGCGATCAGCTGAAGCACCAATTTTTTTTCTTCTTGTGAATATACTTTTAGCTGGATATAAGTGGTTGATAGACATGCCCTAATATGCATGCGTATGAAGTGTTAGTTATTTAAGCATTTTTTATGATACTGGATTTGCTGTGTTAGGTTGAAGCCTCGACAAACCAAGGGGCTGATCAGCAGATGCCGCTCTATAATTTGCCTTCCAAAATCCTTTGTCATGTGGTTAACGTGCAATTTCGGGTAATTGAATTGTTAATGGCATAGATCATGTTTTATTTCATAGCACATTTGAGCTTTTGATTTTCTCTGTTCTGTCAAAGTGAGGTTTGTCATTTTCAAGGTAACGTACATTAGTATTGTCCTGTAGGTTCTTTATAACATTTACTGGATTGTTAAAGTTATCTCATGCTCGTTTCCATATGCAGGCTGAACCTGAAACAGACGAAGTATTTGCCCAGATTACTTTGGTTCCAGAGGCAGAGGTACACTCCTATTTCTGTTTTTTGAAAGGACTAACATAGGCATATATATGTCAGCAAAAAAGTGTTTGATGTATTTATCTATGATTTCATGTTGCAGCAAAATGAGTCTTCCCATGTTTCGGGGACACAACTGCCTCCACCTCCCAAGAGTAATGTACATTTATTTTGTAAGACACTTACTGCATCAGATACAAGTACCCATGGAGGATTTTCGGTTCTAAGAAGGCACGCTGATGAATGTCTTCCACCACTGGTTTGTTTT
Organism: Cryptomeria japonica; assembly: GCF_030272615.1. Lineage (NCBI taxonomy): Eukaryota > Viridiplantae > Streptophyta > Pinopsida > Cupressales > Cupressaceae > Cryptomeria > Cryptomeria japonica. Next base: position 399,708,121 of record NC_081407.1, read on the forward strand.
AATTTTTAAGTGTTGGTTACATTTTAAGCTGATCTGAATGCTATTTTGTATGTATTGTTGAGTGATTACACGGAGGGACTAATCTTGAGCCTGGATATTTGCAGGACATGAGTCAGCAGCCTCCTTCCCAGGAGCTAGCGGCCAAAGATCTCCATGGAGTTGAATGGCGGTTTCGACATATATTTCGAGGTGTGTGCTAGATCATTCTCAAATGGTTTATTATATTTCTAGAGTGTAATTTGTTTGGCAAACAATTTGGTATGATGCTTACTGCAAATCAATTGCTGGATGCTACATAAGTTTTCCCCACATGTAACATCAGCATAAGGCCTAAGTGGGAATCATTACAGTTAGGGTAGAAGTTGCTTTAGAGGAAAAACTGAGAAGCTGATTTATTGAGATAATGTCTGGTTTTACTGCATTTTTGGTTGCTTGGTTAGATTTCGTTTAGCTACACAGTAGCTTGATCAATGGGTATGAGACTCAAGTTTTTACTTATGTTTTAAAAGCTTTGTTTTCAGTTGAGACTTATACTGTCTTCAACTTACTGAATACTCGATCTAAATCTTTCAGTTAACTTTTGCAGGTCAGCCAAGGAGGCATTTGTTAACAACTGGGTGGAGTGTTTTTGTGAGCTCAAAGAGGCTCGTGGCAGGTGATGCGTTCATATTTCTCAGGTTCTTTCTCAACCCTCCGTAATTTTGTTAACTCTCTGTAATCAGTCTTTATTACTTGATTGTGAACACTTCAAACTTAGAATGGATAATTTTCTTTCAGGAGTGAAAATGGAGAACTACGTGTTGGTGTGAGGCGTGCAATGCGTCAGCAGATTAACATGCCATCATCAGTCATTTCAAGTCACAGCATGCATCTTGGTGTAATTGCTACTGCATCTCATGCTGTTTCAACACGAACCATGTTTACGGTATACTACAAGCCAAGGTGTGTTGAGTAAATTATAAAACATATGTAGTTCTCTCTCGCTCTCTGCCAATTGCGTAGGAGATATGGACTTCATTCATAGAAGCATTTCTTGTAGTTGTGAGGATCTTTCAACAAGTCCGATGAAAAATTAATTTGGAAAATGCTTGATTGCTGTGAAATTTTTCATAGTATATCTTTTCAGTGCAATTTCTTTGGTGCTTTTATCTAACTGTGAGGTCATGTGTAATTTCATTGATGTAAACATAATCAATGTCTTTCACATGCATTCTCTAATTAGTGTCTTTCACATGTTTTGTCGTGTGATAGTACCCCATTCATTATAAATTCCATGGGTTTTCTTTTAATCTTTTCAAGAAATTTATGCATGACATTTGACCGTGACCTGCTGTTGCTATTTCTTACATGAAGTCTACCTGCAAGATGTTAATTTTTTTTTTTATGCAGAACAAGTCCTTCAGAATTTATTATTCCTTATGATAAATACATGGATGCGGTAAATAACAACCTCTCAGTTGGCATGAGATTCAAGATGCGTTTTGAGGGTGAAGAATCTCCAGAGCGGAGGTATTACTATTTATATTTGGGATGCATTGTTGAATTAGGCAGGAGAGATTGAAAAGCATTACAATTTGTGGTTCTTACAATTTATGCTTTTCAAAACATCATATAGGTTCATGGGCACCATTGTTGGTATAAGTGAAGTTGATCCTGTGAAATGGCCTGATTCAAGGTGGAGATCCCTTAAGGTATACTTCTGTCTTGCCGTTGGTTCTCCATTTTTACTTGTCAGTTGTTTACCTTGTATTGATCATTCAGTATGCTGTGTGCTTATCACTTTCTTTGTTGACATCTCAACATTTCTGGTGCATTATGATTCATTTGGGTTAAAAATTTGTCTAATTCACCTCATTCAGTATGCTGTGTGGTTATCACTTTCTTTATTGGTATCTCAACATTTCTGGTGCATTTTGATTCATTTGGGTTAAAAATTTGTCCAATTTACCTTTCTTTCTGCTTACTGTGTTCTTAATTCATTCAGGTGCAATGGGATGAAACATCAGCAGTCCCTCGACCAGAAAGAGTTTCACCATGGGAAATTGAGACATTTTCTTCTGCTCCACTTCATGCTTTGCAAGCACCCAGGACAAAGAAGCCCCGAACTAATTTGTCATCCTCAACTACAGATTTAATAATGCCGGGTATAATAATTAATTTGACTTTTTTCTTATGGCAAATTAAAAGATTGTATATTATTGGATATGATGGAAAGCTAAACTGGTTGAAGTTTTTGTATGCAGGCTTAAGCAAGACTGCACTGGACTCTGCACATAGATATCCGGGGGTCTTGCAAGGTCAAGAAATGAGGACCATTGCAGGATCCTTTGTTGATAGTGAGGTGGAGAGCAACCAAAGGCCCCTGATATGGGGATCCATGGAGGATGATATCAAGCAAGATGGTGGGGTCTCCAGAGGAAGGTTAGCCTCAGAACACTGGATGTTGCAATACAGGCAGGACCTGGCCTATGCGGACTCCTTCTCAGGTATTCAAGGTGGCAGAGATGTACAGAAATTCAGCATTCCATCAGTGGTTCAAAACATGGAAAGATTTCAAGGGGTGAAAATGGCCCAGAATCAATTTCAGGATCAAGAGAGTGGTATACCAAATCATCCAGGAATGAAACTTCAGCTTTCAAATCCGTGGCCAATCTTGTCTTCTAACAAAACAAATGAAACTGAGTCCAATTTGAAGCCTTCTAGGTCATCTAACATGTCCCACAAGCAAACTGATGCAGTAAAATGGAGTGGATTGTATTCTTCTGCACCCTTCTCCAATCTTGGATCTGGAGAATTGAGAGGAAATCAGCCCATGTCACTAGTTTCATCAGCTCCAGCAGAATTTACTGAAACCTACGTTCCTGGAAAGCTGGATAGAAATTTAATAAAAACAATGGGACCCCCGAACCTTGGAATGACTGTACAGCATCCTAATCTTCCTTCATGGGAAATGAAGGAACAAAAAGGTGTATTATCTGATACAAGATCCTCAGATTGCAAGCTGTTTGGTTTTCACTTGATTGGACATTCAGTTGTGGGTGAACTGACTCCAACGATCAGAGGTTCAGCAACTGAAGAGGACTTGCATGTTTCACCTCCTGATTTAATAGTAAATCAGGTTCAGCCAACAGAATCAGATCAACAATCAGAGCCATCAAAGACAGCAAAAGTGGATTTTCAAGCTGCAAGCATTGATGATGAATTTTTCTTTGAAGGGTCATCGAAAGAAACTCATTGCAGAGTTCATAGTAATTCTACAAGGAGCTGCACAAAGGTTCTGTTTTTTTGAGATTAGCTGTTATCTTTTAAATCTAAAGATAAATAAAAAGAAATTATTAAAATAACTGTAAATGACCTCTGGTTTTGTGTCTGTCCAGGTTCACAAACAGGGTAGTGCACTTGGGAGGGCGGTGGATCTAACAAAATTTGATGGATATACTAAGCTCATTTGCGAACTTGAGCAGATGTTCAACATTGAAGGAGAACTCCAGGATCCAACCAAAGGTTGGCAGGTTGTATACACAGATAACGAAGGAGACATGATGCTTGTTGGAGATGATCCCTGGCAGTGAGTATAAAGAATAGCTTTTTAGCAAACATTTCATATCTATGAGAAATGCTTAATTATAAGGTCTATTTATTGTAGTTAAAATTTAAGTTTTTTTTCTTATGTGTCTGTTTGCATTTTATGACAAATACCAGGGAATTCTGCAGTATTGTGCGGAAGATTTTTATATATACACGTGAAGAAGTTGATAAAATGACTCCACGTAGTCTTGATATGAAGATTAAAGGATCATCCAATGAACATGTCACCCGAGAAATACCCAAGTGTTCTGATCATCAAGATTCATCAGTGCCTGTGGCGACAGTTGAAAGGAGTTCTGATTCTTGATGCCAATTCAGTCTGCATGTTGGGTGCTTAAGCTGGCTCTTCTAGAGGGGATGTCAAATGCCACGTTTAGTTGGTTTTTTGAGCCTTTATTCTGGCAGGGAAGCTGTTTGTACTCCTTAACAATGTATTCAATATGTATAATATTTTCATTTCTTCTACATAGATTCAGCGTCAATCAATATGCCTAAGGCATTTTCCTGCAGATAGAAGCTCATTTTGCAACTTAGCAAGCTTCTAGAGACCCATACACTTAAAGCTATGCAAGGTGCCCTTTTGATATGAAATATATATATATTTTTTTAAATATTTACACTAAAGGATATGCTATAACTCTCTTCATCTCAGACAAATCATAACATGTATAGATCTTAGCAAATATTCTCAAAGTACCACATACACTCTGCTGCCTCCCAGCTACCCAAACACATAATGCAGGGAGGGGGAATAACATTTGCAGTCGTAATATGTTACATATAGAATATAATTGGAGCATATGCCCTAATTTGCATTCTTCTACAATGGAGATAGCTTGAAGAAAACGATTTTGTTCCTGTCATACACAGAATCTTGAGTATCATTTAACGACAAATTTTATTATTATTAATTCCAAAAATGATCAAGAAAATTTTGAAAAAAAAATCCCCTGCAATGTGTTAACGGACTGCAAACACATGTCCTAATATCAGACAGGTGTGAGTTTACATTGAAAGCAATGCAAGTCTATTCATGACTTTGCGTGCATGCTTTCAACATTTTTTTCTGGTTATCTTAATCAAAAAGATTTTGTTCAACAACTATGTTATTGACACCCTTAATAGTCCTGAAAGTCTTAAATCTTCGTCAGATGGAAAAGCTTCATAATAATGTATAAAATGAATGATGCTATTAGTCTTGGAAGTATTTTTCTTTCAAACGGGAATGAAGCTTTTTTCTAGGGGCATCTTTCAGTCAAGATATAGGGAGATTTACCGAGATTTACCGAGATCAATATGTGAAAATCACAGAAATCATTAGCTAATATGAGCCAGGAACAACATCAAATGCATAAACTCCACTTGAAGTACGTTCAACTATCATTGTGATACTTCCAAATACCTAACTAACATTGTGATACTTTTCACACCCAACTTGATACGAATCTTTTGCATCCTCCAATGTATTGGATACTTCCTTGGCTGATCTTCTCTTCATCATAGAGGAAGCCATTGAAAACAAGAGAGTGGTACTAGATGTGATCTTTTCAAAACTTTTGGAGAGGCCAAGAGGGATTGGAGAATCGGGAGTCAAGATGTACAAATGAGTTCCAAGTGGTATCTTGGGATTAAGGTTTTCGAAGGTTTTGAAGTCGAGGATTTAGTGAATGGGATGCGATTGTGCAAGGCGAATCAAAGGTTTGTGGGTCTAGGAAGGAGGAACAACGAGAAAAATGGGGAAATGGCGATTGGGATTCAAAGATACTTTGATGCCAAAAGGACTAGGGACCATGATTTAGAAATGCATCATATGGGAAGGAGTATAGATTGGGTTTGGTGACCCTTGATAAAGGAAGGAGTAGGGCTTGAGATTTGATAATACCTTATGTAGAAGGGACACAGATTATAATTTAGTGATACTCAATACAAAAGGGAGCATGGATTGAAATCTAGGAGAACAAAATATCAGGTGTCATTTTAGAGTGGGAATTGGAAAGGGGGTTTGGATGTTTGCATGCCTAAGAGTGCATTTGCAAGAGGCATTAGGGGTTTGAGGATTTACATGCGTAAGGATGCATTTGCAAGAGGGACTAGGGAATTGATAGTTAGGATGTTGTTTAGATGATTTTCAATTAGTATGTTGGCATTAAGATTTTCCAAGGTATATAGTCAAGGGTTTAGGCAATGGAATGCCAAGATGCAAGGGAAGCAAAGGTTAGTGGGCTTGTGAAGGAGGAATGGCGGGACATTGAGGAAGGAGGAATTGGGACTCAAAGATAATGCAAAGAGTAGGGGTTGAGATTCAACTATACTTGATTTAGGAATGGATAAGGATCAAAATTTTCTCATACCCAATGCAAAAGGTAGTAGGGATAAGAATTTGGGAGGATGGGATGCTTAATGTCATCTACGAGCAAGAAATAAAAAGCCTAAGAGTCTAGCAAATGACAAGGGCTTGTGAGGTTGGGGATCAAAGTTTTGAAATGTTTGATACTTGCAAGGATTAGGCATGTTGCATTCTTGATACTAGAGTGATGAAGGGAAATCCTAAGAGTTCACTAAGGTATGCTAGTAGGGAAAATATTGGAAGGGCATGGTATTTAATAAGTTATTTGGGAAAAGTTTGAAAGCCCGCAATACATCAAAAGTAGGACTTAGGGATACTTGATATAACAAGGATTAAGGATCAGGGCAAATACTTCATTTGGATGGAGTTGGAGGAGGTAAACATAACTTTGAAAGCTTGTAGGATAGTAGGCTTGTGGTGGACAATGACAAGGCATGCCAACAAAGGAAAGTTTGAAGGTCTAATACAAAGGAAACTAAGGAATCCAAAACTTGAAAGAAATGAAGAAAAGGGATGACGACATGGAAAAGTCCAAACTTTTGATGGGTAAGATGAAGTGGGGGTTTGGGGAATGAGAAATCAAGGGAAAGGTTGCTAAGGTAAGAGAAGCATCATAAACTCATAGAAGGAAAATGATTGAGAAAGTAGGGGTGTGCGAGATCAAGGAAATGCATGACAACATAAGAAAGCTTGAAGGTCTAAACCATAGGAAACCTAGTGATCTTGGAAATGAAGGAAATGACACCCAACTAAAAGAAAACTTGAAAATTCACCTAAGGTTGGAAAATGACCCAAACACCCTCATAATTATAAATTTTGATCATTTTGAAGTTTGGGCACACAACATAGAAAACCTTTGCAAAATTTGGGTAAGTGGTAATAGTTCCTAAAAAGGGAACATTACAAGTCTACTCTTCCCAAAATTGTTTGCCCTCAAATAATACAAATTTGTAGTTAGGTTCTTCCAATGAATTAGATACTTTGCGATGGATTTGTTCCTTGATTTCTCCACTCTTTTAAATGATGTCATTTGACACTCTGAATAAAACTCTACTATTTGTAAACATTATATTAATGAAATCTAGTTCATCATAAACATTAAATGCCATTAGAGGAGACATACCAATGAACATATGATGAGTGTAATTGTAGTTGTAATATCCAAGGTGCAACCATTTGATCCACATTGCCTATTGATACGTGACATTGTTTTTCAAGTCCCCTTACAAGCACGTATTCCCTACCTCTATATGTCCATCTTGTACCTCAAGAAGACTTTTGATGAAGTTCATGAATACACCTCCCCATCCTTGATCAATAATAGGCAACAATCTATATGATAAACATGCCTTTCTTTTATTTATTGGCAAGTGATTCACTCCTTGATGTGCTTGAGAATATATTTTGCAAAATTTTCTAGGAGAATCTCTCTCCTATTCGCTTGCAAATATTGTAGGATCCTTGGTACCCTACTAGAAATTCATCATATGAAGCTCTCAAGGTCTTTACCTCCATTTCAAATTTAGGGCCTATAGAGATTCTATTTTTATATGGAGGTGAGCATTCAAGTATTGAAAGTATGTCATCTTCCATACTCTTATCTAGGATGTTAGAAGTACACATATTCTTATTATGCCATAATACAACCTTCCCAATAGGCATAAATAATAGAAATTAAGTAGAGAGTGGGGTATTCTAAAGAGAGCATCAACAATTACTATAAAATCATATACTCAAAGCTTATTCATCCATTTTTGTTGTTGATCATTCACAACATGTTGACCCTTGAAGAACTTCAAGCTATTTTAGTCTATCTCAAAAACATACTAGATGCTGTAAGAATCTCACTAAATTATGCATGATGGCAATAATATTTGTCATAAATAGAGAAGTTCTTTTCTAAATCTTTCAACTTTTTTCTCTCGATTGCTATGGGGTACCCATTTTGTAATATAATAGCATCAACTCCTCCTCTATAAACATCACATTCTATACCAAAGGGTTGTGAGAAATTTGAAATAACAATTACAAGGTATAAATTGATTACCTTCTTTCAAGTTCATCAAAAACTTCTTGAGGCATATCCTTTCTTCATGCCTTGAGCACTAATGACATGGATTGAATATAAATCTCCTTGGCCTCACACTTAAATTCTTTTACAATATAACTCATTGCTCTAGAATTCTAAAAAATTATACATAATGGTTTTAAGTGTTCTCCCCACATATTGTTCTAAATCAAAGTATAATCCAAGGAAACCAAAGCATTTTTTTTCCAGTTTGCCACTAAGCACCTAATTTATTGTGGATTTGGAAGTAGCTCGCATATTAGTCAAGCCACATAGTATGACTAAGAACTCAAAGTTTCCAAAATGATATCTAAGGAATATCTTGTACACATTCTCCTTATGGACACAAATTTGATGGTGACTCAATATCAAATCATTCTCTGAGAAATATACTACATTGGGCAACTCAACAATGAATTCATTGATCTTGGGGGCGGGGTATTAATTTCTCTTCTTGCTCAATGCTTCGTTGTTGATGCACATCCCCATTGTGCCATATTTTTCCTTCACAAGGTCCATTGGTGAAGTAATTGGGTTAGAATAGATGTGGTCCATTTTAGAGAACTGGACATAATAACCTTTTGCCTCTCCTTAGAGACATGTTGTTGAACACCATACTATGTTGATTTAGAAGAGAGTGGATATCAAAATAAAGAATGTGTTTCTTATTAAAACATGAAATGATATGCATGCTATTCATCACCCATTAGCTTGTTGTTTGAGGAACTTGTCCCCTACAAGAAATCCTCAATTTCTCTTAGTAATCCATCTAAGAAACTTCCAAGCACCCCATCTTTTCCTCGATGATTGTGAAAAATCACCAAGAGAATGTAAGCTTTGTACATCCATAACCTTGCCAATATTTACAACATAGAATTAATCATGTAACTTATGCTCATTCATGGTTAGATTGAGTTGTCTACTTATCCTAATGCATAGGATGGTGAATCTACAAGTAGTTGTGATATTGAATCCATCAAAGACTTTTGTTTTTGTGTGCTTCATACCATTTTTCTATTGAGTTCATTTCTTATGAAAAAATAGCACTACCAAGATCTCACACCATTTTACATGAGGAATTTAGGACTTGAGAGAAAGGATCCTTGTATCATTTTTTATTTATATTATCTTTCCATCATTGCTAAATGCTCCCTTCGATGAAAATAAGTGTGTAATGACATGATATGAAGTAAGTTTAATAAATCTTTACCTATACTATCCTATCTATTTCTTGAGGTGTAATAAAAAGGGCAATCAATTTTCACACATTCTACTATTGATTTCAACATCCTTGAGAGATTTGACAAGAGCATTATCAAAATTATGATTACTAATAGGACAAGAACTTACTAAAGCATCCTTCATAAGTTCATGCTCATCAACATGGCCATCTTGGAGATCATTCTCACATGGTAATGGTTGCTTTTTTACAACATTTGAAATCTTAATAATTGTTTCTTGAACATCATTTGAAACCATGATATATCTTCTTCAATTATGGCTACTTTTTTTTCTTCCTTTTGTAAGAATATTTTCTCCTACTTATACTCAATGATCTCTTCATTCATGACTTGTTGTGGCTTTGGTTCTAATTTTTGCTCCTTCAACTCTCTTCTGTTGTCTTTCCACCCTTTTCTATGTTGAGGCCTCTTTGCAAGTATCTCCAAGTACATGTTGAAAGTTACATCAATTTTCAAAGCATCATATTTCCTTTGATACTCCTCAAACATTGTGTAGATCTCCTCTTTATGAGATGTTTTAGCTAGAATTAGATTATGCCTACTACTTTAAGGCTACAAACTTTGTTCTAGTAACTTGATATTCTTAGATACATCTCATCTTGACCTTTCTACATTTGGATCATTGTATCAAGAAAATGATCTGCATTGCTTTATTTTATAAGAGATTTAACAAATCTTCCCATGGCTTATTCCAACAATTTACCCTCCAAGCTAGAATTATTAATGCTTTGATATCATTGAAATGAATCTTAGCTACATATCTGGAAATAGATTTCATAAATAGAAAGAGACAGTCACACAAATTCTAAAAAAGAGCCCCAACTTTATATTTGGAAATGGATTGTATAAACAGAAAGAGGCATCCATACACATTCTAAAATTACATATTTCATTTAGATACATTTTTTCTTCAAATGATTACAAGGTTTTTCTTCCCAATATGTTGAAGATTTTGAGATTGCAAATTTACTACAAGTTTAAATATATTATGAAAACACCCAAAATGCAAAAATACTAAGAATGCTAAAATTCTACAACTTGAAGTCTACATGTAACCTCTATATTAAGTTTCCTATATGAATTTAAAGGGTTTTTATCATTTGAACTCTAGGAAATCAACAAAGTTTCATCCTTATCTCTAGAACCTCATGGTTTTCATTTTTAGCTCTAATAGATGAACACAAGTGCTCAAATATGCCTATTTAGGGTTAAGGTATGCTTGATAGATTGGTGAAAGATGTAACTGATGAAGATTCTTGACTTAAATATAGACTAAAGGCCCAACTAGGGCCCACATTTATTGAGTCATTTGAAAGTTTCCCTCATATAAACAATTTTCAAATGAGACCATCAATGGCATCCAGAGTCATGTAATGTGGTAGGTGAGGTTTTTGGTTCAAGCAATGGGGGTCTATGGATTTACATGAAAAAGGGTGCATTTATAAGAGGGGCAAGGGTATAGGGATTCACATGCCAAAGAGTGGGTTTGCAAGAGGAACTAGGGGGTCTAGGATTCACATCCTAAAGGGTGCATTTGCAAGAGGGACCAAGGAATCAAGAGTTGGGATGCTATTTAGATGGTTTTTACTTGGTATCTTTTCATTAGGATTTTTATAGGTACGAAGTCTCGGATTTAAGGAATGTGATGTAGAAATTTTAGGATGGAAGGGGAAGCAAATGTCTACAAGGTTAGGAAGGAGAAATGATGAGGCAACATGGAAGTGGGTATCAATTTTTAGAGGTACTTTGTTCAAGGAGTGAAGATCAAGATTCAAAGATACTTGATACATGAAGGAGTGGGACCGAGATTTAATGTTACCCAATATGTGAAGGAGTAAGAGACATGATTTGGTGACAACCTAAGAAAGAAACCATAATTATGTGGTACTTGATGCAATAGGATTGAGAATTAGAATTTAGTGATACTTGATGCATAAGGGTGTGATAAAGAGACTAGATGTTAAGTTCCACATGGGATTGAGAAACATAAAGGTTTGCAGTTTTGAAAAGGATAAGGGAGTGGTAGACTGGGGATTAAATTTATTTGTGTATTCAATAACAATGAAGATCAAGGATCAACGACACACAATACTTGATACTAGAGTGATGAAGGAAGATGAAACTTCAGAGTTCACCAAGGTGGTGGGGTTTGGGGTTCTAGGATATGTGATATCCTTTAGGTAATTGAATAGGGAAAATTTAGAAATACTTAATATTGTGGGTGTTGGTATCCATTTTTTGTTTCTCATTTCTATTTGTTCTACTCCTTGGTTGTGCATTCACCCAATATTTATACCCGATCTAAGAGATCTTTAGTGGGCCCCAATATTAAAATTTTCCCTGTGTTGTGGCTATCCCCCCATAGGATTATTTTCCCAAATTGTCAAATCCAAAATTGGCTAAGTGTTTTCTTTTCTATCTTTATTGTAAAAGTTGGGAAGTTCATGAGTTCACAAACTCTTTGAAACCTTGATAAAGAGAACAAGTACAATATCTAAAATTTAAATGTCACAAATATTATGAGCTCATGAACTTTGTGAAGAGTTGACAAGGTTCAAATTGTTAGCTAGTTCGTTAGTTTCCAAACTCATTGAAAGTGTGATAAAGGATACATTAAGCATGTTGCAAAGTTAGAAGGTTTGTGAACTGAAGGAAAGTGTGACAAAGTTCTTAAGGTTTTCTATTTCATGAAAAGTGCAAAAATATGTCATAGAGAAAAGAAACGTGGCATAAGAAGAAACGTACAAAATGGATAAAGAAGGACAAGACAAAAAAAGTCGTGAAGTTCCAAACATCACTAAGTTTAATTTTATAGACTTACCAAAAGTGTGACATAGGTTGGTAAGTTCTAGACATGAGTTGAATATGAAATCTAGACATAGAAACACATCATAATATTTTCACGTTGAAGATGTAAACATGAATTTGCCTTCACCTACACATGTAATAGTCCCAAGATATTCCTAATCATAATTCATCTATCATCTCTCCTAAAACTAAATAAGAACAAGAACTTATCTTCTATAATGCCATTGTTACCATTAAATTAGAGACAAAAGTTGGGGAAAGAGAGTTGATCAACATATACACTTAAATGACCAACCTACACAAAGGTAGTGCAAAATACATGTCAAATTAGGTTGCAACAAGATAAAGTTTCTCAACAAGCCCAACATATGAACCAAAATTAGAATATTTTTGAGTAGAAAATTAGAAAGCAAACTAACTCTTAGAATAGTCCAAATCAATAGGCACACAATGTGCAACACAATCAAGTTCTTAATCAACACTGTTAGTAGTACAATGTGAGATAAAATATAAGAATACCTCCCAAGATAAAAGCTTAGATCTTTTAACCAATTAGATAACCACTAAATATGGAAATATACATACAAATTAAATTTTATGACATTATAGGTTATCCTAATTCGATCCTAAATGAGATGGGGAAAATTACCAAATTTCTAGGGCAACAATGCTATCATAGGTGAAGATCACTTGAGATGCTTCATAAAACTATTGGATGAGTATGAGATAGATAATGACGGTGCCATATTTGAATTTTTTGTGTAGTCATTCAAAGAGAGCATGAAATAATGGTATATAATTCTTCTAGACAACATCATATTTCCATAGAATGAGTTTATGGGAGTTTTTTTTAATAAAATGAAGAAAAGATTGATCCTATTTTTGTAATGCATGAGTTGACCATGATCAAGAAAGTGGTTAATGAAAGTGTTGCTGATTTTAACCATAAGTTTATAATGCACATTAGGAATGTGCCTTCCCCAGTGAGGCTCAATGAATGTATGTGCTTAGTATTATAAGTTATGGATCATTTGATTCTAAGGTTAGGTATTATTTGTGTGATAAGAACTCTTAGAAATCGACAAACTTACCTTATAGCATAACAATCAATTTTGCAAGCAATATGAAAGATTCCACTAAGAATGTCAAGAGACATGATGCCAAAATTTCTCAGACTAGATGCAACCACCTTGATTTATTGATGGGGGCTATGCAAAATCTCTTATAAATAATTACAATAAATGAGAAGAGAAATGAGAAGACATTACCTTCCAATAACATTTCTAAACATTTCAATAAAGGTCAAAGGCTACATAATAGGCCTTACAATCGTGATTAGTCCAAGAGACAAGGGAAAAATGAGTAGATGATCCCAAGGCATGCAAATTAACAACACTAAGAGAGGAAAACCCTTGATTCCTTGAGGAAGGATCATGTGAATCACTAGAAGGATTCATTTTAGTGTGATATGTGTTGTTTTCCTCACGATCCAACAAAGTGTGTTGTTGCCACAACACTTGTAGAAGAGAAAGAATTTCTAGAGGAATATGGAATATTATAATATTATAAATATGATAATATGGACCAAGTCGATGGGTATGATGAAGAAAAATTATTTGTATGATCATGACATTCATCACGGTTGATATAAGTTGCATAATGAAGATTTCAATTAACTCAAAGAATTAGTGCAACAAAGGTACAAGAAAGAAAAAATATTAGATGAAGACATCAAATCTCTCATTGAGGTGGCTATCCTATAGGTCCAAAGTGAGAACTAGCTAAGAAATAGGCAATTAGGTGCCAAGGATCAATTTGGAAATTCTATTGTATAAGAGGTTTCATCTACAAAATTGTGAAAGGGAAAATAAAAGAAAAATGATGTAAAGAAAGATACAAATAGGATTGTTGGAAGATCATCACCAAAGAAAAAGATGCATATACTAGATGCATCCTTGTAGAAAATGTATGTCCTTAAAAATAGAATTATTGATGTTCTATTAGATGATGTAGATAAATAAAAGTTGTAGGAAATAGTACCAAGCAAAATCAAATGATACAAGTAGAAAATGAGAAGTAAGAGGCTAGTAGAGGGATTGGAAATGATGCAAGGTAAAAAGTGGTCACTATTAGTGATTAGGTAATGCCTTTTATTTTTGATGCTAATGTTGTAACTATTTTGTTGTTTACTCTTTTACTAGCATATTATCCAATAGATATAGCTCTAGCATTGAAGTAATTGAAAATTCAAGTGCCAATTAGGGAACTATGTAGGATCCTTGAACACATAGATAAGATATTGTTCTATATCAATGTACCAACTAGTTTTTGATCAACACGTTGAATATGAAACTAATATTAAAGACAATTTTTAGGTTGAGGCCAATGTCCAAGAAACACTAAAAGTCTCTCTTGGAATTATGTTTACAAGAAACCAAAAAGTTATTGCTCCATTTTATACTTCCCAGTTAATAAAAGGTTGGTTGGTACACACTTGTATGCTTGAATCTAGAGCATCCAACAATGTGATTTTGTTTGAAGTTATGAACTAAGTAGACTTATAGGTATCTTATGAAATTTTTTATGCCATGGATTCTTGAGAGGTGAATGTGAGAATGTGATTGTGATAATGAACAATGTTGACATGTAGCTTTCTACATACACAAGAAACTATTTTTCAATGTATATTATCACAGTTGATTGTCCAACTGAATAGAGTGTCCTATGGTCAATGAAACATGAAACTTCAATTAGTGGTAGTATTCAAATGGATTTATCTCATGATTTCATACTATACCAAGGAAAATAAGTTCAGTTGCATAGAGAAAAGAAAAATCTTTGCATTATGGAGAACACAAATGATGCAAAGGATAATGTGTGTTACTTATACATGGAACCTAGTTTTATTGTAGGATACTATGACGATGAGACTGGTAATCATGCTAATCCTAGTTTTTTTTCTTAAAATCAAAGTTCCAAAGATAGTGGCATATGGAATATGCACTTTGGTGGTTCATTTCTAAAATAAGAAAATGGTGCTCATATTTTATTGGTGTACTAGATGGTACAAAGTATAACTTCACTTTTAGATTGAACTTTGAATGCACCAACAATGTGAGTGAGTATGAAGCATTGCTACTTGATTCAAACATGGCTTCCAGACATGGATTTAAATCCTTAAAACTTTATGGTGATTTAGATTTATTTGTGTCTTAGACTAGGGGAAAATGTACTACTAAAGAAAAAATATTAAAGATGCATAGGATGTAATAGAAAATTTTGATGCATTTGACTTCAAGTGGGTGGATAGAGAATTATATAATGTTACAATTGATGCACTTATTGTCTTATCATCAACATTTGAACTTCGATGCCATCTCTTCAAAATAGGCATGGTATTGAGATCCTCACTAGACCTAGTATTCTTGTCAACATCTACAATTGATAAGTCTGAAATTATGATCAAAATATTTACAAGTTCTGAATTATTGTAACCACTTTGAGAATTAGCTAATTTATTGAAAACCCTTTATGAAATAAAATGAAGATAAGAAAAAAAATCTATTTCAAAATGAAAATATACATCTAGAAACATATGCTATTCCAAGAGGTATTCTTTCTTTATAAAGAATGTTCAATAATGTTGATTTTTACAAGACAAGAAACAAACCTATTAGTAAGGATGGTGTGGAGGCAATGAATGTAGGAATTGATATAGCTCCTATAATGATCTACTTTAGTAAGAAATTAAAACCAATAAAGAATTAAATAAGAATTTTATTGTTTAAAAATTATAAGAGGTGCTTTGCTTGGTCTTATGACAAGCTAAAGGCTTACAAGAAATATTTTCTTCAACACACATTCCATTTGGCCTTAGGAAAAATCCTTTTCAATAGAATAAAGACAGATCAACCCCACACTTTCCCTCAATTGCAAAAAGAATTGATGAGGGTAAAAGAAGAAATAATCAAACAAATTTATCATTCATAATGGGTTCTAATCTTGTACACATAAGAAAGAAAAATAGAGATGCCATGATTTGTGTGGACTTAAGAATATGAACATCAAGTCATTGAAGAACTGTTCACTACCTAGCACATATAATTTTTTGCAATAGGTATCGTGTTCTTAATTGATGTATATGATGGATTAATTCTTGGTCTACAATTAGGTAATGATCAAAGAATTCAAGTAGCTCACGACAACCTTTACTATGCTATGGGAATATTTGTTTATGTTAGGTTGTCATTCAGGTTGAAGAATGCAAGAGCTAAAATTAAGAGAGAAATGAATGTTGCATTTGTTGTCGTAATAAATGTGATTATGGTGGTCTACTAATATGATTTTACTATATAATTCAAGGATCAAAATGATGATTGGAGACACTTCGAGTTAATTTTCCAAAGGTTCTTAGAGTATGAGATTTATTTGAATCCTAGGAAACGTATATTTGGAGTGGAGGAAGGAAATATTATTGGACATATTGTGTCTAAGGAAGGGGTGAGAATTTATGTAGAATGAGTCAAGGTTGTTTATATCATCCCAAAAATTAGAAAATCAAGGTGGTCTAGTCATTCTTTGAAAAAATATATTTTTACGATATTTATTCCTAGTTTGTAGAGAAAACAAAGGCCATTTCCAAGGTGTTGAAGAATATGAAATCATCAATATGGGACAAAGAATAGACTAATTCATTTGTGGAGATCAAAGATGCACTCAAGAAGGTGCTTGTATTAGGAAGCCCAAATTACTCAAAGCCTTTTAGCTTTTTTTTTTGCATCATTTTATATTATTGTTGTTTTCTTATAAAAAATGATGAGAGTTATGAAAAACCAATAACATTCTTGAGAAAATCTTTGACAAATGCTAAAGTGTGATACTCCATCATAGAAAATAATGCGTATGATCTTGTTAAGATGATTTTTTTTAGATCTTATTTCTAGTAGGAGCCAATATTACCACCTTTATGTCACATACAATAGTTAGAGGTATTTTTGTGTAGTAGGAGGTAGTAGGGAAAAGGTGTAGATGGACAAAAATAATTAGGAGTATGACTTCGAAGTGAAGACAAACAAGTTGGCTAGGGTCAATGCCTTGCTAGGTTAATGGATGAGACAAATTTGGATGCAATTCAAGCACATCAGGTTGAATTTGAATGTTCTCTTCCTCATTTTCATTTGAAAGATTATCCTTGGTACAATAAAATTATATTTTATTTTGAGAATCTAAGCTATCCACTTAAACTAGATGAATAAAAAAAGATAAATTTGAAGTTGATATCTTAGAGGTATGTGCTATTCCAAGGTAAATTGATGCGGATAAGCTTTGATGGTGCATTCTTCAATTGTTAGGACAATGAGTACTTTAAAAGAGTTATACATGAATTCCACCAAGGGTTCTATGGTAATATATTTAGATGAAAGAATACTACTCATAAGATTATGAGAGTATGATATTGGTGGCTTACATTGTTAAAAAAATTTGCCAAGTTTGGCAAATGATGTGATGCTTGTTAGAAGGTTTTTAGGAAGATGAAGTTTAAATATGAACTTCCCCTCATGACCATATTAATTTAGGCTTCATTTTAGTAGTGGGGTATTGACTTTATGGGGGAAATTACTGAAAAGTATAGCAATGGGTATAAATGAATATTGGTGGCTACTAATTACTTCACTAAATGGGTAGAAACAATCCTTACATGAAATTTTACATCAAAATTAGTGATTGATTTCTAGTTAAATAATGTCATCATGTGTTTTAGGGTGCCATAATGAATGGTTGCTAATAATGCAATGTATTTTAGGTCCCATGATTTCATTGATATGCGTTATTAGTATAAGATAGCCTAGCACATTCACCCCTTTATCATATAGAGGGATATGGATTCAACAATAAATCTACCTTGAATATCATTATAAATAATATAGATATAAACAAGAGAATATGAGATGATAAGCTTAAGTTTGTTGTTTGGCTGGGTAAAATAACCTAGAAGAAGGTCATTGGGAGAAGTTCGTTCAAAATAGTTTATGGTAAAAAGGCCAATTTTTTAATCAACCTTGAATTTTCAGTATATAAACTACTATAGTAACTTGAAGGGGCAAAAGAAGATGTCGTTTCCAAGGGAGTGCATGAGTTGGCCAGTTGAAATAAGTTAGGAGGAGTGCCTATGAATGAACCTATCCAAGCAACCCAAAATGATGCATCCTTTTGATAAGAAGGATGTCAATAGGGAGTTTTAAGTGCGAGATCTTGTTCTCATGTGGAAATTTGGATTAGAAGATAAAGAAAAACATGAAAAATTTGATGTCTTGTGGGTTGAATCTTATCAAATTACTAAAAGATATGGTTAAGGCACTTTCTACTTTAGGACTCTTGATGGAAATTTACTAGGCTCACCAATTCATAGTCAATGTCTCAAGTATTAATTCTTCTAAGGATGATTTTCTTTCAGCCTTTGTACATACATTTATCCTTTGTGTTGGTTGTGTTGAGCTTTGTCTTGTGATCATTATGTTACATGTTCCTTTGTGTAGTCATGATCCCTATTTGATCATTAAGAATTATAGGTTGTCTCAATATTCTTGTCTTCTATTCTAGTCTTCTCCCAAATTTTTACGTTCTTGTTGTGCCTACAAGAGACACATGTCCCCAAATAGAGCCAATTTCGACACCCTATTTGTTGTGTCTCATTTCTCTTTATTTTGCTCCATTATGCATTTGACCATTTTCACCCACAATTTATACTTGATTTGAGATATCTTAAATGAGCCTCTATATTCAATTTCTCTTTGTGTTGTGTCTATTTCCCCCTTATACTTAAGGTTATTCTCTTAAATTTTTATATCCAAAATTGTATTTAAAGTATAAGTGTTTCCTTTTGTTCCCTTACTGAAAAATTTAGGAAGTTTGCAAGTTTGAGAACTCCTTGAAAACCTAACAAATAAAGCAAGTCAAGTGTCCAAATTTTAAATGTCTTAAAGTTTGAGTTTGTGAACTTTGTAAAAAGGCAAAAAAGTTCAAGTTGTCGCTAGTTTGCAAACTCACTGCAAGTGTGAAAAAATAAGGATAATTTAAGTATGTCACAATGTTAGAAGGTTCACAAATTGGAGAAAAGTTTCACAAAGCTATTAAGGTTCAATAGTTCATGAAAAGTGCAATATAGAGAAAAGACACATGGTTGAAGAATAAAAGTACAAAATGAATGAAGAAGGAGAAGACATAAAGTTATAAATTTTTAAGTGTTGCAAAGTTTGTGATTTCACAAAATTATCAAAAGTGTGATATAGGTTTGTAAGTTATTCATTTTATCAAAAGTGTGACAAGATGAAGGAAAAGGAGAAAGGTGTTCAAGTTCTAAATGTTTCAAAGTTCACAAACTTTACGAAAGTGCAACATGGTTCATGAAAGGTTAGAATATATGATAACTAATTCATGGATTGGAGTGATGATTTTTGAAGAGTAAAGAAGGGCATCAAAGGAATATTTAATGTGTTGCACCACTCCTACATGACCTAGAAGACCATTAAAGATCCATTGAGGCCTTACAATTGCCCAATCAATTTTCTCTCTCTCCCAATGATAGTGGTTCATCATAAAGGCATGCATTACATGAAACGGTAGAAAGGGAAAACAACCCATGCAACCATTAATACAAGGGTTGAAAATGTAATTATTGATGGTCTTCATGACCTCCATTCTAATATATTTTGCAATATTTTTTCTGGCTACCAGTGTTGGAGGTTATCAAATTTTTGGTGGTTAATCTTGTAACAAGTATCACACATCTATAAGGACTACCTTTGTAATATTTTTAATTTTTGGAGAGGGGTGAAAAGAGGAAAATATAGTAGCTACAAAGCTAACATAAGAGAAATATTTGTAGGGATCCCTAGGGTACAACATTTTGATATTGTAATGGTCTTGTTTCATTCCTAATTTATAATAAATATTCATAACCTTTCAAGAGAGAATGGTTAAAGGTAGAATCAACCATGACAAAGGGTTTGTCTATGTACGATGCTCATTTTTAGACATGTTATTACTTAGTTGGTCACTCAGATAACCATATAATCTTTGTAAAGCTTTTGTAAGGTATATTTACAAATAATAAAGGAATTGTATGGTTATGCTAATGGGTTACTTAGTAGAATAATTTATTATTTTCAAACATCTATTCTTTCTAAATATATATATGTAGAACCTAGTTTGCCTATACATTTTAAAAGACATAGCATTTTGTGGTATATTTGTTAAGGTATCACCATTAGTTTCAATTATAACATTTTTTGCACAAATTCAATCTCTTTTTCCCAACTAGATAGAGGCACTAGTATACTAATGACTCTACCCCTATAATCAAATCCTAAAACACATCCAAAATATATTACTTTAATCATCTTTCCAATTTATTTGATGTAGTAATGTTTGAATACATAAAATAACATTACAAATTATTATAAAAATAATTTCAAACAACTAGTGTGGTAGTTTGTCTACTTAATTAGGTGCTTGACCTTAAAATCCTCAAACTAACATATAAGCACAAAGTGACAACTAAAATAGATGTGCACTCTGCAATGGTTATGACTTGCATCAAGGTAAGTGTTTAATTTCTACGATGATATCTTTTGTGGTACCATAGAGAATCTTCCTTGGTTTAGCAGATCTATAAGTGAAGGCATATTTAGCCACCTCAATAATTGATCAATTATTGCCAATCTAAAGACAGTTTCATGAGTATTTTCTCAAGTTTGACACCTAGTTATTTAGAAAAGATCAATCTTTAGGGATTTGGGATTGACAAATCTAGTCACAAATAATGGGGATTGAGGTGACCATTTCATTTGGAGCAAGTGTAAGGAAGGAAATGAAGCTTCAAGATTTCATGGAATAGAAGGGAGTAGGGTTGTGTGGTATGAATGACAAAGGTGAGGCATTCTAATAAAGGAAAGTTTGAAGGTTCAAACCACAAAGAACTCAAGAATTAGGGACAAGGGAAATCTAGAAAAAGGGACATTGGCATGAGAAAGTCCAAAAAGGTAACATTGTAGAGTTGTGTTACAGTCTAGGCCAACTTATCAACACGAGTGAATTTAAGTATTTATAACTAAAAATCAATTTTGGTCAAACATATGAGCTAGCTAGATTCATTTAAGCTAACTTATAGATATGCATACAACTTTCCCAACAAAAAGTGTTCACTAAATGCATATGTAGCACCATGTTAAGGCTAATTTACCACAAAAATAAAATTACTCAAAAAATTTGGTGGCTCAACAATTCCTATTCATATAAATAATATTCTTGTAAAAATAAAAAAAATACCCTTTTATAGATCTATTAGTGTAGTTTTCCGAAAAAAGATTTTTAAATGGTTTAACTATTATTTGTATTTTATTTTTTATTTTTATGATATAAAGAATGTTGTTCCATGTAACTTTCTTTTCCAACATTTTATCAACAACTAAATTATAGTATCTATTTGATAAATAACTACATTTTAATAATTTTGCTATTTTTTCCAAAAAATCCAAACATAAAATACACTTAAAAATACATATTTTATCAGTTTACATCATTTTAAAATTTAATACATATACATCATTTTTTATTGATTTATGTTAAAAAGTTGGATAAGTTATGGCCAATTCCTTTATAAAAGTGTGACACAACTTTGTACTTTTATCCAAAATTATTATTGTAATGTGGAAAATTTGATTTCGCAATTCACAACATAGAAGGGAGAAACCACTAAATCAATTTTCACTTGGGAAACATTACATTCAACAGAGGGAAGGGAATCCACTAGATTCAACCACTAATTAGATAAAGATTGAATACTGATGGATTGGATTGATTTTGATTTCCTCTTTTGTAAGTTGAAATGCAAAAATTAGGTAAAGTGTTGAAAAATGAAGTTAAAACTAAGAAAACAGTGAGCTGTAGATGCAGGATTTTTGTGTGCACTTGGATTTGAGTAGCATAAGCCGAGTCGAATACGACCCTCAAAAAATATCCTAAAAAGCCAAGACCAGGACATGACGCCATAGTCCTCCGAACTTTTTGCACGCCAAAAAGGGTTGATTTGTCTCTATGAATGAAGCTTATTTTGAAGAGTACAACTTTGTACCTGTTTCCTGCACACAAAAAGAAGGGAAAAAAGGTTGGGAATAGGGGTTTTCCTAAGTCAAACCCGAGTTTGGAATCAACCTTGAATTAAATATTGTAAATAGTTGAAATAAATAATGGAAAGGTATACCTCAGATCTGCAATGAGTGATGATGATGCTTCACTTCTTGAATGTAATCACATATGTTGTATGAAATGACATGAACATGACAAAAACCCTAACACACACATGCTTGCAAATGGATGATGTAAAGTTGCTCCACAATTGATAGATGAATAATATGCAACCTTGAAGACCTCTAGAAGTGATTGATGATAAATACAATACTTGAATGCTTGATTGCTTGAATGCTTGATTGCTTGATTGCTTGAATGTAGTTCCTTATGTTCACCTATCTCCTTTCCTTCTTGTGTATATTTTCCTTATTCCCAAATTAGAGGGGAAGACCTCCTTATATACTTGCCCGTCGTTAAACATATTGATTTTTTGACATAGGCCGACACGGGGAGGGGATTCCTGCCCAAATTTTGGATAGAGAAAAGGGTTTGAATTGGGTCCCAAATAGGGAGGATTGTGACGTGGCGCCATGGTCCCAGTGAGGACCAAGGCGCCACGCCTTGGTCCTACCCCATATTTGGGCCAGGGTTAAAGTGCAATGCAAGGTGAAATGTAAAAATATGACATTTATTGCATGGTAGAGGCATAAACAGGTCCAGATCAAGTGTGAGGACGAGAACACTAAGGTGAGGGCCCCAAATGGGGTCAAAATTCCAAAGGGGTGAAATTTTAGGATGCTACATTTAGGCCCCACTTTAGTGGGTCGAGTATGAGCCTACATAAATACTCATGATAAATTAGAAGAAAAAGAGATAAAGAAGATGAGGAGTGCAGAGCAAGATCACAAGGAGTATAAGATATCACTAATTTCGAGGAACCAAGCCCCCAATATTATGATCTTAACTTACTCAAACATATGCAAGGGAACACAAAAAATAGGACAAACACAAAAAGACAATCAAAGACAAAAAAGGCAAGCAAAGACAAAAGACACAAAAAGACACACAACAAAAGCTAAAGATCAAAACAAGACCTCAAGTCAACTAGCCGAAGAGACCTCGATATCAAAATGTCTCAATAACTAATATCATTCTTGAAAAAATCCATCTCACAAACATAAGGTCACATGAAAGAGCAAAGCAAGCATCATCCATGAACTATTGATAGAAAAAATATGAGTTCATGAGAGGAAGAGAGAGTATGAATACACACTAGATGTGTTTATCCAGATGATCCATGAGAAGAATGATGAGAGAGAAGAGCATATATGCCTCACCCCTAGATGTTTGCATCTAGGTGATCTATGTTGAGGAGGAGAGTAGGAATAGTCTATCCCTATTCCGCTAGTTCGACTCATCCTTGTGCATGTGTGCAAGTGATGTCTAGTTTCAAGTGTATAGCACCTCGTATAAGAGTTTGTTTCCTCTAGTTTCGAGTGTTCTTGAACCTGTTTAAGACATTTAATGTAAAATGCAAATGCCAAGGGGCGACTGTGTGTGAAAATGTGTGTGCTAATGCCAAGGGGAAAATGACAGATACATGCCTAGTTTCGATGACATCCTGTGTAAGAGTTTTCCTCTGGTTTTGGTGATGTGTTACCTCGTCTAAGACATATATCAAATGTTGCGTTTGGTTTCAAGCCTGAAGCATCTCATGTAAGAGTTTTTCTCTAGTTTCAAGAACGAACACCCTGTTTAAGACATGCAAAAATGATATGCAAAAAATATAGTACAATATGGTACAAAGGGAGTGATATGGGTGCTCCCCCCTTAAGATGTCAACATAGCCCTATGTTGATGTCTTAAGAAAGTTAGAAACAAGGATACCAACCTTCAACGCTAAGGAGATATCCTTTAGGCAACAATATCATAAATCCAAGCTAAAGAGGAAATACTCTTCAAGCAAGGATAAGATAGTTGAAAAAGGGATATCTTGCAACAAGTGTAAAGGAGATCCTTGGAGGAGAAGAGATCTTTGCTCAAAAGACACCTACCTCCAAGAGGAGTTTCTTGAACAAATATAACATCTTCTACCACAAGAAAGGGAAAGAGAACAAGAATGCATACCTTCCCCCTATTGCTAGGTGAAAGAGATTCTTAATTAAGTATGACATACTTTTGAACCAATGTGATGAGGTAAATTTATGATAGGTGTACATCATGAAGTGAAAAAGAGGTTGTAGCCAAGGACTTACACCTCTTGTAAAAGATAGAATCCTTGAGCACAAATAACTTTACACAAGGAGTGACATCAAATCATGAAAAAACACCACTCTACAAAGGAAAAGTAGATCCTTAGAAGGGAAAGAGGGAGAGAAAGAAATCATTTCCCCCCAAGTGTAAGGACAATGAGAAGAATTACACAAATTCCAAAGAGAGATTATTCATATTAGATGTACCATTTCAAACAAATAATAGTTTCTAACAAGGGACACACATGTACTCACATGAAGGATAATTCTATGCAAGAAAGGACATCACGTTATGAAAAATGCAACTCAAAAGAAGAGGCAATAGTCAAATAGAAAGAGAGAGAAGAAGGATCACAAACTCCTTTAAAGAGAGATTATTTATAAGAGACGTACCATTTCAAACAAAGAATAGGTCCTAACTAAGGAACAAACATGTGCTTGCATGAAGAATAATTCCATGCAAGAAAGGGCATCAAGTTATGAACAATGCAATCCATAAAGAAAATAGTGAAACCTTAGAAAGAAGAAAGGTAATATTCTTTCCCCCCAAGAATAGAGACAAGAATAAATAGACTATTATGTTGCTCACTAAGTATGATTGCACTTGAAATTGTACCACCATGAATGACAATGAGCCCCCAATAGGTAGGCTAACAATGTCACATAGTGAGGAGCAACATAATAGGGACTTGAATGCTATTTGAAATGATTATGAGAAATATTCCATTCATTGTTAGATGTTATTTTTATGACATCTATACCAATATAATGTTGTATTTTTGTTTTCAAATCTTGACACTCATTAGTAGAATGGCCATGAATTTGATGATAATTGCAAGAAGATGAATTTTCAAGATGTTGTCTATGTTTCCTTCTTCGTTTAAGCCAAAGAAGAGAGATTAAATTGACATGGAGAAGATCGGACAAAATATTTTCTTGCTATAATACCATATTGGAATGAGAAGATGTGGATTCACTAGACAATGGAGGAGGGGATATTGGCAAAGGAAGAGGTTGGAAACCTAGTTTTTCATTAAAAAAGTGCACACATCCTAGAACCTATCCATTGTATTCATATGTAGGATCAAAAGAGGGTTTAATCTTAGGTAGAATTGGATTGAAGTTTAAAGAGG
The DNA here is from genome assembly GCF_030272615.1 of Cryptomeria japonica. Lineage (NCBI taxonomy): Eukaryota > Viridiplantae > Streptophyta > Pinopsida > Cupressales > Cupressaceae > Cryptomeria > Cryptomeria japonica. The sequence goes on from NC_081407.1 coordinate 399,733,686, forward strand.
CCTAATCAATTTATAGACATGTGTTAGGATAAGAATTTTGATTATCAAATTTAGGCATCTTAGATTTTCTACAAAAAGAAGGTGTGAAATTTAAGGACCCCTAATCATCCTCTGAGAGTTCTTCTTTAGGAACTTCTTTAGTAGGAGATGATGTACTTGTTTTATTTGGAGAGAGGATTGTAGGAACTAACAAAGCATATTGTGCTTCAATTCGTATGTCTTTGTCAGTTTCCAAAGCAAACACTTCATTATTATATGTGTAAGGCACTGCATGACAATCAAGAACATTTTTTGGTTTCTCAACAATATGAATGGCATTGATTTGATCTTTGTTAGGCTCTTCATTTTTGGGGGAGAGAGCATTGGAAACATTATAATGATGGGAAATAGGATCATCCTCTTTCTCTAAGGTATCTTTGTGATTAAGACAAACATTAGGAAAGGGATTATCATATTTAATTAATGCTTCATCTCTAGGGGGAAGGTTATTGAAATGAATAGAAGGTGGAGTGTTATCAAAAGAATTTTCACTCATTTCAACTTGTTTTACCATAACATCATCCTCTTTCACCAAGGTATCCTCATGGGGGAGGAACATATTAAGAGAATAATCCACACCATCCTCCAATGACTCATCCCAAATAGGGAGATCATTGAGATAAGTGTAAAAAATATCTTCTTACATCAACATGTCCTCTTTAGGGAGAGAAAATTTGGGAGATGAATCATTGAAAGACTCATAAATGGGGTTTTCATATATCTTAAATCCTTTCAACTTAATAACCTTCTCTTACAAAAAGAAATTTGACATTTTTAAGAAAAGGAAACTTGCAATGAAAGAAATGAATGCAATGAACTAGATTTGAAAAACACAATTGAAGAATTATGCAATCCACAAGTTAAATTTAGAATGTTAAATTAGGGTTTTTGTAAATTCAACCACTAAATTTATGTAATTCAAATGAGATCTAAGAAGGAAAATTTGAATTTTGAAATAATTAAACAATGCTAAATTTTGTAAAAATGATTGTTCAATTATTTAAGCAAATTGGTTTGAAAAGATAAAGAATAATTGTGAAAATTTATGCAACCCCCTAGGAAATTTAAATTTAAAATTAGGGCTTTGCTAAAATAACTTCTTAATTTAAATTTAAAATTACCCACTAGGAGATTTGAATTTAGAAATTTAAAATTACCCAAAAGAGATTTAAATTTAAAATTAGGGCTTTGTAAAAAGAACCTCTTAATTTTAAAATTAAATTTAAAATGATCTAAAGGAAATTTAAATTTAAAATTAGGGCCTTGTAAAAGGAACCTCTTTATTTTAAAATTTAGATTTAAAATGTGATATTGAAATTTGGGAATTGAAATAATCAATTTAAATCTAAAAATTAGGGCTCTTTTAATTAACCACTTAATTTAAAAATTTAAATTTGAAATTTGATCCAAGATTGCAATTTTGAATTTGAAGCAAATTTGAAATGGGAAATTCAAAATTTAAACAACCCACAAGCTTAATTTTGAAAAATTTAAAAAATAGGGTTTTTGAAATAAACCACTTAATTTTAAAATTTAAATGTGAAATTTGACTTGCAAGTGAAAATTTGAATTTTTGAAATTGAAAAATACTAAGTTCTGAAACAATTAATCCAAATTATGAAATTCACAAGCTCAATTTTGAAATTAAAAATTAGGGTTTTACTGAAATTAACCTCTAAATTTTTTAAATTTGCAAGGAAATCAAACTTGTAAATGAAAACTTGAATTTTAAATTGCATAAACAATTAGATCTAAGAACATAAATCAGAAATAAGGGTGTAAGTAGTCGGGTTCACTAAAATGTATTGTGGAAAATTTGATTTAGCGATTTGCAACATAGAAGGGAGAAACCACTAAATCAATTCTCACTTGGGAGACATTACATTCAAAAGAGGGAAGGGAATCCACTAGATTCAATCAAAAATCAGATCATGACTGAATATTGAATGAATTAGATTGATTTTGATTTCCTCTTTTGTAAGTTGAAATGCTAAAATTAGGTAAAGTATTGAAAAATGAAGGTAAAACTGAGAAAACAATGAGCTACAGATGTAGGATTTTTGCGTGCATCTGGATCAGAGAAACATAAGTTGAGTCGGATTTGATCCTCAAAAAAGATCCTAAAAAGCTGAGACCAGGACGCGGCACCACGGTCCTCCGAACTTTTTGCACACCAAAAAGGGTCGATTCGTTTCTATGAATGAAGCTTATTCTGAAGAGTACAACTCAGTACCTGTTTCCTACACAAAAAGTAGGGGAAAAATGTTGGGAATAGGGGTTTTGCCAGGTCAAACCCCGGTTTGGAATCAACCTTGAATGAAATATTGCAAATACTTGAAATAAATAATGGAAAGGTATACCTCAGATCTACAATGAGTCATGATGATGCTTCGCTTCTTGAATGTAATCACACATGTTGTATGAAATGGCATGAACATGACAAAAAACCTAACACACACATGCTTGCAAATGGATGATGTAAAGTTGCTCCACAATTGATAGATGAAGAATATGCAACCTTGAAGATGTCTAGAAATGCTTGATGATGAATACTTCAATGCTTGAATGCTTGAATGTAGTTTTCCTTATGTTCACTTATCTCCTTACCTTCTTGTGTATATTCACTTTATGCCCAATTGAGAGGGGAAGACCTCCTTATATACTTTCCTGTCGTCAAACATATTAATTTTCCGACATAGGCCGACATGGGGAGGGGATTCCTGCCCAAAATTTTGGATAGGGCAAAGGGTTTGAATTGGGCCCCAAATAGGGAGGACCATGGCATGGCGCCATAGTCCCAGTGAGGACCAAGGCACCACACCTTGGTCCCACCCCATATTTGGGCCAGGGTTAGTGCAATGCAAGGTGAAATGTGAAAATATGACATTCATTGCATGGTAGAGGCATAAATAGGTCTAGATCAAGTGTGAGGATGAGAACACTAAGGTGAGGGCCCCAAATGCAGTCAAAATTGTAAAGGGGTGCAATTTTAGAACGCTGCAATTATGTATATGAGAAAAGGTGAGGGTTGAGGGAACGAGGAAGCAAGGGGAAGGTTAATAAGGTAAGCAAAATATTTGAAACCCATATAAGACAAAAGATCAGGAAAGTGGGGACACAGATGATTAATGAAAGACATGACAACATGAGAAAGATTAAAGGTACAAAGATCATGTAAATGAGCAATCAAAGAAATGAAGGAAATGACACCAAGGTAAAGGAAAACTTGACAACCCACTCAAGTCTTTAAACATCTCCATGCTTATAAATTTTAACAAATTTGAGGTTTGGGCACATGATATAAAACTTTTGCAAATTTTGAGCAATTGGTAACATGTCCTAATATAGCATTTCCATTGCACCTACCATAAGCTCTTATAAATGAAGAAGCAACGTTGAAAAGGCTACATATTATTATTACATTTTCTTTATGTTTTTCATAATTCATTAAAAATTGATATAAACATATTTATACTATGTTTTGAATTATATCGTATAGAGACCTTTTTACATCATGTTTTGCATTACATTACAGTGAGAAGTGTAGAGAAAAAATTATGACTAATATTAATGAATTATAATTGTTTTATTTAAATTGTAGGAGAAAATAATAAATACAAGTAATTCACCATTTTAATTATTGAAGTTTTAGTTGAGCATTACTTCTACATATATTAAATATAACTCTCTTTAAGGCAATTGGTTTTCATGAATGGTTCAAATCCAAGCCTTCCTATTCAAAATTTTAGAATATAATTACTAATTTCTATAGCTTCTTTCAAGCAATGTTCGAAATAGTAGCTCTTAATTGTAACAATCTCAATATTTTCTATTTAGATTCAATTTTATATGAATATTTTGTGAATGTTGATTTTTCTTTTCTACAATGACAAATGTTTCACACATATTTTTCAATCCTCATTTAAATGGATATGTTGTCTCACTAATGTAAAGAACCCTACACAAGCAATCAATTTGATAAACCTTATAATTTTGGTTTGTTCTAATATTTTTTTTGTTGAGAAACTTGATCGATTTTTTTTTTTGTAGAAACATAATGATGATATTGTGTCACCTCAGGATTCACAAAACTTTGTTAGAGATACCTTCAATATGAGGTAGGAATGTCATAAGCTCACTAATTGAAACATCCACTCTGTGATGACTTTATTGTCTCGACTTTTTGAGTGTTTGCTTTTATAACTATTTATTTTGAAAACCATAGTGTGGTGTTTGATTTTTTGCTCCAAGGCATCCTCCTTGTAGATCTAAAGCCTCTGAAAATGAGGATTTTTAAAATAGTTGCTTTCTATGGCAAGAGTATATGTCCCTTTACCAATCAAATAAAAGAATTACCCTCTTTCTACTAAGCACATTGAAGAAAGACAAGCTTATTTGTAAATTTCAAGTTATTGACCATGTTATTGATGTGCATATGGAGCTCCTTAATCTTTTCCTTTGCAAGTTGCCAACATATTACACAATAAGAAAATTGAAGGTTTGGAATTAGGTTCTTGGCTATCAAAAATGGTGCTTAACCTCGAAGAAAGGGCCACTGACCCCTCTTCACAGATTTTGAAGTGGAGGAATATATGGTAGTGATACAAGAAAATATTAGCAAAATGGTGAAAAAAAGCTTGAGAAGTTCCATATCCATGTAAATAATATTGTAGGTAACAAAAAAGTTATGAGTGATCTAGAAGTGAATGCCACTTTGCCTTTCAAGGATGTCATTTTAACTAGTAAGGAAATACTTGCCTTGATGAGTTGATAGAAAAGAGTACATGTATATATCTTTACCTTCACATTGTTTCATCAACACCTAGCACAAAAACTACTTGTTCTTAAAATTTGACCACAAGAGATTTTATGTTTAGTGACAAGGAACACTTGGATTGAGAAATAAAACACTTGACTATAGTAAACTAAATTATTATAAAAATATTTACATATATCCAAGGCTTTCAAACTAGTGAGAATGGGCCAATAGAGTTATGAAAGAGTGGGCGCTTTACTTGGTGAACCCATGACATTCCTACCTTATGTTGATGGTATCTCTAAAAAATTCTCTTGGATATTAAGGTAATATATCATTAGAATCATGTTTGCACAATTTTTTTGACAAATGTTCTAATGTTAACAAACTTTTCTATAGAGCTAAACCAAAAAATAGGGTTTATCAAGTTGATTGCTTGTATTTAGTTACCTATATTGGCAATATTGGCAAGATGAGTCAATGAATTTGACCCAAAAACTATGTAATCAAATCATTATTTAAATATCATAAGATAGGTATCCATTCAAGTGATGCTTAAAAAAATGCATAGAGACTCCATTTTGAGAGGGAAGAAAAAACATCTTTAATAGTCCACTCATGCAAAATTAAACTGTTAACTTCCATAATAGGTTGAGTTAAGAGGCACTATCTCAAGTTCTTTTAAGAAAGGTTGTGGATATTGGTAATTGTTCTCAAGATTTGAAAAAGTATGAGGGCTTTGATTTGAGCTAGTCATAACAATTAATTATAACAAATAAAACAAAAATCCTTAACTTAAAAATTATCCATTTGATACTTGCAAAGTTAATGTACTAATATAATCAATTACATATATTGATTTTTTCTTATAAGATGACACTCTTTAATATCTTATATTTCACAAAATCAATCATACAAAACAAAGTACTAGATTGTCTAAAGAATTATACACATTCTTTCGTTATAGTCTTAAGTCCATGACAATATATATATAGTTTGATATTTCATGATTTTGATTCTAATATAATATAATAGTTGATTGGATAACTACATGTACTTAAATCTCCCATCTCTTATATTACTAAAATCCAAAATAGATCTTCAAAATTGCGATAGAAACAATCAGATTACATAGATGTTGGCATATCTATTTTATCGTCCCTTGATTAAACAACCATGTTGCCAAGATTACTGCTAGGCAAGCTTGCTCAATAGGTGTGTAATTGAGTTCATAGCCTACCAATGTGCGAGAGATATAGTATACAACACATTCTTTTCCTTCTGGATTGTGTTGGGCCAGCAATACTCCTAATGCTATATTTGTAGCTGAAATATATAACAATAGAGGTCTACTTGGATTTGGTGGGATCAGCAATGGCGTATGCATTAGGTAATCTTTAAGCATTTGGAATGCTTGCTGGCACTTTGTATCCCATTGAAAGCGGATATTCTTGTGTAATAGATGTGTGAAGGGATGACACTTATCAACCAATTGCGCAATGAATCTTTGAATTGACTGTAGCCGCCCTTGTAATGCCCTTAACTGATTGATATTCTTGGGAGGTGGCATGTCCATGATTGCTTTGACTTTCTTCGGATCTACTTCAATGCCTTTGCTTGAGACAATGTATCCTAAGAGCTTCCGAGAGGTTACTCCAAAGACACATTTCTTTGGATCAAGACGAACAAGATATTGCTCTAATCTGTCAAAGATTTGACCCAGTATTTCCAGATGACCTTCTTTTGTTAGGGATTTAGCGATTAAATCATCGACATAATCTACCATTATAGTGTGCATCATGTCATGGAAGATGGTAGTCATATATCTTTGATAGGTTTCCCCTGTGTTCTTCAGACCAAATGACATCACATTCCAACAGTATGTTCCCCATGGGCATGTGAAAGAAGTTTTGTGTTGATCCTTTGGAGTAATCTTGATCTGGTTGTACCCTGAAAAACCATCCATAAGAGAAAGCATTGCATGACCTACTGTAAGATCGACGATCATGCCGATATTTGGTAAGGGGAAGTCATCTTTAGGGAATTCCTTGTTCAAATCTCTGAAGTTTGTGCAGAACAGATGCCCCCATTAGGTTTGCCGATAGGTACAATGTTGGAGATCCAATCTGCATAATTAATTGGTCGGATGAAACCAACATCTAAGAGCTTTTTGAGTTCTGCCTTGACAAGTACATCGATTTGTGGGTGCACCTTTCTGAGTGTTTGCTTTACAAGTTTAACTCCTTCTGCCACGGTTAGGTGATGCATGACTAAATCAGGATCTAAGCTAGGCATGTCTGCATAAGACCATGCAAAGTTGATTTGACGCTTCTAGAAGAAATCCACAAACTTTGGTTGTTCCTCTAGAGTTAGTAGAGATGGCAAATGTATTTGGTGAAGAGTCATAGGGGTCCCCACATTGAATTCTTTTGTGTCTTCGATTAGGATTGTCGATCTCTCTTGATTTGTACTAGAGGAGAGGATCTCAAACCTTTCATCCGTAGGCACCTCAGAGAGGTTTTTACCATTGGATATGCTCTTTCTTTTTACTTTTTTGGGATCAACAAGTGCCATAGTGTGGTTTTCACTGGAAGATCCATGTTTTATTGTGATATTTTTGCAGCTGAAAGGTTTGGCATCTACCCCAAAGTATGCCGCGCTATTAAGTTCGATGGCAAATCTAGCTTTGTGATCCTCACTTGGTATGTGATCCCGTATTTCTAAAAATTTAATGAGCGCCTCATCGTTTTGGAAGCGATCAAGACATGGGGGAGTTGTCTGGTTCCAGTCTATGAGTTTGGGGTGGATGATGGGCATGAACTCATCAATTAAGTTGAGTTCAGAGGAGGTATCAGTGAGGGTTAATACAGATGAGTGAAGTTCATCAATGGTACTCTCCTTGTCAGACTTCGGTGTGGGATTCGATGGAGGACACGTGGAAGCTCACGAACCCAAAAGGTTTTAATCCATGCCTCCTTGTAAACTAGGATATCTTTATGAGGCGGGGGAGGCGATGTGTCTTCCTCGTCTGAAGTATTTAGATTCACTGAATCAAATTCCCACTCATGCGAGTTAATATCTAAATAACTCTCCAACATTTGATTACTGTGCCATGTTGGGATGTCCTTTGTATTGAAGAGTGTATTGGTCATGGGTTTATGCACTTTGATAGGTGAGATTACTGGTGTTGCTGGTAGGATCATCGGTGTTGTTGGTACCGTTGGTATGACTACTGCTACTAATGGTTTTATTAGTGCTCTTGATGCTGCTGGTGGGTTTGGTGTTGGTTAGTCTACTGCTGGGATTATGGGTTTTGGTGTTGCTATTGGTGCCACTGTTGCTATTGATGGGATTATTAGTGCGGTTGATGGTGGTGGTGGGATTGATGCCACTGATTTGATGATCCATTTTTTTGGTGTAGCAGATATAGTCAAGGATGACCTTCTTGGAGTAATGGGTTGTTTGCTGGGCTTGCCTTTGAATTTGAGTTTAGGAAGAGATTCCTTCTGAAAACCTAATCCAATTTTATCTTTGGGTTTTAACTTAGGTTGTAAGGGTTAATGTCGTGCTTGTTTTCAAGGGCCCAAAGCACTCTGGCCATCATAGCCCATTCTTTGCATGATAGTAAGGCCTTTTCCATATTTATCAATGGGTAGTTTATCCTTAGGGCTGTCTTTGATAGGGTCTTTGTAGATCCATTTTGCTAGGTCCTCATCTCTGGTTTCCTCTTCCTGACTTTTTCTAGGGATGAATTGTGCCAAAGTACATGTTGGCTTGTTCAGTGGTGGTTGAAGCAAATTTTGAGGCTTGCCATAAGTTCTAGGGGAAGTGGGTAATTTCCCAACACAAAAGAGTTGGCTTAGATTATATTCCCTAGGACCTTCCTCAGCCATTTTCATTTTCAACTTCTCTTGCTTTGGTATAGGGGTGATTAAACTAGAAAGAGAGGCTGGACTAACATAGGATGTGGAAGGGATATCTTCTCTGTTGTTAGGTACAATGATATCTGGCTGATGGTTAATATTGTTACAATATGCAAATGGATTTGCATCGCCAAGGATTGTGATTTCTACACCGTTATGGGGAAACTTGACACACTGATGATAGGTGGGGATGGAATGACTTACATGGCGTGTATCCAAGGTCTTCCTAACAAGAGATTATATGGCAGAGGAAGGTTCAAAACTTGACAGATGATGTGCTTCACCACTGGACCCACCCTGATAGGTAACACAACAACTCCTTTGGAAGAACGCTCTGCATCATCATAGGCCTTAATGGTTATCTTTTTGCTGGGATCCACTGATTCTACCACATATCCCAATGTTGTGACAAACTGTAAGGTGCATATATTCAAGCCGGCTTGATTGTCAATCAAGACTCGCTTGATTCTATGTTGGTTTATAAATCCTTCAATGTGAAGGTATGCGTTATGTGGTTGTTGGAATGAAGCGTTATCACTTTTAGAAAAGGTGAGGCATGGTGATGATATGAGACTACCAACCATGACTTGAAATTGATCTGTGTTGAGGTTGGCGGGGACTAACGCTTCTTGGAGAGCTTGATCCAAGATTGTTTTGTGTGAAGGGGATAAGCGCAAAAGCTCTAATATGTATATGAGGGCGGGCATTTTGTCCAATTGTTCCACAAGGTTATATTGCTTGGGCAAGGGTGTCATTCCTTATGGTGCTGCTCGAATGGTAATTTTTCTACGACGCGTAACAACATTGCATGCAAGATTCAGATCTTTGATGGTGAGAGTTGCAACTTGTTTGTCAACATCATAGAGGTGATTCACAATATAATTATAGGCAGCTTGTGTATAATTAGTTGTAGTATCTGTGTTTCACCTTGAGGTGGAAGGACCCCTTTGATCATGTGATGGAAGTGGATTCTTGAACATTATATGATCGTCATTTGATGTTTTAGGGTCATGTCCTTCTATTTTGATTTCTCCTCTGTCAATGAGATATTGAACAAGATCTTTCAGTCGATGGCAATTGCTCGTCTTATGTCCCTTTCCTTGGTGGAATTTGCAATGTTCATTATCTCTCCACCATGGAGGTTTGACCTAAGGTTCATAGTTAGATGTTTTCGGTAAGGTCACAAGATTAGAAGAGACCAATTGACACAATATCATTTCGATGGGTTCCCCTAAGGGTGTGTATGTGTGTTTGGTTTTATAGTTTTGTTGTCGTTGTCTTGGTTCTTCTTGTAGTGCATTGTGACCTTGATTTTATGGATGAGTGATGGTGTTGTTTTTAGGAGGGGGATTTTGCCCCACGAATCTGACCACAGGTTGTTCAGTCTTTATTGTTTTCGCATCTACCACCCCATCGTTGACAATGTTCTTGTTCTTGTTCCAGAAATTGGGTTTATCACTATTAAAATGTGGACGAGGGCCATCCTTAGGTTCATTATAGATCTTGATAAGTCCCTTTTTGATGAGGGCCCTTTCACATTTCAATCCTTGGGTGATCATGTCTTCAAAGGACTTTGTACCCTTCATGTCTAAATGGAATTCCATCTCATCATTAAAGTTGGAAATGAATATTCTCACTAGTTCTTGTTTAGGAAAATGAAGAGAACGTCTGCTAGATAGTTGCCTCCATAGTTGTAGGAAAACTGAAAACAACTCCCCTAGTTTTTGTTTGGTGTTGCAGAGATCTGCCATTGTTACATTTTGTTCTATGTTATGTGAATAATGAGCAATGAACTTTTGGATTAGTTCCTCAAATATTCTAATGCCACCTGGTAATCGGGAAAACCATTGTGTGGTTGTGCCTCCCAAACTCTGAGGAAAGAGGCACATTAGATAGATGTCTTCATAAGCCACTTCTAGGCAAGTTGAGTGAAATTCTCGTACATGATCTTGAGGGTCTCCTTTGCCCCTATATTTTTCAAACTTAGGTGTTTAAAACCCTCACATAAAAGGTGGCATATGTAGGTTCCTATCAAAAGGATAGGGACAAATATCGTTAAGTGAAAATCGAGTAGTCTTCACACCACTATTGAGTTGTTGAGTGAGATTCTCGACTTGTTGTCTCAACATATCTATTTTTGTAGGAGGAGGTGGGGGATTTCCTTGATTAAGGTCATATCGAAAGTCATATTTACCTCTTCCACCATCGTTACGGCTATGTTGTTTCGATGTCTACTGTATCTATGCAGTATCAAAATCAGAGGGTAGTTTAGCACCCTCTTGAGCAGGTCTCAAAAAATGAGCATCTAAGTTGTTTTTAAGGATTTCGTCAAAAAGCCGATTGAACCTGGGATTGTGTTGTTCTCTTTCTATAGCTTCGGGAGTTGGAGTGCTAGGATCTTCATCATTTGTACCTCCTCCAAGGGCCTCATGGAAATTGTAGTCACATAAATCTGTCCACTTAATTAAATGAATACTTAGTATTTATTTGATTATTTAACCATCAATTAATAATTAATTAAATTAATATTCAATTAATTCATCTTAACCCTCTTCTCCTATTAATTAAATAAATTATTCAATTTATTTGATTTAATTCACTTAACCAAATTCATACCATTAATTAAATAAATAAATCATATTTGTTTAATTAAATCTTCTCTCACATTTAAATAAATTAATATTTATTTAAATCCCCCAAAATCCCACCTCTCACATTTAAATAAATTAATATTTATTTAAATCCCCCAAAATCCCACCTCTCACATTTAAATAAATAAATCATTTATTTAAATCACCTTTATCCTCCACCCACTTGTATTTTCCTACAAAAGCAAGTTGCACAATTATTTTAAATAAATAATTTATTTAAATCACCTTTATCCTCCACCCACTTGTATTTTCCTACAAAAGCAAGTTGCACAACTATTTTAAATAAATTATTTATTTAAAATCCTATTTATCCTCACCCACTTGAAGCCTTTAATGGTTTCCCTTAAAGTCTTCAAACTTGATGGCTTTGAAGTCTTCAAACTTAATGTCTTCCCTTAAAGTCTTCAAGCCTTTAATGGTTCCCCTCAAAGTCTTCAAGCATTTTAATGCTTTATCTTCCTTTTTTTCATTTAAATAAATTAATATTTATTTGAATATTTATCCAAATACAACTTGCACACATTTATTGAAATAAATGAATTTTTATTTTAAATAAAATCCTATTTTCCCTCACCCACCAAATCCACTTGCAAAATCTAATCCCCTTCTAGATTCTTCTAACCCCTTCCTAATTAGCCTAATCCATCCCCTAATTATTGTCACATTCCTAAGCAAAATGGAGTCACTTCTCAAAGCCTAAAAAGTCTTTGATAACCATTAAAGGCTTCCAACCTTCAACCACTAAATGTCTCAAAGTCTTGGATAACCTTTGAAAGCTTCCAACCTTCAACCACTTAATCCACAAAGTCTTCAAAAACCATTAATGGTTAACCCAAACCCTCCTACATGGTTAAAACATTTGTTTTGACTCAACCTCTACCCAACCCAAGGGTCTCATCAAGCCTTTAATGCTTTGACCATGATTATCTCTTAATCATTTGCACAAAGGTTTATCCTTGCATTAACTCCTAATCCAGTGGGTAATCCTAATTTAGGCTTGACCCTTACCTTCTAGATAACCATGAGGTCTCCTCAGGTATTTAATGCCTCCAACCTCTTCTCTCAACCCAATCTTATGTTGACACTTGTCACCATTTCATTGGTGCAAATTGTGCACATGGATCCCCAACTTTCAAGCTTGACCCTTGATTAAACCTTTCAATCCTAGCCATCCATTGCTCCATTTTTCCTATAAATAGAGCCCATTCCTTCATAATCCAGATCCTGAAAACTTGTATGCATTTAGGCTATAGACATTTTTAGAGAGCATTTAGCATAGCATAACTAAAATCTTGTCTTTTTGGTAAAATCAATCATTTTAGCATCAATAGAATAGTATTTAGCTTTTCATTTCATATTTGAAGCTTAATATTAAATCTCAATCCTCCATAAGCATCCATAGTGCAAAAAGCTGCTGAGAGCTACACTCATTTGGGACTTGGAGAGGAGAGGAACAAGGGAGGAGCAACTATGAGCATCTTGATTAGCTATTTCATTCTATGTTTATATGCTTTCTATTTCATGCTTAATATCTCTCTTGATATGCCTGTTTAGGATAATCTTTTGTTGCTAACACTAATGTTTGTTTCTTGTGCTCTTGTGTGTGTTGCCATCAAACATATTTTCTAATCCTTTTTGCAGAGCATCAGAAATCATTGAGGTTTTCTTCCTCCTCTTCAATCTCTAGTTGTCTAGTTTTTGATCTGATGTGGTCCATTTTGTTTGAAAGTTTTGAGGTTGGTGAAAGTGATTATGAGTTGGTGATGAAATGTTTTGTTGAGAGGTAAGTGTTTTGTGAAGTGTTTAGAAGATGGATCTCTAACACTAAAGGTCAGATGTTACCAAAGTTCTTTGTGAATTGCTCCGTGTTTTCAACAATGCAGATGTGATAAGGTATATAAAGGTTTGAGATGTGTTACAAACCAAACTACCTAGCAATGAGAGGATGCACTCATAAACTAGTTTTAACCTAGTGTAGAAATGCCTCTTAGGATGATTGATTCTAGATGTAGAGTCACTCTAAAAAGTGATGTGTTGTTTTGATTTTAAGCAATATCTAAAAGAACTTAGGACAAGACCTTGTTGTGTTTTTGAGAGTTGAATGGATTTTGTGATGTATGAAGTTGAAAATGGAATATGATATGGACCTCAATAAAAATTTTGTGTCACAAAGGGGACTTCTTCTTCCTGTTCTCTCTCAGGGGTTGGTGGTTCTTCTCGAGCTATGTTATAAGTGATGCAGATGTTTGGAAAGAAAGCAAGATTGATTTTGCCTCCTTTGTTTTTGTGATAACTCAAAGCTCTATATTGAGTAAAAGCTTTGTTTTTCAAAGGTTCTTTATCAAATTCGTTGGATTTGCCTTGAAGATACGAACACATATGACGTAAGAAGGTTCTGTGTGAGATAAAAATTTGTCTATTGAGATAGAAAAATTTCCATATGTTAATAAGAGCCTTTGAACTCAATGGCCTTTTCTTCAAGTTGATATGTTGATGAAGATTCCTTTTTCTCAAAATGTGAGTGATGATCATATAATTTGATACCTTGTTGCAATTTGTTTGATGTTTGTTTTTGTTGGTCAAGGTTGATGTAAAATTGTGTTGGATGAATACTTGGTTTGAATTTGTTATGAATTTCTTTGACAAGAAAACAAAGCAAGCACACAAGCACAATAATTTTGCCTCAAAAGGCATAATAGGTGTGGGTTTAGATCAACCCAATCATGAACTTTTTGACCCTTTTCAAATGTTTTGTATGTTCTTTCCAAAAGCCCAAAGTTGACTTAAATTGTTACTGGTTTGACACAAAATGAAGATACTTCAAACACACTTTATCCCTAAGGTCAATGGCCAATTGCGATAATTTCAGTCCACATCTTGATATTTCTTCGACTTTGGTACTACATACCTTATGAATCTCGTCGTGGCAGGTAAGGATGTGATATACTAAGTCTTGCGCGGGCATAACAGATAGATGATCCCTATGATGGGGGAATCACCACTTTCATCAAGCTACAAGTAGCCTTTCAAAAATCCCTATTTCTACTCAAGGAAATATGTATGGTGAGTATCTTGGGAGAAAAACCATCTATTCTCTTGCACTAAAGTTATCACAAATATCCTCAATCAATAGAACGGGTGGGCTTCTATAATAAAATGTGTCTAGTAATGTTCGATGTTTTTGGACATAAGTTCATTCTACAGTGACTCACTTAAGAGCCTTGTAACTTGTGGTGGGGCCCATATGTCCTTTCGACAAGTTACACTGTAGGAACAACTATACCAAAGGCTACAACCTTTGCTCACACCTGATTTCTATAGCGGCTTGAAGGATTTACCGCGCGAGGTCGTTCCCAAGAGTGATGTGTCTCTTGGCAAACCTCTCTTAAAAAGAAAATTTTGAGCGTTACTAACACTTTTCTCTTGCACCTAGGACTATGAAAGCCAAGGGAGAGGATAGTGTGTGTTGAAGTAGGACCACTCTACAGACTTTTTGCACAAGTGTGCCAATCACTAAAAACACTTGTTCTTTTTAACTGATTTATAACAATGTGATTTAAAAGCTATTTGGAGATGTTGCTCCAACAAACATGGTGTTCTTTTTAACTTCAAGGCAAAATATTGTTTAATTTATGAAATTGAAATCCTGGTCAACCAAAATGAAGCACGTTTGCTTGAAGTAAAGTTGATTTGGAAACAAAACTTTGACAAATTGTTGGTTCTATTTAACTTGCAAAAATGAAAATTGATTGTGATTTTTAGCCTTTGTGCAAGAAAATGAAAGTTTGTTTGTCTTATTTTAAGCCCAAATAAAAATTGTTCCTAACTTGCAAGAAAAACAAATTTGTTGGGTTTGAGTTTGTGGTTCTTTTTACTTTGCCAAGTGAGGTTCTTTTTAAATCCCAAACTAAAAAATTCGATTCATTTTATGACCCAAAAGGAAATGTAAAGTTGATTTTTAACCAAAAATAGAAAGTGAATCCTTTTTAACCCAACTTTAAAAACAAAGTTAGTAAAAAAAGAATGAAAACTTCCTAATCTAACTCTTCAAATCCTGCAATGGAGTTAGTAAAAAACTTGCATAAAAACCAAACAATTAGTAAAAAAAGAATTTTTGGTGGGCTTCTACAAGCCTAAATTTTTGTGATTTTTAGTTACAATATATTTTTTTTACAAATCTGTGTTACAATAGCGCTACTCTGTGTGAAAACGGATACACTATTTAACACAAAGGTGCTATATGACAGACAAAGGCGCTAAAAGAAAGATAACTGCACTAAACTATGGACAAAGGCGCTAAAAGAATCTGTCAAACAAAATAAAATTCTGTCAAACAGAGAGTGCAAAAGCACTAAACTACAATAGCGATATTTGAAGAGCAATAGTGCTAAAATGGGGACAATAACGCTAATTGAGAGACAATAGGGCTATTCTACAAACAAAAGCGCTAAAGCACCAACTTTCGAAGGCGCTAAAGGGCGACTTGTGTGTCAATTTCAACAAGCAAAAATGTTAGTAGTTTAAATTTCAATCAGAAGGTTGCGTGTTCGATTCATGTTGGGTTCACCAAATGATGCTATGCAAAAAGGATTAGAAAGTCATGGAAACACAACAACACAAGAGACAAGTTCACACGTTAGTGTTAGCAACCAAAGACTATCCTAAATAGGCATATCAAGAGAGATATTAAACATGTAATGGAAAGCATGCAAATACGAAAGAGATATACTACACTCCTCCAAATGTTTACTAATATGTTCATAGCTGCTCCTCCCTTGTTCTTCTCCTCTCCAAGTTTCACATGAGTGTAGTTCTCAGCTTTGCACTACTATGGAAGTCTTATGGAGATTCAAGATTGAAAATGATTATGAAAATATGCAAATGCAAACTAAGAATGAGAGAACATGAGTTAATTAAGCTATTATCAATTTTAACCAAAGACAATGTGGATTATGATTTTACTCTAAAATGCTCTCTTAAATTCACTATAACTTAGATGCATACAAGATTTCTGGATTATGGCTAGATGATTTGAAAATGAGAAATGAGAGCTCTATTTATAGGAAAAATAGAGAAATGGATGGTTGCGATTGAGTAATCTCAACAAGGGCCAGGATTGAAAGGTTTATGATCCATGTGAGAGCTTTCAACCCAATCCCAGGATGACAAATGTCAACATGAGATGGCTTGAGAGGAGAGGGAAGAAGCATTTAATGCTTGAGATGATGTGAGGGTTAGCTTAGGAGGTAAGGTTAGCCTTGAGTTGAATGAATAAAGCCATTATCCAATGAATAAACTCTTGTGCAAGAGTTAGTGGGGATAACCATGGTCAAAGCAATGAATGCTTGAAGAGACACATGAGTTAAATGGAGGTTGAGTTAGAGGGGAAGTCTCTAACCATGTGGGTGAGTTGAGTTAACCATTAATGGTTATGTAAGAGCCATAAATGGTCATGTAAGAGCCATTAGTGGTTTGGAAGACTTTAGGGGTTAACTTGTTGAATACATAAAGCATTAAATGCTTTTTAAAGACTTTGGGGCTTTGAGAAGTGACTTCAAGTTTCTTAGGAATGTGACAATATTTAGGAGATGGGATTAGGCTAATTAGGAATGATTAGAAGAATTTAGAAACTGGTTAGAAGAGTCTAGAAGGGGATTTAGGATTGCAAGTGGGTTTGGTGGGTGAGGGAAAATAGGTTTTTAATTAAAATAAAATTAATTTATTTCAATTGTGGTTGCAACTTGCATTTGTAGGAGAATGCAAGTGAGGGGGGGGGGGGGTGGTTTTAAATAAATGTTTTATTATTTATTTAAAAGAAGAAAATGGGTTAAATTAAATAAATATGTTTATTCATTTAATTGATTGTTTTAGAATGTGGCTTAATGAATTAATTTAAATAAATTGAATAATTTATTTAATTAATAAGAGAAGAGGTTTTGAGGATGAATTAATTAAATATCAATTTAATTAACTGGTGACTGATAGTTAAATAATCAAATAAATAGTAAATACTCATTTAATTAAATGGACAGATTTATGTGACTACATTTTCACACATATTTTTCAATCCTCATTTAAATGGATATGTTGTTTCACTAATGTAAAGAAACCTACACAACCAATCAATTTGATAAACCTTGTATTTTTGGTTTGTTCTAATATTTTTTTGTTGAGAAACTTGATTGATTTTTTTTTTGTAGAAACGTAATGATGATATTGTGTCACCTCAAGATTCACAAAACTTTGTTAGAGGTACCTTCAATATGAGGTAGGAATGTCATAAGCTCACTAATTGAAACATCCACTCTTTGATGACTTTATTGTCTCGACTTTTTGAGTGTTTTCTTTTATAACTATATATTTTGAAAACCATAGTGTGGTGTTTGATTTTTTGCTCCAAGGCATCCTCCTTGTAGATCTAAATCCTCTCATCATGAGGATGTTTAAAACAATTGCTTTCTATGGCAAGAGTATATGTCCCTTTACCAATCAAATAAGAGAGTTACCCTCTTTTTACTAAGCACATTGTAGAAAGACAAACTTATTTGTAAATTTCAAGTTATTGACCATGCTATTGATGTGCGTATGGAGCTTCTCAATATTTTCCTTTGCAAGTTGCCAACATATTACACAATAAGAAAATTGAAGGTTTGGAATTGGGTTCTTGGCTATCACAAATGGTGCTTAACCTCGAAGAAAGGACCACTGACCCCTCTTCACAAATTTTGAAGTGGAGGAAGATATGGTAGTGATACAAGCTAATATTAGCAAATGGTGAAAAAAAGCTTGAGAAGTTCCACATCCATGCAAATAATATTGTAGTTAACAAAAAAGTTATGAGTGATCTAGAAGTGAATGGCAATTTGCCTTTCAAGGATGTCGTTTTAACTAGTAAGGAAATACTTGCCTTGATGAGTTGATAGAAAAGAGTGCATGTATATATCTTTGCCTTCACATTGTTTCATCAACACCTAGCACAAAAAATACTCGTTCTTAAAATTTTACCACAAGAGATTTTATGTTTAGTGACAAGGAACTCTAGGATTGAGAAATAAAACACTTGACTATAGTAAACTAAATTATTATAAAAATATTTACATATATCCAAGGCTTTCAAACTAGTGAGAATGGGCCAATAGAGTTATGAAAGAGTGGACACTTTACTTGGTGAACCCATGGCATTCCTACCTTATGTTGATGGTATCTCTAAAAAAATCTCTTGGATCTTAAGGTAATATATCATTAGAAACATGTTTCCACCAAATTTTTTTGACATATGTTATAATGTTAACAAACTATTATATATAGCTAAACAAAAAAATAGGGTTTATCAAATTGATTACTTGTATTCAGTTATCTATTTTGGCAATATTGGCAAGAATTTGACCCAAGAACTATGTAATCAAATCATTATTTAAATATCATAAGATAGGTATCCATTCAAGTGATGCTTAAAAAAATGCATAGAGACTCCATTTTGAGAGGGAAGAAAAAACATCTTTAATAGTCGACTCATGTAAAATTAAACTATTAATTTCCATAATAGGTTGAGTTAAGAGGCACTATCTCAAGTATTTTTAAGAAAGGTTGTGGATATTGGTAATTGTTCTCAAGATTTGAAAAAGTATGAGGGCTTTGATTTGGCCTAGTCATAAAAATCAATTATAACAAATAAAACAAAAATCCTTAACTTAAAAATTATCCATTTGATACTTGCAAAGTTAATATACTAATATGATCAATTACATATATTGATTTTTTCTTATAAGATGACACTCTTTAATATCTTATATTTCATGAAATCAATCATACAAAACAAAGTACCAGATTGTCTAAATAATTATACACATTCTTTAGTTATACTCTTAAGTCCATGACAATATATATAGTTTTAAGTCCATGACAATATATATAGTTTGATATTTCATGATTTTGATTCTAATATAATATAATAGTTGATTGGATAACTACATGTACTTAAATATCTCATCTCTTATATTACTAAAATCCAAAATAGATCTTCAAAATTGCAATAGAAATAATCAGATTACATAGATGTTGGCATATCTATTTTATCGTCCTTTGATTAAACAACCATGTGTAAGAGGGGTCTGTCAGTCAAAATCACTCAAACGATGATCGAATTTGATCCAAAATCCTTCCAAATCTTTTCACCAAACAGTCATGTGCAAGAGAATCTAGTCAATCAAAATCGCCCAAAAGATCAAATTTGACCCAATAGCCAATCTTCAAATTTGATTCTAACACTTGAAAAAATCCAGTGGTAGAGACAATAGAGTGGCCCTTATATCCATAAATGACGGTATTAGACCCCACTCTTAGTACAGAGTGAGGAATTGCGTGTAGAAAGGATTTCCCATTATCTTGTTGTACATGGTGATGGATTTACAGTTTTACTCTCAGATATATGTGTTGCGTAAGGCACAGACAAAAGCTGCTTCTGCTCAACCTTGAAGCACTATTTTATATGTTAACTGGGGAATGATTAGACTTGAGGGATGCATATTGGATCTGGTCGACGGTGATAAGTAAACTGTACTGAGCGTATCAGATTTCTTTTCCTTTGCCCAAATTCTGTCGGTTGTTTACTGCTTGCCTATCTCATCTTTCTGAAAAGTCACGGGATGAAGTTACATTTGCTTCGATATTTGCATTTCTTGTTTATCTGACACTGAAATGAATGGATCGTTTCATCTTGGGATTTGATGTCTACCTGCTTTTTCTTTTCTGTGACTTGGAAGGAATCTAAATGATTTCCATGAGATCAACAGTCTAGGGGATTATGAATCGCTTTCTAAATTATCTTTGAGATAGGGAGATAAGATTTCTGCAATTCATAATGATCTTGAAAATGTATTGTGCTTCTGGATTCAACTGCATAGCATTTATTTGCATCACTTTCATATCGCACTCCATGATCCATCATGAGGATGAGAGAGCTGTGGAAAACAAATGGGTCACAGTTCATTTATTTGCTTTCCAGAACTCTCTCTTTTTGAAGGTGGATCATTGAGTGTGATCGATCCATTTGCTTTGCACAACCCTCTCATTTTGATGATGGATCATGGAGTGTGATTTGAAAGTGATGCAAATAAATGGTACGTAGTTGAATCCAAAAGCACAATAAATTTTTATGTCATCACGGACTCGGAAATCTTATGTCCCCAATTTTAAGATGGTTTAGGATGCTGTTCTGGATCCCTTAGACTGTTGGTCTTAGAGTCCATTTATTTGCTTTCCATAGCTCTCTCATCCAGATGATGGATTATGGAGTGTGATCCAAAACACTGATGCTAATAAATGCTACATAGTTGAATCCAAAAGCGCGATGCATTTTTACATCTTCAATTTCTTGATTTTGGCTCTTCGATTGTGAATCTTTATCAAGAAACTGGCAGTGTTGTGAATCCTTGCTTCCTCTAAAAGTTATGTGAGGTTAAATAATTTATGATTTTGCTAATATCTGGAGTATTAAATAAAGGTATATGAATAATTGTTTTTTGGTTAAGCAAAAGAATGAAGGAAATCTATTTTGTCAAAGTTGGTTGGAATACAATCTCAATCTCATTCATCATGTTGGTTGGAGTACAATTATAGTATCATTCATTAAGTTAGTTGGAGTACAAACTCAGTCTGATTCATGTTAAAGCGACTGACCTTGTACTTGACAAGACTTGATTCATGGTGGACTCTTTTTGAGCCTTTCAACCTCAACTATTTTTTTTTTCTTAACAATTTGTATAAAATAACTCTCCCTATCATTGAGCCCTATGTTGAATAGGGATCTTCTCATTCATTTGTTCCAAATTAGTTGAAGGGTGGATGAGATTTGGTTAGGCCAAAATTGATGAGTTAAATGATAGTGAGTGCATTCAATTGATGTAGGAAGTTGAAGGGTGAGGTGTAGTAAACCACTAAAACTATAAATCTAGATTAAAAAACCATCATTCACTATACTCAAGTGACATTTGCTAATATTAGAAAAATAATAGGAACCATTTACCACAATTTTTAGAATTTTTTTAGTAGAGGGTGAAATAATCTCTACCCTTTGCTTTGTCTTTTCACCTTTAACACCTTTTCTACATTTCATATGTTAAAGGATTAGGTGGGCTAGGATAGCACAAGTGTGTCTCCATAATCATTGATTAGGCATTCGTAGCATGTTACATGCTCCTACACCTTAAATTTAAAGACTTAACAAGATTATTATTGACTTAGTTCGTCAACAAGCATCACCTTGTTCTTAGTTGATCAGAAAGTGGTTGAAATCATCATGCATGGTCAATAAACTACATTTTTAATTTATTTTCCACTTGGTAATGCCTATTATCACCAACCATTAGAAATGATATCTACAAACTAATGCTTGAATATATAACACTATTTTAATATCATTTCTTGATGAATAGTTGACAAATCATTTGTACCCTTATGAATTACAACAAAATTGCTTATACACATCTTAATCACTATTAAGAGGGGAAATAAGACTTCAACCAAGGAATTCACTAGCACAAGGCTTTTTGTAAACCATAATTTCTACGCCATTTCTTTCCTTCCATAGCTTCCACTAAAAGTCATCAAACCTTGTGATGTGGAAGCTTTAATGAGAGGGGGAAATCATTGTGCCAACAAGTTGTCCACAAGTAGTTATCTTATTTCCTTCTATCTTATGCATAATGCTTGATATGTTACCTTCATTACTTTATTTACATACAAAAGTCGCTCTTCTATTACATTATATATTTACATACACGTCACCTTGTATTTTTTGATTTCTTTAATATAACTAGAAATCCTCCCTTCATTACTTACACATACCATCCCCCTTGATTCCTTTAAGTGCACAATAATACAAGCATTCTATCTTTCCCTATTTAGATATCGACTTAGCAAAGTCTCAATCTTAGTGCATAAGTTTTGGTGATCCCAACATGGATCATATACTCCTATTGGTGGCATCATTTTCATGTTTTTGATTTAAAAAGCAACGTTAACTAGGGCACTGACCCTTAACATAGTCATAGACTATCAAAAAGAAAAGCCCGCGGGCAGTAAAAACAATTCATCGGAGCAAGTTTGGGACTAACAAGGTCGAACAAAGGAAACTTGTCCAACCTTCAACAACACAAACCCAACTCAAGGAGGGGTGTGGACAACCAATCCTTGGGGGGGCGGGGAGGACTTCCTCTTCCGCATGCGACAAACAACAGTCCAGGCAATATTGTTATGGGGGCCATAAAGGGAATGAACAAGCAGTAAGGATCTCGCTTGTAAGTCATCAGTAAAGCTAGCAACATTAGACATCATTTTCATGTTATGCTTATTTTCCAAACATATATTTCTTTGAAATATTTTTATAAATTGTCACACCTTTTGTAGTTCTTAAGGGACATTCCCAACATTCATTCATTTTCAAGCTAATTCAATTATAAAGTATAGAATAATTTGACTTTTAAAATTTCTTTTGCTATCCCTTTTTAACATATCTTCACAACTAGAAGGGCCAACCATCAAAATCGATGAAGAAATCACACATTATTTATCCCTAGGATCATGTTTGTCCTTCTTATAATATATTCACTAATAACTCAAATGCCAACTTTGAGCCCAATGGACCTAATAAATAATCATTTTTCCTTACTAGGAATTACACATGTCAAACTAGTGACAATGCACAACTTCACATTACAACCAAATATAAAGGTTGGATCCAAGGAGCTTATAAACCATGCAAATCTTGTCTTTTATATGGGGAACCTCTTCCCCCTCAACAAAACCTTCTCACCATAGTGTCTTACATAATACAAATAACGACAACTTTTTACACCTTTAATTGTTGAAGAGTTCAAGAGAACACCACCACCCCTAGATAAACAAGTTGATTCTCAAGAAGTAATATTACATTTGTGTAATACCAACAGATGTGATTGGTGGGGTGCTTATAACAAGCATGCTATAATTGATGTAAAAACTTCATTTTTTCCTAGGAATACTCAATCATAGGAAAGATTAAAAATTAAAATTATCACTCACTGTAATTATATATTGCTTTTTGTGCCCTTGCCTTAGTGTATTTCCTCCTAGCTCTTATCCAAGCATATTTTTGGCTTTTGTACTATAAAATTGATGTTATATGTTTATATGGTGATGCAGCCATAACCGGTAAAAACCCTCAAAAGAGTCAACCAACTTATGCAGCAAAAGAGACACAACAAAAGCAACAAAAAATCACACAAAGTTCACATAAACAGATCATATTGAAGCCTTAGAACTTCCGACAATCATCTGACAATCATCATATTATCATCAAAGAACATCTAGTAATTAATCGGTTACATGCAGGCTTCAAGCCAGATACAATTCAATCAGGACTCTAAGAATCAACCGGATCATAACATGCAAATCTCGATCCTTATTCTCAGCTCTACTTCCTCTGCCCCCTACAAGTGATTACATAATATCATATTTATACCCACCAGAACATATCTGGGTTGGCCTCATAAGAATACATTCACCAATGCAGGAAAATGAAACATGTAATTAGGTTGGCCCAGAATTAGATAAATCTTTCTGAAAAATACCAACCAAGTAATGCGGTTCTGCAAGAAGGTCGACCACATGCCAAAGAACATCAGACAAGACCCAAGATGGATCCACATGCCAATAATCGCGCCGATAATGAAGGAAAACCAACCGGTAAGCACAAGAACTATTTTGAAACCCATAAACAGAGTACCAGAAGCAATAAATGACCAGAAAAGACCCCAAATGAACTGGAAATATGGAATCAAGCACATGAAACCGTCTGGAAACCGAAAATAAGATCTTCAACAAAGAACAAGCAACTACCGGTACATACCAGTAAGAACACAAAAAACTGCACAAAGAACTAAACAAGAACAAAACTGAAAGGAAATATTTTTGGTTGATGCAAGATTGCTCATCGACCGAGGATGCTCCTGCATTAGACAACCTAGGTAGAAAAAGATGTTCCATGAGAGGCAACTCATGAACATCTAAAAGGACTCAGAATGAAGATCCCATGGTCAAATCCGATCCAAACATCTTCCTTATCTGCCAACCTCTTCTTTAGCTGTTCTGGTGCCTCAACTGGCCTCTCTATCCTTTGACTCCCTTTGTTTCTCTTTCAATGCTTCAAATATGCACATTATCTCTGTTTCTACAACTCTGATTTGGTTATGCCACAAGACTTCATCTAGTTTTTCACCATCATCTCTCTGTCGACCGACTCCATATGTCCATTAGGTTCATCCATCAAATCCTTCTATAGACTCATGTCACCCTCCGATTTAACCTCTGCAACTGGTTCTATCATATCTTTCTTCAAAACCTACTATATGACCTCTGCAACCGGTTCTATCAAACCTTTTGGTATAACCTCTGCCACCGGTTTCTTAGTACTGCAACTTTTCTCAGGACTCAGATTCTTTACCTCCTCTTTCTCCTCCAAAGAAATCAATGTGAACTTTTCCCCATCCTTTTCAATAGTAACTAGGTTTCTTCTACAGTCATAAATAGCTCCTCTATCATACTGCCAAGGTTTTCCCAACAAGACATGGAAAATACTCATAGACACAATATCACATAAAACTTCATCTCTGAAAGGCCCAATAATGAAACACCAAACACTGCTCCTTTATCTCTATCTTCTGACCATCTTGTAAGCAACTCACCTCATAAGGACAAGGATTCTTAAGCCTCTTCAACCCAAGCTTCACAACCATCTCCTCAGATACTAAATTATCAGTACTTCCATTATCTATAATGACCTTGCAACACTTACCACTTGATTTACACACAGTTCGGAAAAGAATCTCCCTCTGAGTAGATCTGGTATCCTTTCTTCTGAACATAAGGGATTCTCCTTTCTCCGGTGCACAGTCAAATCCGGTACCATCACCTTCGGGTTCCTCACTTGCCACACAACTTCCTGCCATTCCTTGCTTACATTCATATAATCTATGTCCAATTTCTCCACACAAAACATTTGCCAGGAAATTCTCTACCGGTACTGCTGCTACCTTTCCTTGGTGTCTTCTATTCTAGTTCACTCCACTTAGGTTTTGACTCCTCTTCTTCAACCGGTTTCTTCATACTATCACTCATCTTGAATTTCTCCTTTCCCTTATTCATTGTCTTCTTCTCACCTTCTCCCCAACCTTCAAAGCATACTGGTAAGCTTCTTCAATTGTGGAAATCTTCAACATACTCATCTCATCTTGAATGTTAAATGCAAGTCCATTGATGTACCTTACCACCTTTTCTCTGTCCATCTCTCTATGTCCAGATCTAATCACCACCTTGTAGAATTCCTCACTATATTCCTTCACAGTCATGTTTCTTTGTTTCAGGTTCTGTAACTTCTTGAACAGTTCCAATTCATAGTCTCCTAGTATGAACTTGGCCTTCAATCTTGCAACCAGATGTCTCCACCGGGTGATCTTCAATTCACCTTTCTACACTCTATCTTTCTGCAATTATTTCCACCACAAGGCAACATGCCCTTTCAACTTGGTTTGTGCCAACCAGACTCTCTGTGGGGCATTGACATCCTCAAACTCAAAGTAGTCCTCCAACTCTCCAATCCAATCGATTAGATCCTCCAGGTTCAATGTTCCAGAAAAGTTAGAAACCTCAACTTTATGAACTTTAATCGCCTACGTCATTGCTCTCAGGAATCATTCTTCTCTTTCATCTTCTGGTCGTTCAGCTTCCTCAAGTTCTTCATCGACTTCCTCATATTCATCCTCAAAATCAGGGTTTCTTCGCAAACCAGCCAAAGCATTGTAGATTGCATTCCTTACTTCATTCTTGAAGTCTTCCATCATCTGCTCTACCCTTCGGGGGTTTGTCCTCTTCAACAACATCTCTTCTTCCACTCTGGTGAACTGCCTCAGCTCGACGATCTAACTACCAGTTTCAATTGCCTCCCCTCGACAATCTATTGAACACACACATAACCTGCCTCCAATCGATGATCTGTCCACCCCAAGGAATGCCTCAATGTTTGCAAATGATTCTTCCACCAAATAGTCCATAACCAGCTCTGATACCACTTGATGCAGCCATAACCAGTAAAAACCCTCAAAAGAGTCAACCGACTTATGCAGCAAGAGAGACACAATGAAAGCAACAAGAAAACACAACAAGTTCACATAAACATATCATATTAAAGCCTTAGAAATTTCGGCAATCATCCGACAATCATCATATTATCATCAAAGAACATCGGGTAATTAACCAGTTACATGCAGGATTCAAGCCAGATACAATTCAACTGGGACTCTAAGAATCAACCAGATCATAACATGCAAATCTTGATCCTTATTATTAGCTCTACTTCTTCTGCCCCCTACAAATAATTACATAATATCATATTTATACCCACTGGAACATATCCAGGTTGGCCTCATAAGATTATATTCACCAATGTAGGAAAATGAAACGTGTCATTAGGTCGGCCCCAAGAATTAGATAAGTCTTTTTGAAAAATAACAACCAAGTCATGCGGTTCAGCAGGAAGGTCGGCCACATGTCAAAGAACATCGGAAAAGACCTAAGATGGATTCACACACCAAGAATCGTGCTGTTAATGAAGGAAAACCAACCGGTAAGCACAAGAACTGTTTCGGAACCCAGAAACAGTCATCCAGAAGCGACAACTGACCGGAAAAGACCCCAAATAAACTGAAAATCTGGAATCAAGCACAGGAAACCGTCTGGAAACTGAAAATAAGATCTTCCACGAAGAACAAGTAACTACCGGTATATATCGGTAAGAACACATTAAACTACACAAAGAACTAAATAAGAACAAAACTGAAAGGAAATATTTTTGGCTGATGCAAGATTGCTCATCGACCGGGGATGCT
Organism: Cryptomeria japonica; assembly: GCF_030272615.1. NCBI lineage: Eukaryota > Viridiplantae > Streptophyta > Pinopsida > Cupressales > Cupressaceae > Cryptomeria > Cryptomeria japonica. The sequence continues at coordinate 399,760,975 of NC_081407.1, forward strand.
CCTACATCATATGGTGGTTTAGATCTTTGTCTTGAGCTCCAGTGCACCAGAGCCTTCACTCCTTTTTAGGAGGTCATGGGCACCAAGTGCCCTTGTCCTAGTGGTCAAGGGTGCCTAAGGGTGCTAGGAACCCTTATCCTGGTGGTCAGGGGCTCTAGGCACCCTTGTCCCTCCAAAAAGGGACAATTTATTAATATGTTAGTGTCTGGTTCCCACCAATTGATCCCCGATCTTGATACTTTAGTATGACCGTTGGAGGTCGGCCAAATTTATGAAATACCTTGATAACTTTGTATAAGAGCATCCTTTCAATTCATTTTGATCCATCCTCAATCATTCAAATCAAAAACATATTATAGCACATCTAAGACATCATTTCATCCCATCATATCCTTTAAGCATTCTTCAAATCTAAGCATTATGTAGCAACAAGTTGCAACAATTCTATGCAAGCATGTTTTCACAATTGATTTGCTTAATGTCTTGTCATGCCATCTTATTGCATCAACACTCATGATCACATTCAAAGAGAATTACATCATCACCATTATCAACTACAACAAGTCTAAGGTATAATATTCAACATTTTACTTCAGAGCTTTCTCTTTATCTATTTCATTCAAGGGTTGATTCCAACATGATGTTTGACCTACACAAACCCCTATCAACACAACACCATTTTTCCCTTCTTGTGTTTGTAGGTTACATGATCCATAGACAAAAATAATAGATCAAGGTCGCCTAACATTAGTGTTTGACTCTTTTTTGATATTTTTTTAGGGAGATACTTAGAGCGACATCCTGGCTCCAAAAATATTTTAGTTGTTTGCATCAAATAGTTCTATTCAAGGTCACCTAGCATCCTTGACCCACATTTTTGAGTCCAAATTCCAACCACAGGTTCCTCTCTACTTCCCATTTCCAAATTTGTACTTCATGCATACATATCTATTTTGAAAATGTTTGTGCATGCTGATCATTGCCAATTTCACATTATCAACTATAGTTCTCACATTCAATTATTTAGTTTCAACTTAAACAAAAGGGATACTGAAATCAAATATGTGTTCACCCCTTTGATTCATAAATTTGAGGTTGATCCTATTGATCTTATTCTCCTCTTTAATGTATCATGGTTGGAGATGAGCTTGATTCCCTTTTTACATAGGTAAACTAGTGAATCCTTGTTTCCACACCATACATTTTGGTGAACTTGATGCTTCTAACATTTTTTAGATTTATGATTGAGTGTTTTTAGATTAGAATTTTCATGATGAAATTACAAAATTTTATTGGTTTTCTATTTTACATGTGATTTCTTATTAGCTATATTTACCAAAATCATGTGTTGGATAGTAGCTTCTTTCACTTCATGTAGCTTGTATTCATTCATACTACTTTAATGTGGAGCATTATAAGGGCTTCAAAGACATGTCCTACATTAAATTTATTTCTCAAAGCTTTTATTCATATTTCATGTTGCTATATGATGATATTTTTAAATAATTAATGGAATATTTGAATTCCTTAAAAGCTCTGGTAGATGTTTCAAATGGCACCCTTGCTAATCATAGAGATGATATTGAAATGAATCATACTTGTACCCCTCATAGAGTATTTTTTATTCATGAGGAAAGAGTTAATTCTTCTATCAATGATCTATCCAATAGAGATGCAACATTGAAGAGTAATGATGAATCCTCCTCTCACAAAGATACTTTGGTACAAGAGGGACACGATGAGTATGTTAATCTTAGCACATTTATCACTCTAGATCCTCCTTATTCTCCAAGATATTATCTTAATCATCAACATATTTTGAAACAAGATGATGTTATTCATTTTATTCATGATATATCTTCTAACATCACATTGAGTAAAGATGAAGGTTTAGATGATGATAATACTTCTTCCCAACCTAACAAAGTAGACATGAATAATGATGATAGAAGTAAGAATCTCCCTATAAAGGTCCTTCTCCCTTCATCTATTCATCTAGGTACACCTTCAAGGTAGACTTACACAACAAATTTCAGTAAAGTCCATTATGAAAGTCCTTCCCTTCACAATTGAAAACACATTATGAGGTTGGCTATGATGTGATTTTTAAACAAGGCTATAGTGGACAAGGTATTGGAAATATGGAACAAGGAATCAAAGCCCCTATAGATCCTCCTTCAAAACCCACTAGAGAAGGTGTAGGACTTCCTCCCCCTTCCTTATCAATTCTTTTACCAAAGCTTAATCCTCCTACCCATCAATAAATAAAGCATATCTCCAATGAGTGGTTGAAGCTAGCAACAAGAATATGTTGGAGACTCAAACATGATAAAATGATCACCTTTCCTTTTGTAAGATAATCAATAAATATAAAAATAAATATGGTAGTATATTTTTTCTCTTTCATCATAGTTACTCATTATTTTGTTGATTATAGAGCTTTCAAAGAATTTGTTCAATATTTTCATGATAGGGCTTTTATTCATTTTACATTAGATCTCATGCTTTTTCTTAATCCAAATTTACAAGTAGTACCTTAGCACTCCTTTCGCCTATTATGTTGATCCTCACTATGTGGCATTAGTAGCTTACCTTTTTGGGTCTCTTTGTCATTCATGGTGATACAGTTTCATGTGCAATCATACTTGACTAGCAACATAATATCCTAGTTATCCTTGTCTCACGCTTGGGGGGCAAGGATAGTGTTTGAATCTTATTTCTTTCCAAGGATTCACTTTTCCTTTAGTGAGAAACATATTTTATATGAACTTTTCTTTCTTGCATTGAATTTTTTGTTCTTTATATGGATTTTACCCTTGCTTGGAGGTGTGTATCCTTGGTTTCAAACCTCTTCCAAGTTGCTTGAAAGTATTTTTATAAATGATCTCCTTGGCATTGAAAGTGCATCCTTGGTCAAATATATTATTTTTATTAAAATATCTCCTCTTGGAGGCAAATATCTTTTCCCCCTTTTATCCTACATCCCTCAAAAGGATCCCTTTACACTTGTTGTAAGACATCTCTTTGACATCTATCTCTTCCTTGCTTTAAAGGAGCTATGCCCTCTTTTTATCTTGGAGGGTTTTTACATTGTTGCTTAAAGGATATCTCCTTGATGATGAAGGTGCTTATACTTGTTGTGTTTTCTTTCTACCTCAAAACATCAACATAGGGCTATGTTGACATCTTAAGAGGGTGGAGGGGGAGGGGGGACACTTATGTGGCCTCCTTGTTTCTTAATTTTGCGATTCAATCTTGCAGGATTTCCTCACAAATTGTGGGCTTTGTCTAGTTATCCTTATTCATTGTTGTAGGATTTCCTTACAAACAACGAGATTTGTTTGATTATCCTTTTTTCCAATTTGCAGATCCTTGTTTAATTTTGTAGATTTTATTACAAAAATGCTTTGTTTGGTTATCCTTGTTGCAGTATCCCCGTAAACACCTTTTTCATAGTTGTTTGCCTTGCAAAAAGAAAGCTTTGTTTGGAAACCCCCTTTTAGGATGAGTTGAATAGAACAACACAAATTTCTAGACCTTTTGACTCTTCCTTTCCCTTTTTAGGATGAGTTGATTAACATAAAACAACTTGCTAGACCTTTTGACTCTTCCTTTCCTTTTTAGGATGATTTGACTAACATAACCCAACCTGCTAGAACTGACTCTTCCTTTCCTTTTTCATGACAAGCTGAATAGTATAACACAACTCACTATACCTTTTGAGTCTTCATTTTCCTTCTTTTAGGATGAGTTGACTAGCATAACACAACTTGCTAGACCTTTTGACTCTTCCTTTCCTTTTTCAACATGAGTTGATTAGCATAACATAAATGTTAGACATTTTGACTCTTCCTTTCCTTTTTCAAGATGAGTTGACTATCATAATGTAGTATCCTGAATTGTACTCCCTTAAAATTTAGTCCTCACTTGGGCCCTCACTTTGGTATTCATCCTTTGAGGATTGATTGAAGTCCTGATTCTGCTCACACCACGAATCACACTCAAATTTTCATTATTTGTATTTCTCTTCCCAAGATCCTGGGACCCTGATGTCTAGGACCATGGAACTGGGTACCATGGTCCTCCCAAAAAGGGCCCAGTTTGGGGCCTATAATAGTAACATGATTTGGACAAGAACAAGTGCCATGGTCCTCCCAAAAAGGGCCCATTTTGGGGCCTATAATAGTAACATGATTTGGACAAGAACCTAGATCCCGTGTTGGCTCATGTCAGAAACTTAATTTGTTTTTCATCTGGCATATATAAAAGGAGGTCTACCCCTCTCATTTTGATATCACACATTCATATAGCACATTCATAATTCAAATGCAAGTGAGAAAGAAATCAACCTTCTTTCAAGCATTTGACAATAGAGAAGTCAAGATTCAAGCATTGGAGATGACATTCATGTTATATGTTTTATGAAGACTATCTACATGAAACCCTGATTCCTTGTGAAGACAAACAAAACTTCATTAAAAGGTATATCATTAGCGTTTCAAACATTTTCAGCCTTTCCCTCAAAAGGAAATAATTTCCATTACAGTAGTTCATTTACATTTCAATTCTATTTCATAGTTAATTCCACAATTGAGGTTTAACCTAAGGCAAACTCCTATTCTCAACCATTTCCTCCTTTATACTGTGTACAAGAATAGAATACAATGCTATAATTTTTAGGATCGACATAATTTGTAGAGACAAACAAGTCCCCTTTTGAATGGCAAAAAGTTCGGAGGACTAAGGCGACAACCACCACAGTCCCAACAATTCAAGCCGAGCTTCTGGGAAATTTTTTGAACCTTCTTCTTGTAGTGTCCTAAATTGTACTCTCTCACAATTTTGTCCTCATTTAGGCCCCCACCTTAGCATTCTTGTCTTGAGGCCTGATCAAAACCCTAATTCTGCTCACACCATGCGAATAATCCATTTTTTTTTCTTTCAAAATGTACACTTTCTTACCTCATTTCCTATGTCCTCGATTGGTTAGGACTAGGGTGCTAGCACTCCGGTCCTCCCAATAAAGACCTATTTTGGGGCCCCTCAATGGTAGCATCATTTGAACGAGAATCCTAATCTCGTGTCAGCTCATGTTGGAAAATTAAAATTGTTTTTTAACAAGCATGTATAAAAGGAGGTTTACTCCTCTCATTTTGATAACCACATAAGATATTAATGCAATCAATTCAATAAATCAAGCAATCAAGCATTCAAGTTCAAGTGAGCAAGCAATTAGTCTTCTTTCAAGCATTGGAGCAGAAGTAAAGTCAAGATTCAAGCATTGGAGTTGACATTCATGTTCTATGTTTATGAAGAATTCATAAAACCCTAATTCCCTGTGGAGACAAACAAAACTCCATTAAAAGGTATAACATTAGTGTTTCAGACATTATTCGACATTTTCTTGAAAAGGAGATCATTTCTTTTACTGCAATTCAGTTACATTTCATTTCTATTTCATGGTTAATTTCAAAATAGAGGTTTGAGCTAAGGAAAACCCTCATTTCTAACTTATTTGCCTTCTCTAGTGTGTGTAGGAATAGGTACAAAGTTGTGATCTTCAGAATTGGCTTTATTTACAGAGATGAATAGGTTCCCCTTTGGACAACAAAAAGTACAGAGGACCAGAGTAACGAGCATTCTGGTCTTGACATTTCGTGAGCTCCTTCTGGGAACAAATATAAACATTCTTACATTACTCGGATCATGGTTCATGGCTCGATCCGATGACTATAGCTCATTTTTCATGTGTTTTCACTTCAATTCTAACACATTTACCCTAATTTCAGCACTTTCACAATTCAACTTAAAAGAGGACAAACACTCCCCAAGGTGAATCTAATAAGAATTCTCAGCCCTATCCTTGAAAGTTTGAGGTTAGATCTATTAGGTTCACCCCTCTTTAATGTAGTGGTGCCTAAGTCTAAATATTAGCGGTTTTTATACATCTAACCGTGGAAACCCTAATATTTTCACCATTAAATTTTTGGTGAACCCGACATCTTACACATTAATTTTCTAATTTATGTTCTTAGATTTGAGTGTTTATGCATTTCAAATTAAAATTTACATTTGTAAGTTTAGTTTCCAATTGAATTTAAAAAATTTAGAGGTTAAATCCACATAAACCCTAATTTTTAGTTCTAAAATTGAGCTTGGGGGTTGTCTAATTTGGATTAATTATTTAATCTAAAATTCAAAATTTTCCTCCTAAATCTAATTTTTAAATTGAATTACATAAATTTAGTAGTTGAATTTATAAAAACCCTAATTTATAATTCTAAAATTTACATGTGGGTTGTATAATCTTTTAAATCAATTTTTAGATCTGATCTTTATGAATGATATGTTATGATCTACATGCATTTTTCTTTCAAATTCACAAATCAAATTCCTTAATTAATTAGTTAATCAATCACTTCTATAAAATTTTGTATTGTTTAATCATAATTTTCAATTTTCAAATTCAAAATTCTCTCCTTTGTGCATGAGTTTTAGTAACATTAGACCTACCTATGATATTCCCATGAGAAGAAGTTGTATAATTAAGGCTTCCCATGGTTTAATTACTAAGGATATAGAGACTAATTTGGATAAATTTTTTCATGGGAATGTTGGTGGTTCTTCTATTCCAACAATTGATGCCATTTATCCCCACTCTTTACATAATTCTCATGATGAGGATGAACCACTAACTAGGGTTTCCGTTGATCAATTGGAGAAGATTGACAATGAATTTGAAATTCTTTAACAATGGATGAGTCAACAATACCCGAAAAGTGAGACAATCCCATTCATTGAAGGATTAAAGAGAATGGTTAAAAGTGATAAAGTTAGCGTTGATTTGTTGCATGACCTTGCTCATATTGTTAACACTAACATCATGCCTATGAAAAGTTGTTTTGAAATCCTTGGTTACACTCAAGCTCCTAGTCAAGTTAATCATTATATCCCTATGGATACATATATTCCTAGTGTTCCTACTTTCACATCCACTATCATGGTTACTTCCACACAAAATGTTTATACTATAAACGTTAGTCAAGGGGGCAATATTGCTAATTAAAAATCTTTCATACCTCCTTCCGTAAGTCTTCCATTTGTGACCTATTCATCTCCCATACCTACATACCATAGTGTTCCACCTCCTTACTCTCAAACTCAACCTTCATTCAACAATGTTACTCCATCCCAATCCAACATGTCCAATTTCAATCCATCCATTGAAGCAACCATCAAAACCTTAGCCCAAACCATCTCATCCATACAACAACAAATAGCTTCTATGAACCGATCCAAGTTTAATGTGCCCACATTTGATGTAGCAAGCCCATTATCTAATGATATTGTTCGCATTTTCCCTCCTAAACATATCGAAGTCCCTCAATTGAAGCTTTATAATGGAAAAGGTGATCCCTTGAATCATGTGAAAACATTTCAAACTTTGTGTAGTGATTTTGCTTATGATCAAAGACTTTTGGCCAAATTGTTTACTAGAACATTTAGGGATAAAGCATTGCAATGGTATTGTTCTTTGCTTCCTTATTACATTACATCATTTCAACAATTGGCTAATGCTTTCATTCAACAATTTCACTTTTATATTTGTCCTAAGCTTACTTTGATTGATTTGATTCTTTGTAAGCAAGGTGTTACAGAAAAAGTGACTGATTTTATTGGTAGATATAAATATTTGTATTCTCAAATTGCTTATCCTATGCTTGATCAAGATGTTCAAATTTTTTTTATTTCTAATTTACAAAAAGACATTAAATTAGGGATACGATTCTCTTTTATGAGTTTATTTCCTTTACGTAGCTGTGCGCAGTGCTTCATAATTATCAACTTCAAGTGAGTCAATTTGAATAATCTCCTTCAATGGCTCTGATTGATAAGAATGAAAGTTCTCAACAATATTTTGTGAAGTTTAAACTGAACAAGGGATTCATCAAATTCAATGACAACAATAGTACCCAAGTAGTAGTTGTAACAACAAGTGTGCCTCCTTTGTCTAAGTATTTTAGAAAAGAATTTACTCTTATTTCCAAATGTTTGCATAGTATCATGACATAATTATTGAATAAAAAATGTGTTGAAACTCCCTCCCATCAAACCAATTGATACATCCAAACCTTTACCACCCTATCATGACCCTGAAGCTTTTTGCCAATATCATCATCAACTTGGTCATGACACTAAAAAGTGTTATTCCTTAAGGAGTAGAATTTAAGACTTTATTGATAATAATACTATATCTGTAGCTGGTTGAAATGACAAAGGAAACAAATCTGTGGCTCCTCCTAATCAAAATATTCAAATCTTTACTAATCCTTTGCCTTCCCATTCTACTAATGTGGTTGAGTCTGAGCATCTTGCATTTTTTCCCAATGACCTCGGCTTTGATTCTAATAATGTGGTGAATCTTGTTGATAAACCTATACCTGCTAAGGACCTATGCATTACCTTTGATCCTATTGGGACTATTGAAGCACCTGATGGTCCACTATATATCACTACGAAGATCAAAGAGTTACAAGGGGTGCTCATTGATCTAGCATGTATGGCGAATGAGTTAGAAATACTTGTCTTTGTTGTCATTGATGTCAAAACTGGTGATCCAGATTGGTCTGGATGTGGTGAAAATGAGTGGAAGATGGGTATGCATGATGTGTTGCAGAACAATGGAAGATAGGTATGTATTATGTGTTGCAGAACAGTGGAAGATAGATACGTATGATGTGTTGTAGAACAGTGGAAGATAGATATGCATGATAGGTATGTATGATAGGTATGTATGTTACAGATGGTAGTTTTTAGTTGCTCATATGTTTATTTCTCCGGTACTATGTATTGACAGTATGAGGTTACTTCTATCTTGATGAGAAATATTTGGTGTTAGTTGTGGTAATCAACTTTGTGCTCCAGACGCTCATGCAATGATTTATTTTAGAAGAATAGTCCTTTGCATTTGGGTTCTGATGAAGATATGATAGTATAATTATTTTGGTATGATTGTTCTCATCAATTAAGGTTGTTGTATTCATGATTCTGGTGCTTCAGAAGTCTTGCTCCAGATGTTGTGCTCCTAAAGTATATTCATTTATGCAGATCTTCATGCTGCAGTTTCCTCTGGTTTCTGATGACAAGTTGTTGATGATTAGTTGTTCATGTCCTTAACCTTGTAATGCTGAGTTGGAGCATGATCATGGTACTATGGTAGCGTATTAATACATAACTTCAAAGATATTCTTATTCCAGGGTAGGCTGACCTTGAGAGATTATGTTAATGTTGAGCTCCGGTGATTGAAGTGTGTGAATTGACCATTGAAGATATCATTTGGGAAAATATTGTTAAGACCAACTTGATGAATATTCTTATTGTTATACTCATATATATACATGATCATATTAAGCTTAAGGCAAGGGAATATATGAATGAAGCATATGAAGAGCGAGATATGTGTGAAGTATGTTAGTTGTATGAGACAATTTGAATGAAGATAGTGTGATAAAGCAAGATAAGAGAAAAGTGGTAAGTGATAGAAAATAGAAGTTGATCTTGCGTGACAGTGCTTTGAAGCAAGTACATTGTGGTATGTTTTGCATATTTTCTTAATCAGATCTACTGCAAATAATTAGTGTTTTAACTTAATTGGAACCAATCTCATGCATATGTAGATGCAAAATTCTCAGTTCATTTCCTTTCTTTCTGGAAATGAGCCTTTTTGACAACGAGCCATTGTAATTTGAGCAGTGAGCCATTGTAATATGGGCAGTGAGCCTCTTTTTGTAATTCCATATAACTAGTTATATTATCTTGAGAGTTAACCCTCTCTATGGTTTTTCCCATTTGGGTTTTCCCCATATAAAAATATGGTGTCTCTCTTATGGTTGTGTAAGTTATGCTTTTTGCTTCTGTTGCATATTTCATATTATGCTAAGGATATCCAAGATTAAGATAAGTTTCAATTTATGAAAACAGTTTGTTTATTTCATCTTTTAGGGAATACTAATTGACCCCCCCTCTCAGTATTCATGTTTGTTCAACAAAATATGATAATTGAAGAATATCTTCATACTTTACAATTGCATCAAGTAACATATGATAAATTTGATGTAGTGGTTAAGGTCTTTGATATTTTCTCTTGTCCTACTATTGGTTCTATCACTCTTTCGGTTGAGGTTGGTACTAAGTGCTTAGATGTCATTTTTTCTATCATTCCTACATCATATCAATTTCATGTGAAGTTGGGACATCCTTGGCTCTCTTCCATGAAAGAAATTCCTTCTACTTTTCATAAATGTCTTAAATTTACTCATAATGAAAAAATCATAACATGCATCAACCCATGGTGAGGCGTGGAGATGTTAATCTTGATTACTTTTCGTCTAAACAATTTGAACCTCTTAAGCCTTATGGTGATGCTCTTTTTCAATCTTATAAAAAGTAAAAAATTAATATGATCTTATCCTTGAGTAAGCCTAGAGATCATAGACCTATTTCTCCTCCTCATGATGGACCCAATCTCCTTCCTACACATTCTATTCCTCCTTTATATGCCGTGGTTCAGCCTCCTACATCTTACAAAGGGAAGCACCTGACATCCCCTATGTTTCAACCTAGTATATCTTCTCCTATTCCTCCTTCTTTAAAGGAAGAAAAGAAGCCTATTGGATTAATTAGTTGGAAACACCAACATGTCTATTGATCCTAAACCTTCACAACCCTCGACTAAAACTAAAAGAACCATTGTGTGAGAGAACACCAATGGAGACCTCCTACTAAGGCTCGTGAACTTGCTTCTCAACCCATTTCCTCCTTGAAGACACCAAATATTGACATTATACCTTTTGTCTAGCCATCGCCTAACCCTAGGGAGTAAGTTGAACCTAAATCACCAAGATTAAAAATACTTAAGAAAGATGATGGTTCATGTTCTATTCATGTAAAAGATCCTTGTTTTATTAATATTGATGAAGAAATGGATGAAAATGATGTTCATGCTAACAATGTTGATGCTAATGATTTCAGTGATGAATATGAACTTGTTGATGTTGACAATGATTTATCTAAACAATTTTCAAAAACATTAATCCAAGCTCCTAGTAATAGACAAAGCGAGTCATCATTAGAGCATGGTCCTTGTTTGGAACTTGTAGTAGCTCCATCTACTATGCCCGAAGTTACTCCTCTTGCATATTGTCCACCTCCCAAAACAATATTCAACAACATTGGGAGGTGGATGATTTGCTTGATTAGCTTCATTCGTGACGTAGATTCCCTTTCTCTCTCCTCTCTTGCTTGTTTGTAACATTCTTCTATTTGTTTCTCAATTCTTCTATTTTTTGTCCCTAGTGTTGTCTACTTGAGGATGATGCAAAGAGTTGAGGTCTATTTTGGTCTCTTCCATGTTTATTCAAAAGACACATGTGCCCTTCTTCCATTGTGGTTCTACTTTCTTTGTGGGATGAGGACAATTCAATGCAAATATACTTCATGATATACATTATTTATCAAAAGAGTATACTAACCCCAGAGTTAGCTATAATGCTTATGTGTTTTGTGATCATTATCCTTTGATTTGTTCTTTCTGGGGGGCATATCATTGTGATATTGTGCTTATCTTTTGGATGGATGTATACTACCTTAAAACAATCACTCTTGTTGTGGTATATGGAATCTCTTTAACATGGGGGCATGCACTTGACTCAACATTTTGTTCTTTGCATGTTTCAATACTCAAGTTACTTTGCAAACTTAGCCTTTTGTTGTGTAATTTTGGTATTTTTATTTCATGACTCATAGTAAGAAAGCCTTACTAGACTCGTAGTCATGAATCTCTCTCTCTCTCTCTCTCATGATGTCCCTTTTATCTTGATGTTAAATTAGGAATATCTTAAAGTCATCTGGGGGCTTGGTGTATCTTGCCTCTTTGATGACTTGATGAAATATTTTCAATGCAAACCTTTGTAATTTACCAAGAGTATGCTTAGTCTCATGCTCCCACAAAAGTGGGGGCTAAATGTAGCATCCTAAATTGTACTCCCTTACAATTTTGTCCTCATTTTGGCCCTTACCTTAGTGCTCCTATCTCAAGGTCTGATCAGAGCCCTAATTCTCCTCACACCATGCAGAGAATCTATTTTTTTTAGAGTGTACACTTTCTTACCCCCTTTCTTGTGTCCCTATTTGGTTAGGACTAGGGCACTACTACTCTGGTCCTCCCAATCAAGATCTATTTTGGGCCCCCTCAATGGTAGCATCATTTAAGTGGGAATCCCGATCACGTGTCGTCTTATGTTAGAAAATTAAATTATTTTTTGACAAGCATGTATAAAATGAGGTCTACTCCTCTCATTTTGATAACCACATAAGATATTCATGCAATCAATTCAAGCAATCAAGCATTCAAGTTGAAGTGAGCAAGAAATCAATCTTCTTTCAAGCATTGGAGTAGAAGTAAGGCCAAGATTCAAGCATTGGAGTTGACATTCATGTTCTATGTTCATGAAAACTTCATGAAACTCTAATTCCTTAGGGAGATAAACAAAAATGCATTAAAAGGTACACCATTAGTGTTTCAGACACTATTCAACATTTCCCTCAAAAGGAGATCATTTCTTCTACTGCAATTCACTTACATTTCATTTCTATTTTATAGATAATTCCAAAACCGGGGTTTGACCCAAGGCAAACCCCTATTCCCAACCTATTTCCCTTCTCTAGTGTGCGCATGAATAGGTACAAGGCTGCGATATTCAAAATTGGCTTTATTTACAAAGACGAATAGTTTCCCCATTGGACGAGGAAAAGTGTGGAGGACCAAGGTGACGAGCATTTTGGTCATGATATTTCAGGAGCTCCTTCTGGAAATAGATACGATCATTCTTACAATACTTAGATCTAGGTTTCTGGCTTGATTTGATGATTGTAGATCAGTGTTCATGTGTTTTCACTTCAATTCTAACACTTTTACCCTAATTTCAACACTTTTACAATTCAACTTAAAAGAGGACAAACACTCCCCAAGGTGAATCTAATAAGAATTCTTAGCCCTATCCTTGTTGGTTGGAGACTAGATTTATTAGGTTCACCCCTCTTTTAAAGTGATGGTCCCTAAGTCTAAATACCAACGGTTTTCATACATCTAATTATCAAAACCCTAATATTTTCACTATTACACTTCTATTGCTTAGATCTAGGTTTGTGGCTTCGTGCGATGATTTTAGCTCACTATTTATGCATAATTACTTCAATATCTACATATTTTCCCTAACTTTAGCATCTTTAATTAAATCAATTCAATTTAAAGGGAAAAAAGAGTTCCATCTAAAACCCCTGGAATTTGATCAAAATCTAGATCTATCAAATTCCATCTTTCTCCAATGTAATGGTAACTAAGAAAAAATTAGTGGTTGTACTGCATTTAATGGTGAAACCCTAATTTTTCACCAATACATTTTGGTGAATGCAACATATTACACCTTAATTTTTTATTTATGTTCTTAGATCTAAGTGTTTTGCATTTACGAATTCAAATTTACATTTGCAAGTTTAATTTTCAATTGAATTACCTAAATTTAGAGGTTAAATTTACAAAAACCCTAATTTTTTAATTCTAAAATTGAAATTGTGGTTTGCCTATTTTGGATTAATTATTTCAGATCTGATTGTTTATGCATTTTATCTCATTTTCAATTGAACTACATAAATTTAGAGGTTAAATTCACAATAACCCTAATTTATAATTCTAAAATTTATTTGTGGATTGAATAATTTTTCGAATATATTTTCAGATCTGATCTTTATGATATGCTATGCTATGATTTAGAGGCATTTATCTTTCAAATTGACAAATAAAATTGCTTAATTAATTGGTTAATCAATCACTTTTACAAAATTTTGCATTGTTCAATCACAATTTTCAATTTGAAATTCAAGTTTCCCTCCTTTCTGCATGATCTTTGTTACCATTAGCCCTACCTACAATTTTCTCGCGAGAAGAAGTTATGGAATTAAGGTTTTCCAAGGTTTCGTTACTAAGAATATGGAGCTTAATTTGGACAACCTATTTCATGAGAATGTTGGGGGTTCCTCTAACCAAATAAATGATGTCATTTATCCCCATTCTTTCCATAATTCTCATGATGAGGATGAATAACTAACTAGGGTTTCCATTGACCAATCAAAGAAGATTGAAAATTAATTTGAAAATCTTCAATAATGGATGAGTCAACAATACCCAAAAAGTGAGGAAATCCTATTGATTGAAGGATTAAAAAGAATGGCGTTGAACCCAAGGCAAGACTAAGAAGGGGGGTGAGTCAGTCTAAACAAAAATTAATGCAACATATAAACAATTAATCAACAAAACATATCCAACACATGAACACCAATATTTTCTACATGAAAAACAAAAACAAGGAAAAAACATGACAAGATCTTGCAAACCAATGAATGAGCTCACTGCTCCGAACTTGCAAACCAAGGCTAACTGCTCTTGGGGCAAGATACAAAAATAGGACTTGCAAACATGATGCTAACTGTAGTCACATAAATCTGTCCACTTAATTAAATGAATACTTAGTATTTATTTGATTATTTAACCATCAATTAATAATTAATTAAATTAATATTTAATTAATTCATCTTAACCCCATTCTCCTATTAATTAAATAAATTATTCAATTTATTTGATTTAATTCACTTAACCAAATTCATACCATTAATTAAATAAATAAATCATATTTGTTTAATTAAATCTTCTCTCACATTTAAATAAATTAATATTTATTTAAATCCCCCAAAATCCCACCTCACATTTAAATAAATTAATATTTATTTAAATCCCCCAAAATCCCACCTCTCACATTTAAATAAATTAATATTTATTTAAAACCCCCAAAATCCCACCTCTCACATTTAAATAAATAAATCATTTATTTAAATCACCTTTATCCTCCACCCACTTGCATTTTCCTACAAATGCAAGTTGCACAATTATTTTAAATAAATAATTTATTTAAATCACCTTTATCCTCCACCCACTTGTATTTTCCTACAAAAGCAAGTTGCACAACTATTTTAAATAAATTATTTATTTAAAATCCTATTTATCCTCACCCACTTGAAACCTTTAATGGTTTCCCTTAAAGTAGTCAAACTTGATGGCTTTAAAGTCTTCAAACTTGATGGCTTCCTTCTATAGTCTTCTTAAGACTTTAATGGTTTTCCTTAAAGTCTTCAAGCCTTTAATGGTTTCCCTCAAAGTCTTCAAGCATTTTAATGCTTTATCTTCATTTTTCTCATTTAAATAAATTAATATTTATTTGAATATTTATCCAAATGCAAATTACACCATTTAATTGAAATAAATGATTTTATTTTAATTGAAAATACCAAAATTTCTCCCACTTGCATTTTCCTACAAAATCCACTTGTATGCCTAAACCCCTTCTAGATTCTTCTAAACCCTTCCTAATTAGCCTAATCCATCCCCTAAATATTGTCACATTCCTAAGCAAATTGGAGTCACTTCTCAAAGACTCCAAAGTCTTTGAAAAGCAATTAATGCTTTGTGTGTTCAACAAATTAACCCTCAAAGTCTTTGATAACCATTGAAGGCTTTCAACCTTCAACCACTTAATCCCCAAAGTCTCCAATAACCATTAATGGTTACCTCAAACCCTCCCACATGGTTAAAACATTTGTTTTGACTCAACCTCTACCCAACCCAAAGGTCTCATCAGGCCATTAATGCTTTGACCATGATTATCTCTTAAACATTTGCACAAAGGTTTATCCTTGGATTAACTCTTAATCCAGTGGGTAATCTTAATTTAGACTTGACCCTTGCCTTCTAGATAACCATGAGGTCTTCTCAGGCCTTTAATGCCTCCAACCTCTTCTCTCAACCCAATCCTATGTTGAAACTTGTCACCATTTTATTGGTGCCAATTGTGCACATGGATCCCCAACTTTCAATCCTAACCCTTGTTAAGATTGCTCAATCTTAACCCTTCATTTCCCTATTTCTTCTATAAATAGAACCCTTCTCCTCAAGCAAAAGGAGAAGCATTTTAGAGTATTGTTGTTATACTGGCATTAGCATAGAGCTTTTTCATAGCATCACTATCTACTCTTGCATAGTATTTGCTTATCATATTCAACCATCTTGAATCTCCATATGGCATCCATGGCTAGTGCTAAAAGCTGAGAGCTACACTCATTTGGGACTTGGAGAGGAGAGGAACAAGGGAGGAGCAACTATGAGCATCTTGATTAGCTATTTCATTCTATGTTTATATGCTTTCTATTTCATGCTTAATATCTCTCTTGATATGCCTGTTTAGGATAATCTTTTGTTGCTAACACTAACGTTTGTTTCTTGTGCTCTTGTGTGTGTTGCCATCAAACAGATTTTCTAATCCTTTTTGCAGAGCATCATTTGGTGAACCCGACGTGAATCCAAACACCAAAAAGATCAACTTTTTTTTTTAACCAATAACATGTTTGAATGTTGAAAATGTCACACAGGTTGCGCTTTTGACACTGTTTTGGTGCGTTTGACATTATTTTGGCGCTATTCACTCTGTTTCAGTGCTTTTCCCTTCTCTGTCTTTCCCTTTCTTTTAGTGCGTTTGTGTTAAATAGTGCCTCTGTTCAAACGCAGACTAGCACTATTGTAACAAAACGTTGTACAAATCACCTTGTAAAAATTTTTTTAAAAAAAAATTAGGCTTGTAGAAGCCCACCAAATAGGCGGATTTTACTAACTATTTTTCTCTTTTGTGCAGATTTAAATTAGATTAAAAAGTAGATTTATATTTTTTACTAACTTGTTTTTTTGAAGTTGGTTTTAAAAATGAATTCACTTTTTATTTTGGTTTAAAATTAACTTCACATTTCAAATTTGGGCTTTTAAAAAAGAATCACACATTTGTTTGGGGCTCTTAAAAAGAATTTCATTGTTCAAAGGTAAAAAGAACCACAAACTTATACAAAAACAACTTTATTTTTTTTGCAAGTTAGGAAACAAACTTCGTTTTGGTGCTTAAAATCAACAAGGCAAATTTTATTTCTTGCATCAAGATAAAACTCACAATCCACACTTCCATTTTTGGTGCAAATAAAATTCACAATCAACTTGTCTCATTTTCAAAGCAATTTTACTTCATGCAAACGTGTTTTTCATTAAGTTGACCAGGATTTTCAAATTCTAGTTTACTCAAACAATTGCCTTTGAAAATTAAAAAGAACACCATGATTGTTGGAGCAACATCTCCAAATAGTTAGATCACATTGCAATGACAGATTAAAAAGAACAAGTGTTTTTCGTGCTTGGCACACTTGTGCAAAGAGTTGGTCGAGTGGTCCTACTTCTAACACACACTATCCTCTCCCTTGGCTTTCGTGGTCCTAGGTGCAAGAGAAAGGTGTTAGTAACGCTCAAATTTTATCTTTTTAAGAGAGGCCTGCCAAGGGATCGATACTCTTGGGAACGACCTCGAGCGGTAAATCCTTCGAGCCGCTATAGAAATCAGGTGTGAGCGAAAGTTGTAGCCTTGGGTATAGCTGTTCCTACAGTGTAACTGGCCGAAAGGACAAATGGGCCCCACCACCAGTTACAAGGCTCTTAAGTGAGTCACTGCAGAATGAACTTATGTCCAAAGCCATCGAACATGACTAAACACTTTTAAGTAGTAGCCCACCTGTTCTATTGATTGAGGATATTTGAGGTATAATTTAGTGCAAGAGCATAGATGGTTTTGCTCCCAAGATACTCACCATACATATTTCCTTGAGTAGAAACATAGCTTTTTGAAAGGTCACTTGTGACTTGATAAAAGTGGTGACTCCCCCATCATAGGGATCATCTATTTGTTATGCTCGCGCAAGACTTAGTATATCACATCCTTACCTGCCACGGCGGGATTCATAAGGTATGTAGTACCAAAGTCGAAGAAATATCAAGATGTGGGCTAAATTTATCACAACTGGCCATTTGACCATAGGGATAAAGAGTGTTTGAAGTGTGTTCGTTTTACAGACCTAGTGCAAATTGAGCCGACTTCAGGCTTTGGAATTACACCTTAAAATAAATCTAAAGGAAGGGTCAAAAACAAGTCCAAGGATTGGGTTGATCTAGACCCATACTCATTTGTGCCTTTGAGGCTACAATCTTGTGTTTGTGTGCTTGCTTTGTTTTCTTGTCAAAGAAAAATCAGAAAATCAATCCCAAAAACAAAGTATTCATCCAACATCTGTCAACACAACCAAAAATACCAAAAACAAAGTACAAACAAACACAGAGTCACCACTTTTATGACCATTCTTCACATCTTGCGAAAGAAGAAGTGTCATCAGAATATTACCTTAAAAAGAAGACCATTGAGCTCAAAGGCTTTAATCAAAAGAAGGAAATTCTTCTATATCAATCGACAAATCTTTGTCTCCCATAGAGTCTTTCTACATCGCATGCGTCTATACCTTTAAGGTAAAACAAACGAGTTTGATTCAGAATCATTGAACAGTAGAGCTTTTATGCAATATAGAGCTCTGAGTTATCACAAAAATCAAGGAGGAAAGATTAATCCCAATTTCTTCCCAAACATCTGTATCACCTACAACACAGCTCGAGAAGTGCCACCAACGCCTGAAAGGGAAGAGATAGAGTTTGTCCCATTTGTGACACAAAGTTTTTATTGAAAGATTGAAGTTGAAAACAAAAACATCCATCATCTCACTCATACATCATCACTTCATCATCAATCCATCCCAAAACTCTCAAAACATTAAGAGGTTCTTGTCCCACGATTCCTTTTTAGATATTGCTTGAAATCAAACACATCACATCACTTTTTAGATTGTTTCTACATCTAGGATAAGCTCATCCTAAGAGAGACATCTACGCAGGTTAAAACTAGTTCATGAGTGAATCCTCTCATTGCTAGGTAGTCAAAATCTGTAACACATCTCAGATTTCTCTACACCTTATCACATCAAATCTTATCAAAACAAACAAGCAATTCAAAGAAGGAATTTCGGTTGCATCCACCTTAAAGTGCTAGAGATCTACATACCACCAATCCACTAAAATCATCAATCCTTCATCAAACAACTCATCATCATCTTCAATCAACTTCAACACAAACTTGCAAACAAAATGGCTCAAACTCGATCACGGTCAAGGCAACGAGAAATTGAAATTGAAGGGCATGACCCAAAAACAACCAATAATGATCATCAGATGTTCAAGAATCCACTTCCATCACAAGATCAAAGGGGTCCTTCCACATCCAGACGAGGTCCTGATACCACTGATTATACGCAAGCTGCGTATAATTACACTGTCAATCACCTGTATGATGCCAGTGAACAAATTGCAACTATCACCTTCAAAAATCCCACCTCAAATTGCAATGTTGTTACACGTCGTGGCAAGGTCACCATAAAGGCAGCTCCACAAGGCACCACCTCCATCCCAAAGCAGTACAATCTTATGGAACAATTAGACAAAACCCCTGCGCTTATATCCATCTTGGAGCTTTTACGTCTGTCACCCTCTCATAAAACAATCTTGGATCAAGCACTCCAAGAGGCGTCAGTCCCTGCAAACCTGAATACGGACCAATTTCAAGCCATGGTTGGAAATCTAAAGTCATCACCTTGTCTCACTTTTTCCGAAAGTGACAACTCTTCTTTCCAACAACCTCATAACGCCTCACTCCACATTGAAGGCTTTGTCAACCAACACAGGATCAAGCGAGTCTTAATCGATAATGGAGCAGGCCTAAACATTTGTACACTGCAATTGGTCACAGCATTGGGATATGCAATAGAATCAGTGGATCCTCACAAGAAGATCACCATCAAGGCCTATGATGATGCAGAGCGTTCATCCAAAGGAGCTGTGGTACTACCAATCCGAGTGGGCCCTGTAGTAAAGCACATCATTTGTCAGGTTCTGGACCTTCCTCTGCCATATAATCTATTATTAGGGAGACCTTGGATACATGCCATGCAAGCTGTTCCATCTACCTACCATCAATGTATCAAGTTCCCACATAATGGTGCAGAGATCACAATCCTGGGCGATGCAAATCCCTTTGCATTTTGCCATAATATCAGCCATCAACCAGAAATTACTGTTCCTAATAATAGGGAAGCCATTTCCTCCACATCATATGTAAATCCCGCCTCTCTTTCCAGTTCAAACACTCCTATACCCAAGCAAGAAAATCTTAAGATGAAAGTTGCAGAGGAAGGTCCTGGAGAATACAACTTGAGTCAGCTCTTTTGTGTGGGACAAATGCCTACTTCTCCTAGAACACATGGTAAACCACAACAGTTACTCCAGCAACCACTAAACATGCCTGCATGTGCCTTAACGCCTTTCATCCTTGGAAAGAGTCAAGAGGAAGAAACACAAGATGAGGACCTAGCGGACTGGATCTATAAAGATCCCATCACCACTGACAAACCGCAAGTTACACTTCCTACAGAACAGTATGGCAAAGGCCTCCTCATTATGCAAAGAATGGGATATGATGGTCAGAGTGCTTTGGGATACTGCAAACAAGGACGACACGAACCTCTACTACTAGAATTCAAGCCCAAAGGTAATACAGGCCTTGGCTTTGAAAAAGAGATCCTTCCTAAACTCAGATTCAAAGGAAAACCCAGCAAACCATTTTGCCCACCTACTGCAAAGAGGATACCTTTCATAATCAAAGCACCATCAAGCACTATCCCCACTGCCCCCTCAAGGCTCACAACTCCACCATCACCAATGTCACTCATCCCATCAAATGAACCAGTAATCCTATCAGCAACACCATTTGTAGCAGCAACTATATTGGAACCCGCAGCAGCATCTATGGCACCAGTAGTTCCAGCAGAAGCCACTGAGTCACCATTACCGATACTTCCAGTGACAAATCCATTAAACCCCATCACAATTCCTGCAACACCGATCACTACAAGGATACATAAACCAATCACAC
Organism: Cryptomeria japonica; assembly: GCF_030272615.1. Classification (NCBI taxonomy): domain Eukaryota; kingdom Viridiplantae; phylum Streptophyta; class Pinopsida; order Cupressales; family Cupressaceae; genus Cryptomeria; species Cryptomeria japonica. The sequence goes on from NC_081407.1 coordinate 399,781,981, forward strand.
CTGCCGTGTTTAACTCCAAAGACATCCCAGTATGGTATAGCAATCGGATGCTGGAGAGTGATTCAGAGACCGACTCACATGAGTGGGAATTCGATTCAGTGCAACTTAACACTTCAGATGAGGAAGACACATCACCACCTCCACCCCGCAAAGACATCCCTGTTTACGGAGAAGCACAGATAAAGACCACTTGGGTATCTGAGCTGGAAACATCTTCCACAGACCCTACGTCTCATCCTACGCCTGATTCTGACAGGGAGAGTACCATCAACGACCTTCACCACACCGTCTTAACCCTCACTGATACATCTCCCGCACTTAACTTAATCGATGAAGTAATGCCCATTATCCACCCTGAACTCATTGAATGGAGCCAACCAAATCCCCCATGTCTTGACCTCTTCCAGAACGATGAGGCTATCATTGACTTTTTGGAATTAAGGGATAATCTACCAAGCGGGGATCACAAAGCTGGATTCGCCATTGAACTTAATAGCGCAGCATACTTTGGGGCGGATGCCAAACCCTTCAGCTGCAAAAATATAACATTAAAACATGGATCTTCCAGTGAAAACCACACTGTGGCACTGTTTGATCCAACCAAAGTAAAAAGAAAGAGCGTATCCAACGGTGAAAACCTCTCTGAGGCACTTGAGGATGAAGGGTTTGACATTCTCCCTGCTAGTACACAACAGGAACGATCAACGATTCTCATTGAGAAGACTAAAGAATACAATGTGGGGACTCCTGAAAACCCTCATATCATACATCTGGCATCTCTTCTCACTCCAGAGGAACAACCTCAATTTATAGAGTTCTTCCAACAGCGTCAGATCAACTTTGCATGGTCATATGCAGACATGCCTGGGCTTGATCCTGATTTAGTCATGCATCATCTCACAGTAGCAAAAGGAGCCAAACCTGTCAAGCAGAAGCTTCGTAAGATGCATCCTCAGATTGCCGTGCTAGTCAAAACAGAACTCAAGAAACTCCTGGATGTTGGTTTCATTAGACCAATTGATTATGCAGAATGGATCTCCAACATTGTACCAGTTGGCAAACCAAAAGGGGGCATCCGCATTTGTGCTGACTTCAGAGATCTAAATAAGGCATGTCCTAAGGATGATTTCCCTCTACCAAATATCGACATCATAGTGGATTTGACAGCAGGACATGCCATGCTTTCACTCATGGATGGCTTTTCGGGATACAATCAAATAAAGATCGCACCAGAGGACCAACATAAGACAGCCTTCACATGTCCATGGGGCACATACTGCTGGAATGTAATGCCTTTTGGTCTAAAGAATGCAGGAGCGACCTATCAAAGAGCAATGACCACCATCTTCCATGACATGATGCATACTATAATGGAAGATTATGTGGATGATTTACTAGCAAAATCACTTACTAGAGAAGGACATCTTCACATCTTAGATAAAATCTTTGATAGACTGGAACAATACCATGTTCGACTCAACCCAAAGAAATGTGTCTTCGGAGTGACCTCCGGGAAGCTTCTAGGATACATTGTCTCAAGCAAAGGCATTGAGGTCGATCCAACAAAGGTTAAAGCAATCATGGACATGCCACCTCCAAAGAATATCAGTCAGCTAAGAACACTACAAGGACGGCTTCAATCTATCCGCAGATTCATTGCACAATTAGCCGATAAGTGTCACCCATTCACACACCTGCTACACAAGAACATCCGCTTTCAGTGGGATGACAGATGCCAGCAAGCATTTCAGTCACTCAAAGACTATCTCATGAATCCACCATTGTTGATGCCACCAAATCCAAGTAGACCATTATTGCTCTATATCTCAGCAACAAGTACAGCATTGGGTGTACTACTAGCACAACATAATGCAGAAGGTAAAGAGTGTGCTGTATACTACATCTCTCGCACACTGGTGGGCTATGAACTCGATTACACACCTATTGAGCGAGCTTGCCTAGTAGTAATCTTGGCAGCCACTAAACTGAGGCACTATCTGTTAACACACAAGGTACAACTCATTGCAAAGATTGATCCACTCAAGTATTTACTCAGCAAAGCAGCATTGACAGGTCGCTTGGCCAAATGGGTGATGATTCTAAGTGAATTTGACATTGAGTATGTGGACCGTAAAGCTATCAAAGGGCAGGTCATTGCAGATCAGTTGGCCGATGCACCTCTCATAGGTGATCATCCTCTCATTTCCAATTTTCCAGACGAAGAGATATTCATGATCACAGAAGCACAACCATGGAAACTATATTTTGATGGTTCATACACTAGGCACGGCTCGGGGGCAGGCATTCTGTTTATCACACCTCAAGGTGATAGCATCCCGAAGTCTTACAGGCTCACATTTCCATGCACAAACAACATAGCAGAGTATGAGGCCTTGATCACAGGACTCAGATTAGCCATACAATGGAAATTAAAAGAACTGCAAGTATATGGCGATTCCCAACTAGTCATTCGACAAGCAACAGATGAGTATCAGACCAAAGATGATAAACTCATGCCATACAAGCAAATGGTGGACAATCTAAAGACATCATTTACTACTATCACTTTTGAGCAGATACCAAGAGATCAGAATCGAGCTGCTGACGCTATGGCTACCATCGCATCTCTACTAGATCTTCCACAGAATTCAACACGCTACGAGTTCTTGGTAGAACAACTTTGGATCCCGGCTTATGATATCCCCGAATCTGAAATGATATGTTGCCTTGTTGGTTCTGAATCCCCATGGTACGGTGAGTTCTACACCTATCTCCGCGATCACACCCTTCCTCCCAACCAATCAAATAACCAACGTAAAACCTTCATTCGCCAAACTGCTCGATATACCATTATTGCCGAAACCCTATACCGACGCGGTCTTGATGGTACTCTCCTTCGATGTCTGGAACAAGGTGAGATAACAAAGGCTTTGGAAGAGGTACATGAAGGAATTTGCGGGACTCATTCAAGTGGTCCATCACTCGCCAAGAAACTCTTGCGAGCTGGATATTATTGGCCATCTATGGAAAAGGATTCCTACTACTTTGTCAAAAAATGCAAGAAATGTCAAGTTCATGGCGACCTGATACATGCACCGGCCCAGGAACTGCAACCAATCACAACACCATGGCCTTTTTGTCAATGGGGTCTTGATCTTGTGGGTAAAATCCATCCATCTTCATCCAATGGCCATAAATTCATTATTACCGCCACTGAATATTTCACCAAGTGGATCGAAGCTGTTCCACTTACCCAAGTCACCGGCAAGCAGATCGCCTCATTCATCCTCAATTACATCATCTGCCGGTATGGTGTGCCCATGTCCATCGTCACAGATAACGGTCTTCCTTTTAAAAATCAGGATGTCCGTGAACTTTGTGAGAAATTTCATATCCAACACCGCTTTTCCACTCCCTATTACCCACAAGGCAATGGTCAGGCCGAAGCATCCAATAAAAACATATTGAGGATCCTAAAGAAGACAGTCAATGATGCCGGTTGTGATTGGCATGTTCAATTGAATCCAGCGCTATGGGCATATCGAACTAGCATTCGAACCCCTACAGGTGCAACTCCTTATTCATTGGTCTATGGTGCTGAAGCTATCTTACCTATTGAGGTCAAGATACCATCCTTACGAGTTTCATTGCACAATCTCATCGATGATGAAGCATACAGAGTATCTCGTCTTCAGGACTTAGAGTTACTAGATGAGAAGCGACAAGCTGCATACAATCACCTCAAAGCCTATCAGCAGCGCATGAGTAGAAGTTACAATCACCGAGTTAGATCTCGTACATTTGAGGTAGGTGATCTTGTTCTTCGAGAAAATCCTCGCAACCAACCAAATAGAGAACATCAAGGCAAGTTTGAATCAAACTGGCTGGGCCCATATGTTGTCACTGCTGTATTCGGGTCCGGGGCATATCAGTTGGCTACATCAGACGGAGAACCGCTCGCAGATCCAATCAACAGCATGCACCTCAAACGGTTTTACACATAAGCTGTACAGAGCATCAGGCTCCCCTGCCTATCAGAAAATACCAAAAAACATTCAGAAAAATGTCCTGAAGAAAATATAAAAACATTCAAAAAAGTAAAGAAAAATCATGCATCCAAACGGTGAACAACCACTCCGGTGGCACCTTGGGTAAGAACGATGGTGAAAACCTGGCAAACAGGCGCCACTCGTAAAGGCTATGGCTCCATTATCTTTCAGACTTGTGGTGATCACATCTACTTCATACATACATCCATCCATCCATCAACCATGGCTTGTTATTCCTCTGCAATTATGATAGTACTCCATACATCTTGCATCCCGCTTTTTCATAGTCATGTCTAAAACTGGGGGCAATGCCTTTAACCTATTGATGGAAGTGGATTCTACATTGTCTTATGATTCATTAAGTTCTTCATTCAAACAATCATCAAAAATCCAAAAACATTCAAAAATATCTCGCAAAAATACCAAAAACATTCAAAACAATTCAAAATCCAAAAACATCAACAAAACCATTGAAAAATCACACAAAAACATGGCAACACCTTGTACATACTCATCCATGCAGATACCAAAACAAACATTGTGACAAACTACTCACACAATGACCATTTACCAAACAACCACACAATCCACATCAACAATCCAAAACTGTCTTTAAAAAAAGGATGCATCCTTCCTTACCAAAACAAAGACAAGATGATGTTTTCTTTGACAAGAAAATTCTGTTAGGCTGTCAAATACTTGGTTGATTTATGAGTACAATCATTTGTTTATCTGTATCGGGATCTTTCAGCATTGTTTTGTATCGTTTGCGCATTACTTCCGATGAAGTTCTGGGGCATGTACTAATGGTGTCTACGTGGGAAGTTCACCAAGCTACATGATCTTATGCAAAAATATAGTCATAGATCACTACGGCTTGCTGACTACAGCATATACCTCGACCATATGAGCATGAACCATTACCAAGGATCCTTATTCTTTATTCTTTATGTATATACTGTTTGTTTGCAGGTACAATGCTCTTCCTTTGGTTCCTCCTACCTCGTCCAAACTGGATAAAGGTTTTATCTCTTATTACGGTATGCACTTGTCTCAGGATATGATCAGCCTAAGATCAAGGAGGACGTTCCAAGTCATGCATGAAAGGAGATAATCCTTATCTGTTCCGCAAGCAATACTCAGGTCAACTTGATCCATTATATCAAGTTGCTTGTATTAACTTGCTATATCAAAATCCATGTAAGAAATACTCTGGTCATCTTGAATCTTTATGTCAAGTTGCTTGTATTTTCTTACAACATTTTAAAGCTCAATGATGAAAAATAAAGCACCATGGATCGTCATTCCATCTCATCTGTATATATTGCATTTCGTTGCATTCCACCCATCCATACATTCATAATAGCTGCATATCATGCATACATAGTCATAATAATGCATACTCTATTTTACACATCTTCTTCCATAGGACTCGGTCCTAGTCCTCCATATCTTCTATCTAACATCGAATCCCCCCTCACCCTCCCCATCTCGATAATCACCATCACATACCCTACATCATGTCCCAATCAACCTAATCAAGCCACGTTCATCACCATCCATCTCTAAATAGGAGGGATTGTGTTTCCTATCCTAAGTCATCCAATAAGTCAAGAAAGTTACTCTATTTTGCACAGATACATCGACTCCCACACACCTAGACTATCAACAGATACTCTGATCAAGTATCTTCGGGTCTCAACAGGTAATCGATTATGGTAATCCTAGACTACATCAGGCATTTATCATAATGACCTAGTCTCAACGGGGCTGCCATGATTCACCACAATCATCCATCACACGCACACACTATCAATTGATCAACCAATCAAACACAATCCAACGGACAATTACATCAATTGTCTGCGTCTCAACGAGTATTTTGCTTCATATACCTTGACTTCATCGGGCAATTACATCAATTGTCTAAGTCACCATCAGGTCACTTTGATTCACTTACTCAGACTTTATCATGTCCAAGCGACCAACTGACATCAACTGTCACGCTTTGACTTGACCGGGGCAATTCAACCGATTGCACCAGATTGTCCAACCAATTTTGATCAATTGTATAGCATCAATCAAAACCCCACACTACATCTGCTATGTATCTCTTGCATGACCTCAGGGTACTCGCTGGCTTGTTGTTTCTTCATATTCACTCCATTTTCTCCCATTCTTTCATCATTAGTTCTAATTTCTTCTATTCTACCTCCCCTCCGCTTTTCATTCTTTTTCGAGAGATCGCCCGATTTTTCAAAAAATTTCGGCCCATCTCTCGAGGGGGCATACCACCCATTAAATTTACATTTTATGGGGCATTTCTTCATACCTATTTTTCTTTCTTTGAAACGACGCGATAAACTGCACCGTCTCAAAGAGGGGCAAATGTAGTCACATAAATCTGTCCACTTAATTAAATGAATACTTAGTATTTATTTGATTATTTAACCATCAATTAATAATTAATTAAATTAATATTTAATTAATTCATCTTAACCCCATTCTCCTATTAATTAAATAAATTATTCAATTTATTTGATTTAATTCACTTAACCAAATTCATACCATTAATTAAATAAATAAATCATATTTGTTTAATTAAATCTTCTCTCACATTTAAATAAATTAATATTTATTTAAATCCCCCAAAATCCCACCTCACATTTAAATAAATTAATATTTATTTAAATCCCCCAAAATCCCACCTCTCACATTTAAATAAATTAATATTTATTTAAAACCCCCAAAATCCCACCTCTCACATTTAAATAAATAAATCATTTATTTAAATCACCTTTATCCTCCACCCACTTGCATTTTCCTACAAATGCAAGTTGCACAATTATTTTAAATAAATAATTTATTTAAATCACCTTTATCCTCCACCCACTTGTATTTTCCTACAAAAGCAAGTTGCACAACTATTTTAAATAAATTATTTATTTAAAATCCTATTTATCCTCACCCACTTGAAACCTTTAATGGTTTCCCTTAAAGTAGTCAAACTTGATGGCTTTAAAGTCTTCAAACTTGATGGCTTCCTTCTATAGTCTTCTTAAGACTTTAATGGTTTTCCTTAAAGTCTTCAAGCCTTTAATGGTTTCCCTCAAAGTCTTCAAGCATTTTAATGCTTTATCTTCATTTTTCTCATTTAAATAAATTAATATTTATTTGAATATTTATCCAAATGCAAATTACACCATTTAATTGAAATAAATGATTTTATTTTAATTGAAAATACTAAAATTTCTCCCACTTGCATTTTCCTACAAAATCCACTTGTATGCCTAAACCCCTTCTAGATTCTTCTAAACCCTTCCTAATTAGCCTAATCCATCCCCTAAATATTGTCACATTCCTAAGCAAATTGGAGTCACTTCTCAAAGACTCCAAAGTCTTTGAAAAGCAATTAATGCTTTGTGTGTTCAACAAATTAACCCTCAAAGTCTTTGATAACCATTGAAGGCTTTCAACCTTCAACCACTTAATCCCCAAAGTCTCCAATAACCATTAATGGTTACCTCAAACCCTCCCACATGGTTAAAACATTTGTTTTGACTCAACCTCTACCCAACCCAAAGGTCTCATCAGGCCATTAATGCTTTGACCATGATTATCTCTTAAACATTTGCACAAAGGTTTATCCTTGGATTAACTCTTAATCCAGTGGGTAATCTTAATTTAGACTTGACCCTTGCCTTCTAGATAACCATGAGGTCTTCTCAGGCCTTTAATGCCTCCAACCTCTTCTCTCAACCCAATCCTATGTTGAAACTTGTCACCATTTTATTGGTGCCAATTGTGCACATGGATCCCCAACTTTCAATCCTAACCCTTGTTAAGATTGCTCAATCTTAACCCTTCATTTCCCTATTTCTTCTATAAATAGAACCCTTCTCCTCAAGCAAAAGGAGAAGCATTTTAGAGTATTGTTGTTATACTGGCATTAGCATAGAGCTTTTTCATAGCATCACTATCTACTCTTGCATAGTATTTGCTTATCATATTCAACCATCTTGAATCTCCATATGGCATCCATGGCTAGTGCTAAAAGCTGAGAGCTACACTCATTTGGGACTTGGAGAGGAGAGGAACAAGGGAGGAGCAACTATGAGCATCTTGATTAGCTATTTCATTCTATGTTTATATGCTTTCTATTTCATGCTTAATATCTCTCTTGATATGCCTGTTTAGGATAATCTTTTGTTGCTAACACTAACGTTTGTTTCTTGTGCTCTTGTGTGTGTTGCCATCAAACAGATTTTCTAATCCTTTTTGCAGAGCATCACTAACTATAATAGAATAAGACAAAAATGATTTGAAAAGAAGGATCTCTTGATCATGAAGTTGTCCTTGAACTTTGCATCAAGTGACCAACATCAACACACACAACTCAGACCTCATCTATCAACACTCTTTCTCATACCTCTGCCATAGTCTCAATCATCTCGCATATCATTCAATCACAAATCTTGATCTTCACTAAATTTTAGTGATTGTCTTCACATCATACACTTTCTCTTGCTCTCTCTTTCTCTCTACACCTCATACTCAGCTTAGTCACATTTATCCTTTAAACACAAGATAGATCATCAAAGCTTGAACTAAGTAGGCTTGAAACAAAATATACCTTCCAAACCAAAAAGACACATGCTGATCCACTCTAGGAGAAAGATGGGATCAAAAAACATTTTCCAAAGATCAATCCAGTGATCTATAATCACCAGAACATAACCAACTACATAGCAACACGAAACGTGTCCATATAAATAATTAATAGCCAACACACATCCTTCGATGCAAATTACTCTTATATGGATTTCCACATGCTTCGATGAGACCCATAACACATCAAATTACCTTTCACAAATCATATCCAAACCCAAGGATAGGTTTAACATAGAACATCACAATTGGCTATGAAATATACCACTACATCCAGAGACCACAAAGATATTTTTGGACCACAAAACTATCACATCCATAATACCAAAAACATAACCAAAGAATATAACAATATCAACAACACTTTCCAAACCCAAACAGTTCTGAAACAACCAATAGAACAACTAAAACACTAACACAACAAGATATCTCTACACCACAAACTATATGGACCAAAAACTAACTGGAACAATGAGTTTGACATCAACGATAACCACAACAACGCATTCTTCCAACAAATGGTTCAAAGTGATAAAATTGGTGTTCATTTGTTGTGTGGCCTTTCTCATATTGTTGACACTAATATCATGCCTATCAAAAGTTCTGCCAAAGTTCTTGGTTATACTCAAATCACTAGTCAAGTCAATCATTCTGTTCCTATGCCTACATCCTTGCCTAGTGTGCCTACATTTAAATATTCCATCATGACTACTTCCACACAAAATGTTAAACCTACACATGTTAGTCAAGGGGGCAACCTTGTAAATCAAAATTATTTATACCTCCTTCTACGAGTCTTCCATTTTGTGACCCAATCATCTCCCATACCCACATATCATAGTGTTCCACCTCCTTACTCTCAACCTCAACCTACATACAACAATGTTACTCTTCCATCACAATCCAATATGTCCAATTTCAATCCATCCACCAAAGAAACCATCAATAACTTGGCCCAAACTATTTCATCCTTACAACAACAATTAGCTTCCATTACCCAATCCAAGTTTAATGTGCCCACATTTGATGTAGCGAGCCCATTATCTAATGACACTGTCTATGCTATCCCTCCCAAACATATGGAAGTTCCTCAATTGGAGCTTTATAATGGTAAAAGTGATCCCTTGACTCATGTGAAAATATTTCAAACTTTGTGTAGTGACTTTGCTCATGATCAAAGACTTATGGCTAAATTGTTTACATGAACTTTTAGGGATAAAGAATTGCAATGGTATTGTTCTTTGCCTCCTTTTTCTATTACATCATTTCAACAATTAGATAATGCTTTCATTCAATAATTTCACAATAATATTGGTCCTAAATTTACTTTGACTAATTTGATTCATTGTAAGCAAGGTGTTAAAGAAAAAGTGACTGATTTTATTTGTAGATATAAACATTTGTATTCTCAAATTGCTTATGCTATGCATAATCATGATGTTCAAAGAATTTTTATTGCTAACTTACAAAAAGATATTAGAGATAAGATTCTCTTTTTTGAGTCTACTTCCATTACACAATTGTGTACAATGCTTAATAATTATCATCTTTGAGTCAATTTGAATCATATCCTTCAATGGATCAGTTGATAAGAATGAGAGTGCTTAACAATATTTTGTAAAGTTTAAACCGAACAAGGGATACATCAAGATAAAAAACAACATCAATATTTAAGTGGTATCCCCTTTATCCAAATACTTTAGAAAATAATTTACTTTTCTTTCAGAGTCTTTGCACACAATTAATAAATAAAAATGTGTTGATACTTCCTCTCATCAAGCCAATTGACACATTCAAACATTTTCCACCTCATCATGATCCCAAATCCTTTTTCCAATGCCATCGCCAACCCAGTCATGATACTGAGAAGTGTTATACTTTAAGGAGTTGGATTCAAGACTTTATTGATAATAATACCATATCTATACCTGATGTAAATGACAAAAGAAACAAATGTGTAGCCCCTCCTAATCAATACCTCCAAAAATTTACTAATCCTTTGCCTTCCTATTCTAATAATGTGGTTGAGTCTGAGCCTCTTGCATATTCTCTCCATGACCTTGGTGTTGGGAAAATAGTGTCTCAACCTTGCATTTACATAAGGTTACTATTTATAGTAGGTTTTATTTTGAGCACGAAATGGTTCGAAATTATCCCCAAATCTCTAGATAAGTATGCCGACAAATTTTTGTCACAAGATCATAACTAGTTTTGAAGATATCAAAGTTTCCATTTTTGAAGGGTGTGATGAAAGGTTTAAATTTAATTTTGAGGAATTTAGACCCTTTAAAATGCCTTGAAAAGTGGGAGTAACTAGTGTAGTGGGTTACAAGGTGATATATAATTTTATGAGCTTTCTGACGCATCAAATGGTTTGTCAATTAGACACTCGATTCACAAGTTATGGGCTCTAGTTTGGACTCCTGAAATAAGAAATATAAAATGCATCAGACACATAAATGAGATGTAAAAGGGAGAAACACGTGTTGATGTGTGTTTTGACATGTCATAGGGTATCTAGAATGGATATAAGGTCGGCTCTACTTTATTGGGTGGTTTTAGCCTAGCATGGTTTTTTAATACCGTTTGGTGGTTTCTTGTATTGTATCTCCTATATATGAGGTGCATGAGATAGAGGTTGTGAGTAAGACTCTTATGGCTATTGAGTTAGTACTCCCGTGAAGAGCTTACTCTGCAAGTATATTGCAATCTATTATTGATTGTTGAATAATATATCAAGCTACTTTTGGAGTGTGGGGTTTTTCTCCCGGAAGGGTTTTCCCCACGTAAATCACTGTGTTGTGGTATGAATGTTATTTATGATTATTTCAATTAAATTTCTATAACTATTGAAACAATTTGTAAAGTTTTTGCATTACCCTCCTCTCAAGGTATGTGTAAGAATTTGTTCCACTACTTAACTTCCTTACAAGTGGTATTAGAGCCTGGTCACCTTTGGTTTCAATTGTGGGTTGTTGGGTTTTTTGAACTAATCCAGATTTGAGTGGGAGCTTGTGTAGAAGGTACTTTTTGATGTTGTTGTAGGAATTTTCAGATGGCAAATTTGTTAGGGAGAATAGAGGTGGAGAAAATTAATTGAAGTAATTTTGAGATGTGGAATCTGAAGATAAAAGATCTTCTAATAGATCAAGATCTGTGGGATGTTGTTGATGCAAATGTCTCAAGACTCTCAAATCCTACTGCAACTGCTCAATATGATGTTATGGACCATAAATCCAAGGGTCTAATTAAATTGTGCTTGAAAGAATCTGTTCTAATCAATGTCCACGAAAAGAACATTGCAAAGAAGTTATGGACTAAGCTTGGCAAAATGTATCAAGTGGAATCTTTATTGAATCTGATTTTCTTGAGAAAGAAATTGTATTCCTTCAGAATGGAAGAGGGTGGATGGATTACAAACCACCTGGAAGAATTTAATAAGTTGGTGTCTCAATTGGTATCTGTTGGTGTTATGATGGATGAGGAGGAGAAATGTCAGATCTTGCTTTGTTCTTTGCCTAATTCGTGGGATTCTCTTATTATGGCTATCGATAGTACGTCTATTGTTATGAAGTTTTAAGATGTGGTGGGTGCCCTACTTGGTGAAGAGATGCAAAGGAAGGTATCCATCAGTTCGAAGGAAGCCCTAACTATTCATGGAAGACCTAAGGAAAAAGGCAAGAAGAATGGGAAGTACAATAAGTCCAAATCCAGAGGGAGATCAAAATCTCCTAGAAAGTTCAAAGTCATTTGCTGGAATTGTGGTAATTCAGGTCACATCCGTAAGGACTGCAAAGAAGAAAAGAAGAAGTTCGATTCTGATTTTGAGTTCGAGAAGGAAGATGGTGATACATTCATTGCAACTTTGACTACTTATGTAGGTAATTATGCATGGTTAATTGACTTAGGTGCATTTTTCATATGACTTCCAATAAAGATTGGTTTTCTAAGTATGAATAATTTAATGGAGGTAAAGTGTATTTGGGTGATGATTCACATTTAGATATTGTTGGTAATGGTAAAGTTAGGATCAAGTTTCCTGATGGTAGAATAAAAAGGATTAGCAGTGTGCTGCATATCCCTTGATTAAAATCAAATTTACTAACTGTGAGCAAATTGATAGATGCGGGTGTTCAGGTAGTCTTTTCTGATGTAGGATGTAAGATGATTAAGGCTGCTATGGTGATTGCTAGAGGTGTCAGGTTCAACACTTTGTATAAGCTAGAGGCATACACTATTGAGTGTAATAACACTTCTGTAAAAAGTAAATCTGTGGATACTTCATAAAAAGATTTGATGGTTTCACCTTCTATGGATGGACATGGCTTTTGGGTACCTAAGGGTTCTCTTTATTCTAAAGAAAAGTTACCTACAAAGAAGACAATGTTATGGCATCAAAGACTTGGCCACATTGGAGAAAAGGGCCCAAGGACCTTGAAAAAAACAAACCTTGTTGAAAGTTTGAATGATTGTAATCTTGACTTTGATTTCTGTGAGCATTGCATTTATGGAAAACAAAACCGCGTTCAATTTTACTCAAGTTCTCATAAATCTGTGGTGTTTTGGTTCTTATTCATTCTGATGTGTTTGGTCGCGTAGATGTACATTCTATTGGAAAATCCACATATTATGTTTTATTTATTGATGATTTTAGTATAAGGACATGTGTATACTTTCTAAAGAATAAATCTAAAGTTTTCAATCATTTTAAAGAATTTAAAGCAATGGTTGAGTTGTAGACTAGAAAGAAAATTAAATGTTTGAGGACTGATAATGGCGGTGAATTTTGCTCTAATGATTTCGATAGATTCTATAAATATTGTGGCATTAATAGATAGAAGACAACTTCGTGTTCTCCAGAAGAGAATGGAGTTGCAAAAAGAATGAACAAGACACTAATGGAGAAAGCTAGGAGTATGTTGAGTCGTGTTGGTTTAGAACAAAAGTTTTGGGCTGAATTTGTTGCCACTTCTTGCTACTTGATTAACAAGTCTCCTACATCAACTCTTGTTGATAAAACACCTAAGGAAGCATGGTTAGGTCAAAAGACATCATTGAGTCATCTTAGAGTTTTTGGTTGCAAGGCATATGCACATGTGACAAAGGAGAAGTGAACAAAGTTGGAGAACAAGGCCGTGAAATGTATCTTCATCGATTACAATTATGGTGTGAAAGGATGTCATAACCCTCTTTTTGGACCTTGATATGACTTGTTGTTGTTGTTATTATTATTATCATCATCATCATCATCATCATCATCATCATCATCATCATCATCATTATTATTATTATTATATTAATTTTATAAGTAATGTTAGAAAGAAAAGATAAATAGAAATGAGGTTGAAGTTTTTAAAGAAAAAGAAGAACTAAATAGTGGTGACAAACTCGTGAGGTCATAATTTACTTGGAAATTATTTATTTCCTCAATATTCTAATTGAGCACATGGTGTATGAGAAATAAGAAGATTCTAGAAAAGCAATTTTCAAATTCAAAATATCAAGGAATAAATATTATATTTAGCAAATATATGACATGGGAGTTATAAATTATTCTATGACAGGAATAATTCTATTCATAGTTCTTTTTATGACAAAGGAGTTACAAAATTTATTTTTTGGAGGAGAATTCAAATTCAAATTTTAAATGCATGGTCAAATGTAACCCCCACTATGACAACAATCATTTTTGTAATAAAATTAATTTATAAATTATTTGTTTTCTCAATATGTTATTTAGCACATGTCGTAGGAGAAATTGGAAGCTTCTAGAGGGAATCTTCATTCTCCATTTTCTTGCATGTAACTCCTCCATTTAGTGATCAATCAATTTTGCATGAAGATAATTTAGGAAAAAGAATAATTTCTTTGAATTAATTCTCTTGATAGTGGAATTGAGGGATCTTTTCTATATAATGTAAACAAGTTTTCGGAAAAAGGGAGTTGGTTTATTTTTTGAAGAAAAATTTCTGAAGTTTCTTGTAGAAAGTAGTAGGATTTCTTTTGTAGTCACATTTCATTTGTAGAATTGTTAAGTAGTTGTTTTGAAGAATTTTCACCAAGTTGCAAGGAAGGATCAAGGAAGAATAGCTTGGAGATTTGGAGAGGTTTCAACACCAAACTTCGTCGATCCAGGTTCTCTTCTATTGCTTTCCTAAATTTTTCATATGTAAAAAGAGAAAATTATAATGAAGAATATAGCTACTATCCTTCTTTTAGATCTTCATTTATATAAAAGTTTTTAGAATTTGTTTTAAAACATAGTTAAACTCTTTTTTTATTAATTTGGGATAAATGTTGTAATACATATCTTTATTATATATTTAATTCTCTTAGAAACGAAAAAAAAAAAAAAGATAAAAATCTGATTCTTGTTGTCTTTTTGAAAAAAATAATATATTTTTATTTATTAAGAGTGCAAAAAATTTTTTTTTGGGGGAATAAAATCTTTTTTTTTTTCTGTGATTGTATGATGTTCTCTATTTGACTATTTTCTGTGAATTAAACTTAACTCTCTGGAATGTGAGTTTGATCATTTGAGTGAAATTTTTAAATCAATCTTACTACTCTATGAAAATCTTATCTCTCTGTGTTTTTCACCCGTGGATCGAAGTTATTTTTCCCTAATTATTTTTCCTATAAATAAACTCATTTCTCCTCTCTGAATGTAGATTTGATTAAATCTTAAATCCCTATCATTCCCCTCTATGATCAATCTTACCTTCCTGTGAATGTATATTGCTCTTTTGAGAAAGCATTTCATTTGTATTCATTATTCCCTATGAGTTGAATAAAACAATTTTCTCCCCCTCTATTTATTTAGTTGATTTCTTCCTGAGAAAACCTTATTTGCCTTGATCCCAAGCATATCGTGAAGATTTAATCTTTCAAAAAACTTTCTCAAACAATATATATATATATATACACACACACTTCCTCTCTGTCTCTGTGAAATCTCTGTGAAATATATATATATATATACACTTCCTCTCTGTCTCTGTGAAATCTCTGTGAAATCTCTCTCTGTGAAATCTCTCTCTGTGAAATACATAACTTGCAATAAGCTTCCTCTCCGTCTCTGTGAAATCTCTGCGAGATTCTTATTTCTCTGTGAAATCCTTACCTTTCAAGCAAAATCTATGGAATCCATCCTCTTGAATAAATATTTCTGGGTGCAGGTATCTGTGTATACCATCTCTGAAAATTAGAAGTTTCATCCCTGTGCAAAATCAACAAGCAATAAAACACAAAACTATAATTATGAATTCAAGTATTAATAATACATATTTATATGTTTTTTCCATTGTCAAACTTAATAATGATTTACTCTTAGTATATATAAAAAGGAAAGAAAAAAGGAAAGAAAATCAACTAAAAATCTTAAAGAAGTTGTTTCTTTTAAATTATTGCTATATGTTGTAGAAGGTAGTGGGGTGGCCGGCCCACTTTCCCATAATCCACTATGCCACTACATTTAAAGTGGCTTAAAAACAAACAATGTCATTTAGTAAACTTTGATTATTTTATTTTATTTTATTTTTAAAATTTATTAATGAAAATTTGATTTATTTAAATTAGTTTATAATTGAAGATTTATTATTATCCAAAAAGTTGTTAATTATAATGTGTTAAAATTTATTTGTTGATAAATAATTTAGATTTTGGGGTGTTAATTATTAACTATTTTATTTAAACTATATTTCTTTGAGTTATAATTTAGAATTTGTACTATTTTTTTAATAGTTGTAATGGCTTAGATCTTATCTTAAATTAATTTGTATATTTGACATTTAAAATTTAATTGGAATAAATAAATTTATTAGTGGAAGCTTATTATTTAATTATAATTTAAATTTATTAAATTAACATTAAAAGCGATTGACCCCTTCATATATAGTAATTAAGTTTTAAATGAAGTGGTAATTAACCCTTTAGGGAAAATTATAAAGAACCTAGCTCATGTTAAGGGACCCTCATTGGAATTTTAAATAAGGGATTAAGTCATAAATTCTTCAATCAATACCTTTATTTATTTTATTTTATTTGAAATTATTATCTTCCTAATGTTGGGTAAAAGAGCCCTTTGGGTTTCAAAAGAGTAAATTTTGCAAGAGGAAAATAGTCCACTAATGCATCCTTTTACCCTAATATAGTAGTAAAACTTCTATTGAATAAAATATTTTGAATTATGAAAGCATTTGTGACGCACCTTGAGAAGCTTTGCCCTAGTTAATGGAATTGATTTCTCTTCATTAAGAATCACTAGCTAACCTTGGATAAATTTTGATAAATAGATTCCTTCAAGATAATCAATACATGTCAATTTAAGTCTCTTACTTATGAGTTATAAAAAAAATAAAAAAATAAAAAAATATAAAATGGCTTGTATATTTCAAATTGGTGGAAACATCAAAGGTTAAAGATTTACCTACCATGTAAGTGTGTTTGGACTAATAATTACCCTTTTATTTGCGTAGTCTGAAAATAGAAAATAATGTTTAGTTAATAGTTCTTCCTCAATTCGTGTAGTTGAATATTTGACTGTTCTTTATTAGATTTTAAAATATAGTATACAAGGCTAAGACAGTACCTTCTAGCTACAAAGAACCTTAGGACTAGAAAAAGAGAAGGCACATTTATATTACAAGTAACTATAGATGAATTTAATTAAAGTTTAGAAAATTGATGTGAATTTCTTCATACAACTTAGGAGGGGTAAAATCTATTTTAGATGAACTTTGTATTAATTAGGATGTAAAGAAAAATAAATAGATAAAAATTTAGCAATGAAAAATAGAGAAAAAAAAAACGGTATATCTTTTCACGAGATGTTATCTTGAGTATTCTTAATCTTAGTACTCATCCTTGTGAATGTTTAATGAAACTTATCCTTGATGATGAAGTAAGTTATAATTGGATTCCCACCTTAATATGAGTTTCAAGAAATCTACCCTATGACCACTTAGAGAATTAAATTGAAGTAAAGAAATTGAAAATTATAAGGTTATTATTTTTGTAGAAAATATCTAAGAGTAAAATGTTACTTCAAGTGGAAGAATTAGTTAGTTATCTCTTATAATATTGAAAAGGAATTGACATTGGTTGTAAAGCAACTGGAAGAAGATTGATTCGAATTTTCTTAGGGTCTCTATTTTATGTTAGTTGATTAGCAAGTATTAGACTCTCTTCTAATCTTATTTTCAAACAATTAGTGATTAAAATATTGCGATTATTAAAGCTTATCGTTAATAGTTCTTTTCTTTTTCCTTCAAACAAGTGAATATTAAATTTATTTTCAAAGTATTATTATTAGATAATTTAATCTTCTTTAAGCAAATTAGTGTCTTTCAAGCATTAAGATTCATATTTAAAGTAAGGTTATCATTTGTGGGAAATAATTAAAGATAGAATTTATGTTGCTTCAAGTGGAAGAATTAGATGGTTATCAATAATGCGGTTACTTTCAAGCTTATTAATATTAAGTTTTTTCTTCAATCAAGTAAGTGTTAAAATTCATTTCTAAGGCCTTCTACCTAGGCATTGGATTTTCTTTAAGCAGTTTAGTACCTTCCAAGAAGTTTTTTCATAAGTTATAATTTCACAAGTTTTCAAGCAAAATTTTTTTGTATACTATAGTTCTTTTTCATGATTGTATTAGTATATTTATTTCCATAAGATTCATGATTTCAAAATTAGAATTCTTAATTAGACAACTAAACAAGAGGAGATGAAACCAAAACCTTAGCAGTGTTCGGTATCTATGGTGCCTCTGGGTCATGCTTACGGGTAATGTCATCGCGTTGAACTATTGCACTTAATGCCTAATAAAGATGCACTAATAGCGTTTATGGCATCGTCCCTATAAATCACCGGGGAGAAATAAGGGTCATATGGAAGTTAAAAATCCAAGGGGTGGGTAATCCCCCTTGGTTCGATAATCTAAAAAAAAAAGACAATCTTTTAAAATGAATTTACATCCGCTCAGTTAAACCTTAGAAAACCCTATCAAGGCTTGGTGGTGTGTGATGATTTGGAATTTATCTATCTTGAGGATTTTTAGAGGATGATAACGATTTAAGGGTAACGTTTTTAATAGGAATTAGGACTTAGTTATTTTAGGCCACAAGCAGAAGGCCACCTTGAGCCTTTTTGCTATAGAGCTACCATCGTGGGTAGCAACCGCAGAGGAACTGTCTGGGACATTGACCCTAGAAAGGGTCGCGTACCCACCATACAGTTTACATTAAACCATAGTTAGAAACCAGAACTACATACTTTACGCCTTGATCTCGTGCTAAAACGAGTATGTAGGCAGTCTAGGGACGAAGTTGTCCCTTGTACTCAGGCGTTCGAGGATGGGGATTAGGATTTTGTGAGTAGTTTTTTTTCTCGAAGCTCCTTGGTCTTTTAATCAAATGGTGCAAATATTAATTTAAAGGTTAAAAATCAATTCAATGCATACTCAGAAGGAATCTCGTATGGATTCGCTTGACTTCCCAAGGCTTTAGGCCAAATTCTGAGGCGGAACTCAAGCTTGTTTATGTATTTACTTTTATACTCCTAAGGACGGCGACCTCGGTGCACTCCTAGTAGGGGAGTGTAGTCTTTAGAGAGTGGCTCAGGACCCGGATGGTCCTGATGAGTCTAAAGTCTCTGGCTAGAGCATATTCTATTCTTATGAATAGATGCCTACCCCATTTGGGTAGATGCCTATCCCGGATTGGATAGATGAAACCTCCTGTCCTGTATGGACAGATGCCTAAACCGTATGGTTAGATGCCTAACCCGTATGGTTAGATGCCTAGTCCCGTATGGATAGATGCCTAACCCATATGGTTAGATGCCCATCCTGGTTGGATGGAAGCCTATCTCATTTGGATAGATGTACTTGAGTATGTGATTGAATAAAAAATAAATAAGAATAAGTAAGAATAAGAAATCAATATTTTTATATATTAAGAAAAAAAAATCAATTGAGTTTTTGGATTAAGTTAAGTGGGTTATTACAAAGGATACAAGCTTTGGGACCTTGTTGCACAAAAGATAATTCATAGTAGAAGTGTTCTTTTTAGACAAATTAAGTCTCCTTCTATTACATTTCAACCAGAACAGACTAAGAAGGAAGATGTGATTCAATTTCCTTCTACGCTTTAAAGAGTTGAATCGAGACCACTTCATAGGCAAGAAGTTGAGGAGAGCTCATCTAGCTCTGAATCTTCAAAAGAGGAAGAAGAACCTCCAACTCAGCTTGTTTGAAGGTCTACAAGACGTAGACAACCACCTAAAACGTATTCACCTGATGATTGGAGATGTATTTTTGCTTTGAATACTAATGTGGATGCACCTAGATTTGTAGAAGAGTAATTATGTATGAATGATGCAGAATTCTAGAAGTTTGATATGGAAGAAGAAATGACAACTTTGAAAAAGAATGATACATGGGATCTTGTACCATTGCCAAAAGGACAATTTATCTTGTTGGTTGTAAATGGGTGTTCAAGAAAAAGATTGGTTTAGATGGAAGCATTGAGAAGTATAAAGCAAGGTTGGTTGCAAAAGGCTACTCTCAGGTTGAGGGTGTTGATTATGGTAAGATATTTTCTCCCGTTGCAAAAATGACATCCAATAGATTTTTGCTTTCTATTGCTATTGCTTATGATTTAGAGGCTGATCAAATGGATGTGAAAATTGCTTTCCTTCATGGTGATTTGGAGGAGGATATTTATATGACATAGCCAGAGCACTATGTGGTAAAATGTAAAAGTAATTTGGTCTGTAAATTGAAGAAATTTTGGTATGACCTCAAACAGATTCCTAAGATGTGGTACCAGAAATTTTATACATATGTGTTGAGTTTGGAATTTGAATGTTCTAAATCAGATCACTGTGTTTATTAGAAATCTAATGGTGATCATTTCTTGTACATTGCATTATATGTTGATGATATGTTATTCATTGGTGAAGGGAAATGTATGATTTCAGAACTAAAGTCTTAGCTTGTTGCTAAATTTGAAATGAAAGATCTTGGTGCAGTGAAACACATTCTTGGGATGAAAATTAGAAGAGATAGAGTGAGCATAAAGCTATGGCTAGGCTAGAGTAAGTATGTGAATTCAATTTTATGGAGGCTCAACATGCAGGATTATAGACCATTGTGTGTTCCCTTTACAGTTGGGTCAAAATTATCTATTTGAGCAGAGTTCCTTACCAAAGTGTAGTTGGAAGTTTGATGTATGCTCTGGTTTGTACTAGACCAAACATTGCTCAAATAATGGGAGTTCTTTCTAGATATATGTCTAATCCTAGTAGAGTTCATTGAGAGGTAGTCAAAAGAGTCTTTATATATTTCAAGGGTACCTAGAAGTATTCTTCGTGTTAACATGGTAATTTGGTTGGAGACATGATTTCTCTTAATATTCATGGTTATGTGGATTTAGATTGGGAAGGTGATATTGATAGCAGAAGATCCACCAATGCTTACGTGTTTACTTTATTTGGTGGTGCAATTTGTTGGATGAGTAAGGGATAGGATGTGGTTGCTTTGTCCACTACGGAAGAAGAGTATATAACTGCTACTCATGCTTGTAAAGAAGCCATTTGGCTTAAGAGACCGTGTTGAGATATTGGAATAAAACAAGGTACAATGATAGTTTATTGTGACAGTTAGAGTGCAATCTGCCTAGCCAAGAACTCGACATTGTTGGGAAAATGGTGTCTCAACATTGCATTTACATGAGGTTACTATTAATAGTAAGTTTTCATTTCAACACAAAATGGTGCAAAATTCTCCCCAAACCTTCTGGTTGGTTAGATAAGCATTTCAGTAAAGTTTCGTGACAAGACCACAACTAGTTTTGAAGATATTAAAGTTTCCATTTTGTAGGGGTCCAATGAAAGGTTTAAACTTAACTTCCTTACAAGTGATATCAGAGCTTTATCACATTTGGTTTTAGTTGTGGGTTGTTGGGTTTTTTGAACAAATCAAGATTTGAGTGGGAGCTTGTGCAAAAGACACTTTTTGATCTTGTTGCAGGAATTTTCAGATGACAAGTTCGTCAGGGAAAAAAGAGGTGTATAAATTTAATGGAATGAATTTTGAGATGTCAAAGTTGAAGATGGAAGATCTTCTAATAGATCAAGATCTATGAGATGTTGTTGATGTGAATGTCCAAAGGTCCTCAATTCCTACTGCAACCACTCAATAGGATATTATGGATCGAAAAGCCAAGGATCTAATCAAATTGTGCCAGACAGACTCTACTCTGATCAATGTCCACGAAGAAAACTTTGCAAAGATGCTATGGACTAAGCTTGGTGAAATGTATCAAGAGGAATCTTTATTAAATCGATTTTCTTGAGGAAGAAATTATATTCCTTGAAGATGTAAGAGGGTGGACGAATTATATGTTGGCATATGATGAACCGGTATGATGATAATGTATGTTGTCATTGATGTCAATAAGTGCAGGTGAACCGGTATGAAGATTGGAAGAAGTTGTTATTGATGTTCAAGTAGAAGAACTGGTATGAAGGATGAAGTGGACCGGTGTCATTGTTTCACTAAGTGTGACTACCAGTTGGTAGTCTCAGCTCTAGGGTTTCCAGTTTGGCAATCTAGCTTTTGCGATACAACTAGTGACATTTTGTGACGAGTTAGCTAAGAAATAAGGATGAGATCGAGATGCCACGTTAGTTTTGTGCACGTGAAGAATTTTCTTGAGGATCTTGCATGTGAAGATTGATTGCATTGAATGTCTACCTCGGGCACTAACATTCTTCTTAGCGGTATGTGAAGAGAACGTGATGGGTTACTGATTTCCATATGCGGTGAATAATGGACGATGCATAATGACTTGTGATCTGTTTGAGATTGTTTTATTCTATGCAAAGTGTTCTGAACAGTCAGGATTGGACCGCTTGTAATTGTAAACCTAAAATGTTTAGGGTTTAGGGTTTATGCTACCCACCTAATTGTTGTCTATAAGGTCGATGATGTTTGTTATTGTTTGTGCTGGCAAATATCGTGTTTGTATCCGAGTGATGAGATACTTGCCAGACCAGTGAGTGAAAAACTACAGAGTGTGATTGCAGAGTAGAGGAGCTGAAAAGGATCTGCCTTAGCATGTAGTGCTGTTATCAGATCAGAGATTTACCTGATGTCTTCTAACCATTTCAACAATAGGCAAATCCCTTTGCCGGGTAGATTTAATAGGCTTATTGCAAATCCTCTAACCAGGTGACTTAAGATCATTGATTTCTTCAAATCCTCTAGTGAGGTAACCTTTAACAGGGTTTCAACCTTTAATATGGTATATAGCCATCCCTTAACCAGGTGATCTTTAACAGGATCGGTTCCTAACATAACCTTATTGTAAAGTCTTTAACCAGACTAGGCTCCTAACAGAGAGAGCTTCAAAAGAGTTCAAAAACAAGCTTGTGGGTATTCATCCCCACCGTGGATTTTCCCATTTGGGTTTCCACGTGAAGAATATGTGTGTCATGAGTTGTGCATTTTTCATGTGATGATTGAGAAGTCTTTGTTTAGGTGAATATGCATGCAAAGCTAATGGTTATGGTACTACTGATACAACATATGCATGAGTATATTGGTGAAGTAGTTATCAAGTGTTGAATGTTATTTGAAGTATTCAGTTTTACTGGTCTAGTTGTCTGAAGTCTTATTGTGTTTAACCGGTATTGCCATGGTTAAGTTCAGTGATGAAGACAATCGGTTAGCATTGTTTTAACTTGATAAGTTGTTGAGAAGTTTTTGTATGTACTGATTCACCCCCCCCTCTTAGTACAAATTAGGGTATTTGTTGTTCATCATTATTCATCAATTGGTATCAGAGAAACTCTAGGTCCTCGGTGATATAAGCTTAACTGCTTGAGGTAAAAGATCTTTCTTTAATGATGAAGAGGGAAGGTCCTAAGTTCAATAGAGATAACTTCAAAATATAGAAGGACAAAATGAAGATTTATATCAAGAGTTTGGGTGCTCAACACTGAAGCTATGTTGAGAATGCCTATGTAATCCCCACTGGCACTCTAACTGATGATTAGAAAAGAGAGATTCAAGAAAATGGGCAAGTCATGGAAGCCCTTATTAGCAGCCTGTCCGATATTGAGTTCATTGATGTACAAGATAAGGATACTCCTAAGGATGTATGGGATACTCTGGAAACCATTTATGGTGGTGATGAGCATGTCAAGCAAGCTAAGGAAGAGAGCCTTAGAGGAAAATTTGAAGACATGAGGATGGTTGAAGGAGAGACCATTCAACAATATGGCATAAGGATCAAGACTATGGTTGGAGATATCAAGAGCACTGGTGGAACAATTGATGATGCCACCATTGTCACTAAAGTTTGGAGATCATTGTTACCGATCTATGCAATCAGAGTTGCTTCTATTTAGGAGCTAAGGTCTATCAACAAAAACAAGGTATCCTTAGACTCTATCATTGCAAGGTTGACTGCATATGAGTTGAATAGCTATGATGGCAGTGTTCAGAAGACCGAGTCAGCCTTTAGAGCATCTGCTGCACCAATCAAAAAAGGAAAAGAAGTAAGTACCAATTATGAATCCAGGGAATGCAGAGATATGGATGATGAAGAGATTTTGATGGAGTTTGAAGCTCTTCTTGCCAAGAGACTTCCAAAAGGCACCAAAAAATATAGAGGTAAGCTTCCTTTAAAATGTTTTTCTTGCAATAAGATAGGATTAACTCTCCTAACAATGACAATAAGGATAAACTGGAGAGGTTTAGAAAGTATAAAGGAAGAGGTAGGAGAAATTGTCTTGTTGCAGTGGATGAAGGTGTTACTAATGAAGAATATGAGGATGAAGAGAATGAGGACATAGTGTTTGTAGCTGTAAAGGAAGAAGTGTCTGATAAGAAAGCCCTTGTCTCTCGCATTGACAACTCTAATGAGTGGATTATTGATAGTGGGTGTTCTCACCACATGATTGGTGACTGGAGAAAGTTTTTCTCTGGAAGAATATGATGGAGGTGTTGTTCGGTTTGGCAATGATGCGCCATGCTTGGTGAAAGGTAAAGGATCCATCTCACTGAATGGAAAGAGTAGTGCAGATGATGTCTATTGGGTAGAAGGTCTTAAGCATAAGCTTTTGAGTGTTGCTCAGCTAAATGACAAAGGACTCATTCTGGAGTTCAAAGGTGTAGTCTATAGTATAATTGGAAAGAGTGGTGAACTTATTGCCGCCGGTAAGTAGACCAGAGGTAACTTGTTTCAATTGAATGCCAAGATTAGTCGGTGTCTGATGGTGAAGTTTGATGATAGTTGGATATGGCATAGGAGACTTTGTCATATGAATTTTGATAATATTGTAAAGGCGAGTAAGATCAAGGCAGTAAGAGGATTGCCTTTGCTGAACAAACCGGAGAATTCTTTGTGCAGAGAATGCCAACTTGGGAAGATGTCTTCCTCAACTTTTAAAGGTAAGTCTTTTTCAGCAGAGAACTTACTTGATTTTGTACACACCGATCTGTGTGGTCCAATGAAAACTAGAAGTATTCAGGGAGATAGGTATTTCATGATTCTTACTGATGACTGCTCAAGAATAATGTGGGTCACATTCTTGAAAGACAAGCCTGAGGCATTTGGAAAGTTCAAAGCCTTTAGAGCATTGGTAGAGAAGGAAAGTGGTCAAAGGATAAAGTGCCTAAGAACTGATCAAGGAGGTGAATTCACTTCTGATGAATTCAACAAGTACTATGAAGAGAATGGTATCAAAAGGTAGCTCTCTACCCCAAGGAGACCACAACAGAATGGCATAGCAGAAAGGAATAACAAGACTGTAGTTGAAGCGGCCAGAACAATGTTGATCCAAGGAAAGGTTGCTCACACTTTTTGGAGAGAAGCGGTGAGCACTGTAGTCTATACTATGAACCGAGTACTCATCAAGAAAGGTAAAGATAAAACCCCTTATGAGTACTAAACTGGGAAGACTCCCACTATGAGTTATTCTAAAGTATTTGGGAGTAAGTGTTATATGAAGAGAGGTGAGCATCTGAGCAAGTTTGATGCTAAATATGATGAAGGAATATTTCTGGCATATTCCACTAAAAGCAAAGCTCTCAAGTGATACAACAATAGGAATCAGAAAATTATTGAGTATCAATGTCAGGGTTGATGAATCCCCTAAGGAGCCCGAGGAAACCTGCAGGGAACAAGTGGAAGATGAATCGGGTGTAGCCTTTTGGGAACCGGTTAAGAAAGAAACAAGCAAAGACCTCAATGTTATTGTATCGGTAGAAGCTGCAGTAGGTGAAGAAGAAGATGGAGAAGAAGAAGAAGAAGAGGAAAAGCAAGTAGAACCAGCTAGAGTCATTCCTAGATATGTGAAACTACATCATGATCCAAAGCAGATCATAGGAGATAAAGATGCAGGGATACTCACAAGAAGAAAGGTGAAAGAAAACTCTTGCATGATTTATGAATTTGAGCCTAAGACCACTAGAGAGGCACTTACAGATGATGACTGGATTAAGGAAAAGGAAGAGGAGCTGGATCAGATAGAAAATAATGCAACATGGTCTTTGGTACCCAGACTAGAACACAAGAATGTCATAGGTACCAAATGGGTCTTCAGGAATAAGCTAAATGAAGAAGGAACAATTGTAAGGAACAAGGCAAGGCTTGTATGTAAGGGATATGCTCAAGAAGAGGGAGAAGACTATGGAGAAACCTTTTCCCCAGTGGCTAGACTGGAAGGTGTTCGAATGCTACTTGCATTTGTAGAATTTAAGGGATTCAAGGTATACCTGTAGACACCTAAAATTGTCATGTCTAATTAAATAAATATTTTATTTATTTAATTATCTAAGCCTAATTCTTCTATTAATTAAATAAATTTTTATTTATTTAATTAATTCATTTATCCTCTTCTAGCCTTATTTCTCATTTAAATAAATACATTTATTTATTTAAATTATCCCTTTCCTAAATTAAATAAATATTTTATTTATTTAATTGTCCTACTTCTTCTATTAATTAAATAAATCTTTATTCACTACCTACATCTTTCATTATTTTGGTATTTCTTATACCTACCCTCTAATCCTAGCCGACCTCTCTTTTTACACCTCTCAATCTTATCCCTCCATTTCATATTCTGTCTTCTATTTAAGGAGATGCTTTCTTCATTGTCAAACCCTAATAACACATGTTAATGACTGATTTTGGAGTACTTGGCTACATTACGATCCTACTTGCAACCACATTCCATTCTTTGTTGAGCTCTTGTGCATATAAAAATCTGAGAGCAAATATATCAAGCAAGATCAATGGAAATAGGAAGAATGGAGATCAAAACCCTATTGGACATGTGATGGTATAATCTTTGTGATTTTGAGTTATTTGCATTGTCTTAGGTAATCTTCATATGTTATGGTGGATCTTTGTTCATTGTTAGGCTAGGGTTTAGTGGTTGGATTCATTTTAGCCTTTCAATATTGTTATTATTGTTATCCATTTTCACCATAAACATTTTGGCACGCCCGATGGGACTCTTGTCCCTTTGCATTTAACATTTTTATTGCAGATTTGGCATTTTTGAAGTTGCAGATCGGACTATTTTTGACGACATTTTAGTTTTTTTTCCGCGTCTGTGAGCGTTCGGATCGCGTTTTTGTGTTTCAAAAGCGTCTGTATACTCTGGAATCGCGTCTGTGTTTTTGCCAATTTTTGTTTTGCAGGTTTCCGAAAGCTGCGTCTGTGATTCCAAACCGCGTCTGCACTGCATCAAATCGCGTCTGCGTCACTTAACAGCGTCTGTGATCTCTGATCGCGTCTGTGCATCACAGAACAACTTCTGTGTAATACATACGCGTCTGCGTCTGGTATAGAAGCGTCTGTGCTTTCTGTTTTGCAATTTTTAATTTTTCTTTGATTCGGGTTTTCGGATTTCATACTTAGGGTTTCGGATCTGGTTTATTTTCGGCTAACCCTTGCAGATCTAGCTAACCTGGTTTGTGCAGCTTGCTTTGGAGGCAAAAACATTTTTGTTGAAGGCCCCTTTTCACAAAGTCTTTTGGGTTTTCTAAAATTTACCTAACTTGTGTGCTTGCAGGAAGGGGTTATCATTTGAAACAACCCAAACTACTAACAATTTTGTTGCAGGGCCTTGGCTAGGGTTTTGTAATTTTGTTGTGTGCCTTGTTTTCATAGCTTAGCAAACACTTCCATTGGTGCACTAAAATTGAATCATTGTCTTAGTAGAGATACAAAGTTTGCCATGGGGAGTTTTCATGGGGACTGATGCTTGGCTGACCCGAGAAGTGAGTGCCAAGGGTGGAGCCAGTGAGGTCAAGCATCTAAGTATCCGCTCTGAATAGCGTAGCCTCGGGGGTAAAACCCTATGTGGGATCAACAACTATTGTCTTGGCCAGCCATAAGAATTGTGCTTGACTTATGCTAAACACTCAAACATTCAAGACAAAACAACAAAACATTGTGTCTTTTGTGTCTTCAAGTGTATGTAAAACTTCTTACATCAAACAACACACTTTTGGAGTCTAGACAGTTTGCAAACATTGAGTCATCAACATTGTGTCCTCTTGTCACGAAAAACAGTCAAACAGTCGGATTTGGTCACAACAAAACAATTTCACAGATCAGAAAAATTGCACTAAGTTTACAGAAACACGTCTGTGTCTGTTTTAACCGCGTCTGCGTAATATAGGCGCGTCTGTGAAGGACAGAATAGCGTCTGTGTTTTTATCAGCGTCTGTGTCAAACAGAGAAGCGTCTGTGTCTGGGAAACGCGTCTGTGAAGTATACAGAGGCGTCTGTGTCAGGAATTGAGAACTTTAACAGTCAAGCAAACAAAGGAAATCAGTTTCGGCATACTTGAGCTTCCTAGGTTGTCTCTTCAGGTTTCATCTAGCATTCAACCTGTCCTTGGGTCTCACATAGTCCATCATTGCTTCACATCTCATTTTACATTAACAATTGTCTAAACTTGAGTCAAAAAGGTCACTTGCTTGTCCTCATTATACTTTGTCAACACACTACATACAACAACACTTTGCTAAGTGGTCCCTCATCAAGGTTTCTTACCTTTGGGTCTCATTTGGTCTTACTTAGAGTCAAGGTCAGCTTACCTCATCAAGAGAAACGATCCTCTCTTTGGAAGTCACACCTACTCTACTACTTACATATTTGGTCTTACACTTTGGACATTGCAAGTACACCTCAAGATTCACTTACACTCCATACAACTCTTGGTCTTCCATACTCTTTTCACTTTTCATCTAGTCTTTCACATCTTGGTCTAACACCTAGTTCATGGTTGAAACCCGCCTTCAAAAATCTAGGAGAATAGCTAAAGAAGCTCAAGAATCCGTAAACATGAGTTCTTATGAGTATGACAATGATCTATTCTACAATCCTGAGCACACTACATTACCAGACATGAATGTTTATAGACACAATCCAAATGTGGAAAGCGCAAACACTATAAACAACAATGCTACGCACAATGACAATGTTGACAATTCTTCAATACTATCAGCAAACATAGAAGAATCCATAATGAATCCTCAATTCAATAGATTGGTTGAAGAGATAATGAGGAGAGATCGACAGTACTTTTTAAACATGATGGCACAAAGTGGAGCTAAAATACCTCATGATTTTGACTTATCTCAACTTATGGAAAGTCGACCCTCCCAACAAACTCAGCCCAACATGGATCAAAGGAGACCAAATAGTGGAGGAAATAGAGGACCGAATAATATGATGCCTGAGTCACCATCAGTTTTGCTTCAAAAACCAGCAATCCCACATACACAAGCTCAAACATATGATACTTACACTCAAAGACCATCATGGAGGCCTTATGTGGATAGATATGCTCAATCACATGCTCAAGGTATGGATCAATCAAAACAAGTGGATACTCAAGGACATCCTCAAAATTTTGACACAAAGAGACCTCATGTCAAAATTGGGGGCAACACAATGGAAAATGAAAGGCCTATTGAATATGGTTTATACACACAAAACAGATATGGGGTCCCTCAACATGAAGTTATGCCAAGTGCTCCATATATGTCGCAACAATATAGACCTCCATATGGACATGTCTACGATCAGTATCATCCATACATGCAACAAGCTCCTCCTCAAATGGGCATTTCAAACATGGGGTATGCTACAAGAAATCAATCTCCTCCCAAGAATAATTTGGAGCAACAAATAAGATATTTACAAAAGAAAGTGGAGGACATGAGTACATCAAAACCTACATACACTATGAGAGATATATGTCCTTATCCCTTCGATAAGAGCATTCCAATGCCTCCATTTCCTCCACACTTTGTGACACCAAAATTTGACAAATATAGAGGGAGAGGAGACCCCAAGGCACATATAAGACAATTCTTCACAGCTTGCATTGAGGTAGCGGCAGAAGAGACATACTTGATGAGGTTGTTTCCACAGAGCTTAGGCGATCAAGCTATGGAATGGTTTTCTCAACTACCTCCTGGTATTAAGTCATGGGGCGACTTAGCTGAGGCATTCATTCAACATTTCTCTTACAACATAGAAACAGATGTCTCGGTTACTACCTTATGCAATACGAAACAAAAGGAAGGAGAATCTTTCGCAACATTTTTACAAAGATGGAGAAACCTAGCTAGCAGATGCTCTTGTGAAATCCCGCAGAAACAAATGGTAGAAATGTTCACACAAAATGTTAACAAGGCTATTGGCTATGATCTCATAAAAGCTTGTTTGTCTACATTCAAAGATGTTATTGAAAAGGGCCTAGCAACAGAAAGAGTCTTAATTGAACAAGGAGTTATCAAGCTATTCAAAGAAAACAAAGAAGACTTTAAAGGAAAGGACAAACCAAAATTTTGGAACAAGAACAAGAATACAGTTAATGATGGTGTTGTTGATGCCAACACAGTGAGACCCAAGTTCGTCTTTTCTGGATCAAGTTCTACCAACAATCAGGTGAACACTCAAACAACTTCTAGACCACGAAGGAAGTACACTCCATTGGGAGAATCACTTGAATCAGTATTCAAAAAGCTAGTGGCAAACAAAGTGATCACAGTTCCAGATTTTCCTCCATATGAACCAAAGGTCAAACCAAATTGGTGGAATGATGATGAGTTTTGTGAGTTTCATAAGAGCAAAGGTCATAAAACAAGTAATTGCCATCGATTGAAGAACATCGTGCAAGACCTCATTGATAGAGGCGACATTGAGATTGAGGGACATTCATCTAATCAAGAGCATGAGATGTTTAAGGAACCATTCCCAAAACATGACAAAGGAAAAGGCAAAGTCACAGATGATCAAGCCAATTACACTAGAGCACCTTACAATTATGATTCCACTATCAATCACATCTCAATGGACAATCATATTTCTACTATCAAAAACAAAAATCCTGAGAACCCTTCTCAGAGACCCAAGATTGTCCTAAAAGGTGTGGGATCTTCATCTGAATCTACCTCTGAATGTCATGTTACAACCCGTCGAGGTAAGATTACATTGCCAGGTACCTCCACTAAGAATACCAATCTTTCATCTACCAAGCCTGAGTACGACCTTGTAGAACAATTAGGGAAGACGCCCATGCTCATCTCCATTCTTGAGCTCTTACGTATATCCCCTGCACATAAAGCCATCCTTGACAAAATCTTGAGAGACACTACTGTCCCTACTGATCTGAACGTGGACCAGTTTCAAGCCATGGTGGGATACCTATCCGTTCCCCACTCCCTCACATTCACAGAAGCCGATGACGCCTCTATAAGTCAGCCACATAATGCACCTTTACACATTGAAGCCTTCATACACAAACATCGAATAAAGCGAGTCCTGATAGATGGAGGAGCAGGTCTAAACATTTGTACTTTGAGCACTATTAGACAATTGGGATATTCTGACAAAGTTGTGAATTCTACAAACCAAATCACCATCAAGGCTTATGATGATGAAGAGCGCTCGTCCAAGGGCACAGTCACCTTACCGCTAAGAATAGGGCCAGTCACAAAGGATGTGGTTTGTCAAGTCCTAGATCTAGATCTCACGTATAACATATTGCTAGGACGTCCTTGGATTCATGAAATGAGGGCAGTCCCATCAACATATCATCAATGCATTAAGTTTCCTCATAATGGAGTCGAGGTAACAGTCAATGGTGATCCAAATCCATTCATATATTGCAATAACTTGAGATCACATACTGAGACTATCATTCCTAGTAATCGTGAGGCTACTCCTTCTTCAGCATACATTGATCCTGAGTCATTAAAACCCTCGACATCCAAACAAGGTGAACTTAGAGGCAAGTTTCAAGACAAAGGCATGGGAGAATACACTTTGAATCAGACAATGTTTTTACGACAAGTCCTGAGCTCTCCAAAAGAATATGGGAGGCCACATCCTAACAAGCAAATCTCCATCATGATACTCAAATGGGATCCTACCATCTTTCAAAGGTGGGGTGAACTAGAAGAGGAAAATTTATATAAAATGCTCTATAAAGACATTGAAGAGGACACACATGATCAGATTATTATACCCTGTGAGAACTATGGCAAAGGCTTTAAAATTCTACAAAAATTCGGGTATGATGGAAAAAGCCCTCTCGGGTTACGCAAAGAAGGTGTCATGGAGCCCTTACAACCTGAGCTAACTACAAGAAGGGAACACTCCAAGGGACTTGGTTTTCTGAATTCCAAGAATCACAATAAAAGAACAAAAGAGGTATGGCAAATCAAGGTTGCCGAAGTTCAACAAGAGGATTATCCTTCCACAGATTCTAATGAGTGGGAATGGGGCTCAGATAAATCCTCCAGTGACTATGAGCTCGCTGAAACATTCAGAGAGCCAGATGAACCCACAGAGGAAGAGGAATTTTACAAAAAGTTCAGAGTTGGTCAAGAACCAACCCATAAGGATCCCGCACATTCTTCGTTTCAAGGCCTTAGGTTGAAATCGCATAGGATGAGGGCACCTGTCCCAGAAGGCGCTACTAGTGATGACAATTTGGATTCGCTCACGATCGAAACTGATGAGGAGAGTGCCATCGATGACCTCGACGATTGCCTTGACATACCCGAGTATAACCACATCTTCACTATTAGTCCTGCAAACCCTGAAAGCACTAAAGACCTTCCCCTTGTTCACCCCTAACTCATTGACTGGGATCATGAAGGACCAGCACAATTTGATACATTTCAAAATGACGAAGCTATTGTCGACTATCTTGGCATTCGAGATGATCTTCCCCCCGGAGACCATAAAGCAGGATATGCCATAGAACTCAACAACATGGCATACTTCGGTGAGGGTGTCGGACCTTCCAGTCACAAAAATATGAAAATAAAAACAAAACAAGGGTCTTATGGCGAAAACCACACTGTGGCGCTGTCTGACCCCAAAAAAGTAAAAAGAAAGGACGTATCTGAGGGCGAAAACCTCTCTGAGGCACCCGAAGATGGAAGGCTCGACATTCTCCCAGCATCATATGAGGAAAAATCATCCATGTTGGTAGAGGAGACTATAAAGACAAATATTGGTACAGAAGAGGTTCCACACAACATATTCTTGGCACAATCATTGACAGAGGCCGAAAGGGCAAAATTCATAAGCTTCTTCAAGGAACGACAAATCAACTTTGCATGGTCATACGCTGATATGCCTGGACTGGATCCGGATTTGGTAATGCATCATTTGACAGTCAAACCGGGGGCAAAGCCGGTAAAACAGAAATTAAGGAAAATGCACCTACAAGTGGCATTACTAGTCAAAGCAGAGCTAGAGAAATTACTGGATGTCGGATTCATACGCCCAATTGATTATCCCGAATGGATCTCCAATCTAGTACCTGTTAGCAAACCAGATCGCAGTATCCGAATATGTACAGACTTCAGAGATATCAACAAGGCTTGTCCAAAGGACGATTTCCCATTACCAAACATAGACTTGATCGTTGATCTCACAGCAGGTCATGAAATGTTATCCTTAATGGACGGATTTTCTGGATATAATCAAATCAGGATTGCACCTGAAGATCAACATAAAACATCATTCACTTGTCCATGGGGAACCTTCTGTTGGAATGTCATGCCCTTTGGGCTGAAAAATGCAGGCGCCACGTATCAAAGAGCGATGACTACTATCTTTCATGATCTCATGCACATAACCGTGGAAGATTATGTTGACGATCTTTTGGGAAAGTCAATAGACAGAGATACACACTTGGACATACTTTCAGTTGTCTTTGATCAGCTGGAAAAATACAAGGTGAGACTAAATCCAAAGAAATGTGTCTTTGGAGTAACCTCCGGGAAGCTCCTAGGATTCATTGTGTCTAAAAGCGGAATCGAAGCCGATCCAGCAAAAGTCAAGGCTATCTTGGACATGCCGCCACCCAAGAATATCGGTCAACTTCGATCTTTACAAGGGAGACTCCAATCCATACGAAGATTCATAGCACAACTTGCAGATAAGTGTAATCCTTTCCAGCACCTGCTACACAAAAACATCAAGTTCAAATGGGATGAGAACTGTCAACAGGCTTTTTAGGTGCTCAAAGACTATCTTTTGAACCCACCAGTCTTAATGCCACCCATTCCAGATCAACCGTTGCTACTTTACATATCAGCTACTCCAACGGCACTGGGGGCACTCCTAGCACAACAAATACCTGACGGCAAGGAAAAGACAGTCTATTATATCAGTCGCACATTGGTGGGATATGAGCTAAACTACACACCAATCGAGCGTGCATGTCTCGCTGTGGTCTTTGCTTCACAGAAGT
The DNA here is from genome assembly GCF_030272615.1 of Cryptomeria japonica. Taxonomy (NCBI): domain Eukaryota; kingdom Viridiplantae; phylum Streptophyta; class Pinopsida; order Cupressales; family Cupressaceae; genus Cryptomeria; species Cryptomeria japonica. Next base: position 399,816,513 of record NC_081407.1, read on the forward strand.
TACGACATTATATGCTCACTCACAAGACTAAGTTGATTGCCAGAATCGATCCACTAAAATATCTTCTCAACAAAGTTACACTTACTGGGCGGCTGGCCAAGTGGGTAATGATTTTGAGTGAATTTGACATCGAGTACGTGGACAGGAAAGCAATCAAAGGACAAGCAATTGCAGATCAATTGGCAGATGCTCCCATGATAGATGATGTTCCTCTACAGTCAAAATTTCCAGATGAGTCCATTCTAACAATATCACCTGGAAAGCCATGGCAATTATACTTTGACGGCTCTTACACACAGCATGGGGCAGGAGCGGGTATACTCTTTATAACTCCTCAAGGCGATTCTATACCAAAATCATACCGCTTATCATTTCCTTGCACCAACAATATAGCGGAATATGAGGCATTAACAACTGGATTAAGAATTGCAGTTCAGTGGAAGATCCAAGAACTTCGTGTTTTTGGGGATTCTCAATTGGTTATCCGTCAAGCAACTGATGATTACCAAACAAAAGATGAAAAACTAATGCCTTACAAACAACTGGTAGATGATCTGAAACAACACTTCGCAAAGATAGAGTTTGAGCAGATACCAAGAGAACAGAATCGTGCTGCAGATGCCATGGCTACAATTGCTTCGCTCATTGATCTACCACAAAATGAGACCTGCTATGAGTTCCTGGTAGACAACCTGTTGGTTCCCTCATATGAGATCACTCCTATAGAAATGATATGTGTTGTTGGTCCTGAATCCCAGTTATATGGTTCCATATTCACATACCTTCGCAACAATATCTTACCTCCCAATCTATCGAACAATCAACGCCGCACTTTCATTCGCCAATCCTCTCGATACGTCATTTTAGCTGATATCCTATACTGACGAGGTCTAGATGGCACCCTTCTTAGATGTTTAGAGAGTGACGAAGCTCAGATTGTGTTACGAGAAGTGCATGAAGGGATATGTGGTCCGCATACTAGTGGTCCTACCTTGGCCAAGAAACTCATCAGAACTGGATACTACTGGCCTACTATGGAAAAAGATGCATATCAGTTTGTCAAGAAATGTAAGCAGTGTCAAATTCATGGAGACCTCATACATGCACCAGCACAGGAACTACAACCACTTGCATCTCCTTGGCCCTTTTGTCAGTGGGGACTTGATCTCATAGGCAAGATTCACCCTCCTTCTTCCAATGGTCATAAATTCATTATCACAGCCATAGAGTATTTCACAAAGTGGATAGAAGCCGTGCCTCTCACACAAGTTACTGGGAAACAAATCGCTACCTTCATTTTGAACTACATCATTTGCCGGTATGGGATTCCTACTTCCATTATCACTGATAACGGGCGTCCTTTCAAAAATCAGGATGTTCGGGAACTCTGTGACCGCTTCCATATCTCTCATCGTTTCTCCACACCATATTACCCCCGAAGTAATGGCCAAGCTGAGGCATCTAACAAAACAATTCTTAAAATCCTTAAAAAGACAGTCAACGACGCTGGCCGTAACTGGCATATCCAACTTAATCCTGCACTTTGGGCCTATCGCACAAGTGTCCGCACACCTACAGGAGCTACACCCTACTCACTTGTCTACGGCGCTGAAGCCATCTTGCCTATTGAGGTCGAGTTGCCTTCTCTACGGGTCTCCTTGAGAAACATAATCAACGATGAAGATTACAGGGTCTCTCGCGTACAAGAACTAGAACTGCTGGAGGAACGAAGACATACTGCTTTTAATCATCTCAAGGCTTACCAACAATGAATGAGTCGCAGCTACAATCACAAGGTCAAACCTCGCACATTTGAGGTAGGTGACTTAGTCCTCAGAGAGAACCCCAAGAATCAGCAAGACAGAGATAAGAAAGGCAAGTTCGAACCAAACTGGCTTGGTCCTTACATCATCACAGCGGTATATGGATCTGGGGCATATCAACTTTCAACTACAGAAGGTGAATCTTTGGAGGATCCTATCAACAGCATGCACCTTCGCAGGTTCTACACATAGCTCGTTGGAATATCCTAATTCAAAAATACAAAAAAATTATAAAACAAAAAAAATCGTTACTTGGTGAAAACCTGGCAAACAGGCGCCTTGTGACAACAAAAAAAATTGAAAAATCGAAAAAAAAAAAAAAAAAAGTAAAGAGAAATAATTTCGTCCAACGGTGAAAACCACTTCGGTGGCGCCCTGGGCAAGTACCATGGTGAAAACTGGGTCACCAGCGCCATGCGTAGACTTTGCTCCTCCCTCTTTCAGGATTCACTTTCATCCTTTCACTTCACACACACTTACAACCTATTCATCCATAATAAAATTACCCAGTCCCATCATGGCTTGTTATTGATCTACCCAAGATTGGTTAGCCATTCATAATAAATCTCCCTTTTCACATCCCTTTCCATCCATAATAAACCAGATCCTATCTGTGACTATGGCCAAATCCTACGTCTAGTAGTGGGTGTGGAACTGAGAACATCACATGTTTCGAGGAGTACAGTTTCTTCCAGCTTCCTTCAGTCTATTCGCGCACAATCCGCAATAAAGCAGCATTTGCACCACAGATCCGCAATAAAGTTTCATCTTCTCCACAATAAAGTATTAGTTTCATGGATTCAGTCAGTTTCAGATGAGACACAACAGCAACAATGGGCTTCAACAAATCAAATCTTTCAACAGACTCAGACAACATTATGGTTCAGTGCTATCTATCCTTTTTGTGAAAGTAAACATTGTGACCACAATAAAATAAGACTTATACAAGTGACAAGAGACACTAAACTTGAGGACTACAGTGGATGTTGGTATCGAGTCTTGGCTTTCTTTTGATTTTATCTTTTGGTGAGATGTCTTTTAGCTTTTCCAGGATGTCTTTGACTAGAAAGGCGAGGATGGGGTATCGTCACCTATTTGCATTTGCTGTCTGTGGATTGTCTCTTAGTAATGCTATGACTTGTCCAAGGATATGAGGACACTGTGAGTCTAGTGTGAACTGGGACATTCCTTGTTTGTGACTGTCTTATCTCCATGCAAACGGGTACAATGACTTTCTGGGTCAAACAAATGCCTCGATTGTCATAACCTATTTTGCCATAATAAAGCTCAATGATGATAATGCATAAGAAGCTCTTTCACTTTCATATCTTCTATCTTTCATCCCCCTTTCTTGATTGACTTCCATCGTCCTTCTTGAGTCCGCATAGCCTGCTATCACATGACTGAGTATAATGACACACCAAAAATATTTGCATTTCATGTAACTGCACCTACATTACCACATATAAGTATTTCATACATACATATAGATATCACAACTGCATCACATCCTGCACACAACACTTGTTAGCACAATTTACATTTGCATTATCATATTCATCAACATTACATACATTCACATTTGCATCATGCATCTCATATAAAACATAAACGAACAAAAAAAACAAAATATTGCATTGCATCATATACATATTTGCATCCATATCATAAGCATCACATAAGAACATCTCATCACATAGGTACACATGCATATAGCTACCGCAAAAATGAATCATCTCTCATATATAATCAAATGTGTCATGATACAATGATGTCAAAAGAATCATATGGCTACAAAATCACCCGCAGGTGTCTACAATACAAAAATGATACATATACTGATACAAAGGGGAGCCCTCTATGGCTATGATGAACTCCCTCCCTCGGAGCCGCCTGGCCTCGACGGACGCTGAGCTGTAGATGGACCTGCTCCAGGATCACCCTGCCTGTCTGGTGGTGGTGGAGGACCCATAACCCCACCACTAGATGCCTGCCTCCTCCGGCTCCCTCCCGTAGCCGTCGCTGTACGCGATGGTCTATGGAAGCTCCTCGCCCGCTGATCCGCTGGCACTGCACCATAGTACAGGTCCCTCCAATACCCAATCTCCTCTCCGGCTCGCAGCACATATGCGTAGCCTGCCCCTGCATCCTCTGCCGCCTGCCTCCCTGCCCTCAGAGCTGTCTCGGCCTCAGTATATCGCTGGATGGCCTGGTCCCTCTCTCACTCTGTATCTCGGAGCCTGATCCTGAGACGATCCCTCTCCCGCTCCAACTCTGTGATCTCGTCTGCCTGGCCCTGACAGATCTCTCTCAGCTCTAGCAGCTCATCCTCCTCAGGATCTCCACCCTCAGCCTCTGCCTGTGGCTCCTCCTCTGCAGGTGCCTGTACCTGTGCCTCCCTCTATACCTGTCTAGGTGCCTGAACTAGAGCCTGTCTCTGTACCTGCTGGGGAACCTGTACCTGTCCCTGTCCCTGCACCTGTCTAGGTCCCTGTGCTCTAGGACCCTGTGCTGCTGGTACCTGTAGGGGCAATCCACCTCGACCCCTCACCACCTGGGCTGCTCCCTCCTGTCCTCCCTCCCTCCAAGGTGCTACCCGCCTCTCCCCCACTACTCCCCTCCACCTCCGTCGGCCCCTACCTCCATCCCCTCCACCATCATCATCATCATCCCCTCCAACCTCTCCATCCAGCAGCTCTCTAGGATCTGTCAACCTCGGAAATGGATGCTCTGCCCAATATGCAGCATACTCTACGTCCATCCCTGCATCCTCCACCTCTGGCCACATATCCCAAGGTAGTGGCATCATCTCAGCCAGCTGTGTGACGGCCTGATCATACGATAACAATGGCCCGAACTGTGCCTGATCACTGACTGTGCGGGCATACATGCCCGAGCCTCGCGGCATCCTCTGGATCCTGCCGAACTGTCTCCCAACCCTGTCAACCAGCTGCCTCTCCAGTATGTAGGGCGTATGCCCAATCAGATATCTGCTCCTAAATGTGTATGGCAGCTCCACGACATCATCCTCCCACTCCTCGCACCCCAGGTACAGCCTCCAGATAACCATATCAATGTCATCTATGACCGGCCTCCAGTGCTCCAGCCGGCCAATCCGAGGCTGTGATGTAATCATATCGTACAGGTGTACAAAACTCCATCCATGTCCTCTGCCTCTGAAGTGGATAGGCCGTGTGATAGGAAGGTGCTCATATGCCCACACCTGTAGCAGTGTCACTCCGCAGCCCAAGCCCACTGATCCGTGATAGACAAACTGATGCAGCTCATAGTACAAATGTGCCAGGACACATGGCCCCCAGGCATATCTGGTGTGCTCAGTCACCAGTGTCTCCAGTGCTCCTCCCCAGCCCACTGCCAATCCCCGGGTAGCCCTGTCAGGACATAAGAAACCACTGATGGCTCCTCCAATAACAGCTGGCAACGCTAAACCTGTTGCGGTCATGGTATCCCATGTCACGTGCCCTGCTCTCATCTCCAACCCGGGATCCTGGAATACCCGTCTCAGCGCCTCCCTGTCTCCATCTCGATCATATGGAATTAGCTCTCCATCGATCGGTATATGCAGTATCCTGTACACATCCTCGAGGGTCACTGTCATCTCCCCCATAGGCAAGTGAAACGTGCAAGTCTCAGAGTGCCATCTCTCCGCCAGTACAGTCAGCAAACCCATGTTTGCCCGAAACTCGGGCACATATAGCACATGTCTGAGGCCCATCTCCTCAATCGCAATCCTGTCCTAAATCGACAACTCTGGTCGCAATCTCTGTGTCGACGGGAATCTCTCCCATGACTCCAGCATAGGCAGATACTCCTGCAGTCAACCAATCAATCATGTCAGTTATCGTGGCATTCACTGTTCATCACAAAATGCTACTTGCTATCTAAATGCATCTGGTTATCTATCTTAGTGACACTCACTGTTCATCACAAAGTGTTGCTATCTATCCTAGTAGTGCTCCCTGTTCATCACAAAGTACTACGTGTGTGACATTCCCTGTTCATCACAAAGTGTTACTTACATCCGCACTCCCTGTTCATCACAAAGTGCTGCCTATCTCGGTGCTCCCTGTTCATCACAAAGTGCCTTGATCTATCCTAGTCTTCCTAGAGGACCTGCTTGAGTGTATCCTCTCAGCAACTTATCCAATTGACAGCGTATGTTCATCACAGAACTGCCGATTTGACCTAGAAGACTTAAACTATGCATTTTAAACTCACAAACGCACTTTAAACTCATAAACGCGCTTATAGACTGCACAAACGCGCTTCTGCAACACAGACGCGCTTTCGGAACACATACATGCCTAAATCCTTCATAAACGTGGCCAGGGAACACAGGCGCCCCTAAAGGTCATAAACGCCTCTACAATTCGCCAACGCGCCCGCAATCAACGCAAACGCGGTCCCAGGCACAGACGCGCCTGGACCCGCCACAGACGCGCCTGTTGGACACAGACGCGCCTGGCACTGACACAGACGCGGTTGCGCATTTTTGCATTTTTTAAATACCCTATTCCTAGCGCATTTATTGCTACCTATTGAGCATTAATGACAAAAATTGAAATGCGTGAAAGTACGAGGAGGTTTTCTGGTACTTACCGGCTCTCCTGCATCTGCTGGTCTCTGGAATCGGCGAACGCGGTCGAATCTATGAACGAAGGCCATCGCTGCTGACTGCTGCTGGTCTTTTCTCGCTCTGCACTGTGATCTTGTAAGGGTGTGGATGACAATGAGGATGTCTTTTGCGCGTGGTCTATCTTATAGCCTATCCTAGCCCTCGCCTTCATTTCCCGAGTCAGTATTCTTCATCCTGTGACTTTGTCACTTTATTCGGTCAATCCCTTCTAGCCTTTCTTTCTTATCGAGAGATTGTCTTCAATCTTTTCCGACATTTTCATCCAATCTCTCGAGGGGGCATATAATTCCCATCTTGGGGCAACTCTATATCAGTTCATCTTATCTTCTTTGAAACAACGCGACAAGCCGCATTGTCTCAAAGAGGGGCAAAATGTAGACACCTAAAATTGTCATTTCTAATTAAATAAATATTTTATTTATTTAATTATCTAAGCCTAATTCTTCTATTAATTAAATAAATTTTTATTTATTTAATTAATTCATTTATCCTCTTCTAGCCTTATTTCTCATTTAAATAAATACATTTATTTATTTAAATTATCCCTTTCCTAAATTAAATAAATATTTTATTTATTTAATTGTCCTACTTCTTCTATTAATTAAATGAATCTTTATTTATTTAATTAATTCATTAGCTTTTTCTACACATAACACATGTCATTCATCTCTTAATTCATACACTACCTACATCTTTCATTATTTTGGTATTTCTTATACCTACCCTCTAATCCTAGCCGACCTCTCTTTTTACACCTCTCAATCTTATCCCTCCATTTCATATTCTATCTTCTATTTAAGGAGATGCTTTCTTCATTTTCAAACCCTAATAACACATGTTAATGACTGATTTTGGAGTACTTGGCTACATTACGATCCTACTTGCAACCACATTTCGTTCTTTGTTGAGCTCTTGTGCATATAAAAATCTGAGAGCAAATATATCAAGCAAGATCAATGGAGATAGGAAGAATGGAGATCAAAACCCTATTGGACATGTGATGGTATAATCTTTGTGATTTTGAGTTATTTGCATTGTCTTAGGTAATCTTCATATGTTATGGTGGATCTTTATTCATTGTTAGGCTAGGGTTTAGTGGTTGGATTCATTTTAGCCTTTCAATATTGTTATTATTGTTATCCATTTTCACCATAAACAATACCAAATGGATGTGAAGTCTGCATTCTTGAATGGAATCCTAGAAGAGGAAGTGTATATTGAGCAACCAGATGAGTTTTCCTTATCAGAAGATAGTAACATGGTGTGTAGATTACACAAGGCCCTGTATGGATTGAAACAAGCACCGAGGGCATGGTATGAACGGTTACACTCTCATCTTGTGAAGATAGGATTTCAGAGAACAAGTGAAGACAACAACATCTACCTGAAATCTGAAGGTGATCAGATTCTGATCTATGAAGTGTTTGTAGATGACATAATCTTTGGAGGAGATGATAAAATGAGCCATGCATTTGCAAATGAAATGAAGAAAGAGTTTGAGATGTCTATGATTGGAGATAAAATTCTTTATTGGTCTACAGATTCAATAGATGAAAGAGGGTATCTTTATTACCCAGTCCAAGTATGTTAAAGAGGTATTGAAGACCTTTGGCATGGAGGAGAGCAAACCGGCTGGTACACCAATGGTGACCAACTGTAAATTGACTAAGGAAGATGATTCAGCATTGGTGAATGATAAGGAGTATTGGTGTACACAACAGACCATATATTGCTCATGTAGTGGGCATTGTGGCCCGTTTTCATAGAAGTCCAAGAGAATCCCACTTGGTAGCAGACAAGAGGATTCTTAGATACCTGAAAGGGACAGTTAATTATGGATTGTGGTATCCATACAATGGTTATTTTAATCTCAAAGTATTTACCGATGTAGATTGGGTAGATAATGTGGACGACCAAAAGAGCACAACTGGTGGAGCGTTCTTTCTTGGTGGAAAACTAGTCTCATGGATGAGTAAGAAGTAGAGCTGTATTTCCCAGTTTACAGCTGAAGCAGAGTATGTGGCAGCATTTATGAATTGCACTCAAGCAATCCAGATGAAACATGTATTGGATGGTTTCAAAGTACCTATATATGAATTGGTGAGTATATTTTGTGACAACACAATAAATATTTCCAAGAATCTGGTATTGCATGCTAGAACTAAGCACATTGAGCTCAAGTATCACTTCTTTAGAGAGAAGGTTCAAAACAAAGAGGTTGTATTAGAACATGTTTCTAGTAAGGAGCAGCTAGCAAACATATTCACTAAGCCCTTACCGAAGACTACATTTACCAATTTGAGAGGTAAATTAGAGGTTCTACCACTTCATGAAGTAAACTAAAGTTTTGTGCTCCACATCAGTCAGGTAATACAGTGTAAAATCTTTGAGGATGCTATTCCATAGGCGGAGAAACATAGTGGAGCTTGGAAGCTTGTGCCTCCACTTTGGCATTGCTGTCAAAGGGAGAGAAGATATTTGATGATGTATGATATGGGAGAAGATATCTGATGTATGGGGGAGAAGATATCTGATGATGAAGATATATGTTATAGTTGCACTGGTCTATTTTTTTTATAGTTGCAATGCTACACCGAGTATTGCCATCAATGCCAAAGGGGGAGATTGTTGGCATATGGTGAACCGGTATGATGATAATGTATGTTGTCATTGATGTCAACAAGTGCAGGTGAACTAGTATGAATATTGGAAGAAGTTGTTATTGATGTTCAAGTAGGAGAACCGGTATGAAGGATGAAGTGGATCGGTGTCAGGATTTCCAGGTGGCACTCATCTGACGAACAATAGTAGTCGGGCCCCCCATCCCACTCCAACCACTAAGTGTGACTACCAGTTGGTAGTCTCAGCTCTAGGGTTTCCGGTTTGGCAATCTAGCTTGTGCGAAGCAACTGATGACATTATGTGATTAGTTAGCTAAGAAATAAGGATGAGATCGAGATGCCATGTCAGTTTTGTGCACGTGAAAAATTTCCTTGAGGATCTTGCATGTGAAGATCGCTTGCATTGAATGTCTACCTCGGGAATGAACATTCTTCTTAGCGATATGTGAAGAGAGCATGATGGGTTACTGATTTCCATATGTGGTGAAGAATGGATGATGCAGAATGAATTGTGATCTATTTGAGATTGTTTTATTCTATGCAAAGTGTTTTGAACGGTCAAGATTGGACCGCTTGTAATTGTAAACCTAAAATGTTTAGGGTTTAGGGTTTATGCTACCGACCTAAATGTTGTCTATAAGGTCGATGATGTTTGTTATTGTTTGTGTTGGCAAATATTGTGTTTGTATTTGAGTGATGAGATACTTGCCAGACCAGTGAGTGGAAAACCGCAGAGTGTGATTGCAGAGTAGAGGAGCTGAAAAGGATCTTCCTTAGCATGTAGTGCTGTTATCAGATCAAAGCTTTACCTGTTGTCTTCTAATCATTTCAACAGTAGGAAAATCCCTTTTCCAGGTAGCTTTAACAGGCTTATTGCAAATCCTCTAACCAGGTGACTCAAGATCATTGAGTTCTTCAACTCCTCTAGCGAGGTAACCTTTAACAGGGTATATAGCCATCCCTTAACCAAGTGATATTTAATAGGATCGGTTCCTAATAGAACCTTATTGTAAAGTCTTTAACTAGACTAGGCTCCCAACAGAGCGAGCTTCAAAACTGTTCAAAAACAAGCTTGTGGGTATTCATCTCCACCGTGGATTTTCCCATTTGGGTTTCCATGTGAAGAATCTGTGTGTCATGAGTTGTGCATTTTTCATGTGATGATTGAGAAGTCTTTGTTTAGGTGAATATGCATGCAAAGCTAATGGTTATGGTACTACTGATACAACACATGCCTGAGTATATTGGTGAAGTAGTTATCAACTGTTGAATGTTATTTGAAGTATTTAGTTTTACTCGTCTAGCTGTCTGAAGTCTTACTCTGTTTAACCGGTATTTCCATGGTTAAGTTCAGTGATGAAGACAACTGGTTAGCATTGTTTTAACTTGATAAGTTGTTGAGAAGTTTTTTTATGTAGTGATTCACCCCCCCTCTCAGTACCGATTAGGGTATTTGTTGTTCATCATTATTTATCATTACAGACCACCTGGAAGCATTCAATAGGTTGGTGGCTCAATTAGTATCTGTCAATGTTAAGATGAACAAAGAGGAGAAATACTAGATCTTTCTTTTTTCTTTGCCTCATTCGTGGGATTCTCTTATTATGGCTATCGGTAGTACTTTTTTTTTTTTTTTAAAGTCTGAAGATGTGATGGCTTCCCTACTTGGTGAAGAGATGCAGAGGAAGGTATCCCTCAATTCAAAGGAAGCCCTAATTGTTTATGGAAGATCTAAGGAGAAAGGCAAGAAGAATGAGAAGCGCGATAAGTCCAAATCGAGATGGAGATCAAAATCTCTCGGAAAGTCCAAAGTCATTTGCTGGAATTGCGGTAAACAAGGTCACATCCGTAAGGACTCCAAAGAAGAAAAAAAGAAGAAAAAGAAGATGTTTTATTTTAATTCTAAGTTCGAGAAGGAAGATGGTGATGCATTTATTGCATCTTTGGTGACTCATGTAGGTAATGATGCCTGGTTAATTGACTCAGGTACATCTTTTCATATGACTTCCAATAGAGATTGGTTTTCTGAATATGAAGAATTTAATGGAGGTAGGATGTACTTGGGTGATGATTCACATTTAGACATTGTTGGTCGAGGTAAAGTTAGCATCAGGTTTTCTGATGGTAGAATAAAAAGGATTACTGGTGTGCAACATATGCCTAGATTTAAACAAAATTTATTATCTGTGAGCAAAATGATAGATGTGGGTGCGTAGGTAGTCTTTTCTAAAGAAGGATGTAAGATGATTAAGGGTGTTATGGTTATTGCCAGAGGTGTCAAGTTTGACACTTTGGATAAGCTAGACGCATACACTATTGAGTGTAATAGAACTTCTATAAAAAGTAAATCTGTGGATACTTCATTGGAAGATTTGAGGGTTTCACCTTCAGCAGATGGAAATGGATTTTGGGTAACTAAGGTTGCTCTTTCTTCTGAAGCAAAGTTACCTGTAGAGAAGACTATGTTATGACACCAAAGGCTTGGCCACATTGGAGAAAAGGGTCTAAGGACCTTGAAAAATAAAAACCTTGTTGAAGGTTTGAATGATTGTAATCTTGACTTTCAATTCTGTGAGCATTGCATTTATGGAAAACAAAACTACATTCAATTTTACTCGAGTTCTCATAAATCTTGTGGTGTTTTGGATCTTATTCATTCTGATGTGTTTGGCCCTGTAGACATTCCTTCGATTGGAAAATCCACATCTTATGTTTCATTTATTTTTGATTTTAGTAGTAGGACATGGGTATATTTTCTAAAGAGTAAATCTAAAGTTTTTAGTCGATTTAAGGAAATTATTTTGATAGATTCTGTAAAGACTGTGGCATTAATAGAAAAAAGACAACTCCATATTCTCCACAACAGAATGGAGTTGCAGAAAGAATGAACAAGAAATTGATGGAGATGGGTAGGAGTATGCTGAGTGGTGTTGGTCTAGAATAAAAGTTTTAGGCTGAAGTTGTTGCCACTGCTTGCTACCTGATTAACAGGTCTCCTGCATCAGCCCTTGTTGATAAAATACCTATGGAAGTATGGTCAGGTTAGAAGGCTTCATTGAGACATCTTAGAGTTTTAAGTCATGAGGCATATGCACATGTGCCAAAGGAGAAGCAAACAAAGTTAGAGAACAAGGTTGTGAAATGTATCTTCATCGGGTACAATTATGGTGTGAAAGGATACAAGCTTTGGGACCCTATTGCACAACATGCAATTCATATTAGAAGTCTTATTTTTAGAGAAATTAAGTCTCCTTCTGTTACATTGCAGCCATAACAGACTTAAAATGAAGATGTGATTCAATTCCCTTCTACACCTGAAAGAGTTGAATCAAGACCCCTAGATATGAAGGAAGTTGAGGAGAGCTTGTCTAGCTCTGAATCTTCAAAAGAGGAAGAAGAACATCCAACTCAGCTTGTTTGAAGGTCTACAAGACATAGACAACCACTTGAAAGGTATTCGCCTGATGATTAGAGATGTATTTTTTCTTTGAATACTAATGTGGATGAACCGAAATTTGTAGAAGAGGCGTTAGGTATGAATGATGCAGAATCCTGGAAGATTGGTATGGAAAAGGAGATGACAACTTTGAAAAAGAATGACACACAGATCTTGTACCATTGCCTGAAAGACAGAAACCTATCAGTTGTAAATGCGTGTTCAAGAAAAAGATTAGTTTTGATGGAAACATTGATATGTATAAAGCAATGTTGGTTGCAAAAGGCTACTCTCAGGTTGAGGGTGTTGATTATGGTGAGATATTTTCTCCTATTGCAAAATTGACATCCGTTAGATTTTTGCTTTCTTTTGTTGTTGCTTATGATTTAGAGGTTGAGCAAATGGATGTGAAAATTGCTTTCCTTTATGGTGATTTGGATGAGGATATTTATATGACACAACCAAAGAACTGTGGCAAAAGGTAAAAGTAATTTGGTCTGTAAATTAAGGAAATCCTTGTATGGCCTCAAACAAAGTCCTAAGACGTGGTACCCGAAATTTGATATATATGTGTTGAGTTTGGGATTTGAGCCTTCAAAATCAGATCACTGTGTTTATTATAAATCTGATGGTGATCATTTACTATGCATTGTATGTTGATGATATATTATTCATTAGTAAAGGGAAAGGTATGATTTCATAAAAAATGTCTCAGTCGCTACTAAATTTTAAATGAAAGATTTTGGTGCAACAAAGCACATTCTTGGGATGGAACTTAGAAGAGATAGAGAGAATAGAAAGCTATGGCTAAGCTAGAGTAAGTATGTAAATTCAGTGTTACAGAGGTTCAACATGCAGGATTGTAGACCATTGTGTGTTCCTTTCACAGTTGGAATGAAATTATCTATTGTAGATTGTCCTGTGTCCCCATTGGAGATGGAAGACATGAGTAGAGTGCCTTATCAAAGTATAGTTGGAAGTTTGGCATATGCTATGGTTTGTACTAGACCAGACATTGCCCAAGCAATGGGATTTCTTTCCAGATATATGTCTAATCCCGGTAGAGTTCATTGGGATGTAGTCAAAAGAGTCTTTAGATATTTGAAGGGTACCTCAGAGTATTCTTTGTGTTATCATGGTAATTTAGTTGGAGATGTGATTTCCCTTGATATTTGCGGTTATGTGGATTCAAACTGGGTAGGTAATATTGATAGCAGACGATCCACTACTGCTCATGTGTTTACTTTATTTGGTGGTGCATTTAGTTGGATGAGTAAGCGACAGGTTGTGGTTGCTTTGTCCACTATTGAATCAGAGTATATGGCATCTACTCATTCTTGTAAAGAAGCCATTTGGATTAAGAGATTGTGTTCAAACATTGGAATAAAACAAGAAGTTGTGACAATTTATTGTGATAGTTAGAGTGCGATATGCCTAGCTAAGAACTCGACATTTCACGCTCGGACCAAGCACATTGATGTTTAGTATCATGTTGTTAGATATATGGTCGAAGATGGTAGGGTGAAGCTAGTTAAGGTAGAAACTTTGATGAATTTTGTAGATTCTTTAACTAAGGTTATGAGCACAAAGAAGTTCAGATGATGTTTCGAGTGTATGGGCCTTATGGCCCCTGACAATTGATTCATTATGTTGATACTCCCTTTTCTCTTGCAAGGTGTTTGACAAGTGGGAGATTTGTTGGGAAAATGGTGTCTCAACCTTGCATTTACATGAGGTTACTATTTATATTAAGTTTTCATTTCAACATGAAATGGTGCGAAATTCTGCTCAAAGCTTCTGGTTGGCTAGATAAGCATTCCGGTAAAGTTTTGTCACAAGATTACAACTAGTTTTGAAGATATTAAAGTCTCCATTTTGGAGGGGTCCAATGAAAGGTTTAAACTTAACTTCCTTATAGAAATTTCATGCTCAAACCAAGCACATTGACGTTCAATATCATTTTTTCAAAGATATGGTCGAAGATGGCAGGGTGAAGCTGGTTAAGGGAGAAACTATGATTAATGTTGTAGATTCTTTAACTAAGGTTGTGAGCACAAAGAAGTTTAGATGGTGTTCAGAGTCTATGGGCCTCATGACCCCTACCAATTAATTTATTGTGTTGATACTCCCTTTGCTCTTGCAAGATGTTCAAGAAGTGGGAGAATGTTGGGAAAATGGTGTCTCAACCTTGCAATTACATGAGGTTACTATTTATAGTAATTTTTTATTTGAGCACGAATTGGTGTGAAATTCTCCCCAAATCTTTGGATTGGCTAGATAAGGATGCCGACAAATTTTTGTCACAAGATCATAACTAGTTTTGAAGCTATTAAAGTTTCCATTTGTTGGCATGATGATGATTTTTGTATTGGATGACTTTATGTGTTGTCATTGATGGCACACATATGTTTTGAGTGTCTTAGTTAAGTGAAACCAATATCATATGTATAAGGAGTCTAACCGGTATATGTAGACAATTGATATATACAATCAAGACAATTGGTTTTGATCAATTCCACTGTTACCAGTTTTGAGATACAACGAAGAGCGACAAGGAGGCACATGGAGACAATCGGTATATGAGTTGGAAGCGGTTAACACTCAATCGATATTTGTGTTCCAACCAGTTTCACAGATTGTGTGATGAGTTATCACCGGTCGTGATGAATTATCTCTAACCGACATTTTTGGCGATAATTTGTGATGTGTTATGAAAGATTGTCTAGATTCACTGAACCTAGGAAATTGTGTTGAGGTTCTTGAGCCAACATGAAATCTAATGTCTATAAAAAAGACATGATGATGAGTTATTTTGATATGCAAGATTCAAGTGATGTTATGAGTTAGAGTTGATGTGATTTATTGAAAGAGTTGCAGAGTATGTTGGTGTTGCAGTATTGAGTGAGTAGAAAAGGATCTATACAAGGAGAATGTGCTATTCCTAGATCAACCACCTATTGTTTTCTAATCACTACAGTAGTTAAATCCCCTAACCGGGTAAGCTCTAACAAGCTTCATTGTAGAAATCCTCTAACAAGGTGATTGATTAATTTGGATCTAAATCCTTTACTGAGGTTACCTTTAACCAGGTATAGCTCCTAACATGGCATTGGGATCTTTAATAGGATTCACTCCTAGTAGAGCACTTTGTAGACCTTAACCGGCCAGTTACCTATTTCTGCAGATAGTTAACTTGTGAGTCCCATCTCACTGTGGTTTTTACCAGTTGGGTTTTCCACGTATAAACACTTGTGTTATGGTGAATGGTTTACTTGTTGTGGATGCTTTTATATCATTTTGGATTGCATGCAAAGTCTTAAGTAAACTAGTTAATTGTTTTTACCGGTCTGGGATTAAAGTGTTATTGTTTTTGCTATCACTGATTTACCCCCCCTCTCAGTGCTTTATAAGTCTATCACAATTTTTGAAGGGTGTGATGAAAGGTTTAAATTTAATTTTGAGAACTTTAGACCATCCAAAATTCCTTGAGAAGTGGGCGTAACTATCATAGTGGTCTACGAGGTGATAGAGAACTTCACGATCTTTCTGGTGCATCAAAAAGTTCATCAATCAGACACCTGGTTCACAAGTTATGGCCTCCAGAAGTTTGGACTCCTGAAATAGGAAATATAAAATGCATCAGACACATAAATAAGAAGTAAAATGGAGAAACACGTGTTGATGTATGTTTTGAAATGTCATAGGGCATCCAGAATGGAGATAAGGTCGGCTCTACTTTATTGGGTGGTTTTAGCCCATGGTTTTGTAATACCATTTGACAGTTTCTTGTATTGCATCTCCTATATATGAGGTGCGAGAGATAGAGGTTGTGAGTAAGAGTCTTATGGCCATTGAGTTATGTCTAAGTCTCTAATGAGTGGTACTCCTATGAAGAGATTGCTCTGCAAGTATATTGTAATCTGTTATCGATTACTGAATAATATATTGAGTTGCTTTTGGAGTGTTGGGTTTTTCTCCCGAAAGGATTTTCCCCATGTAAATAACTGTGTTGTGGTATGAATGTTATTTATGATTATTTTAGTTAAATTTTTGTAACTGTTGCAATGATCTGTAAAGTTTTTGCATTACCCTCCTCTCAAGGTTAGTTTAGGAAGTTGTTTCGCTACTTAACTTCTTTACACTTGGTATTGAGTCCAATAATATTGTGAATCTGGTCGACAAACCTACACCTTCTAAGGACCTATGCATTACCTTTGATCCTAGTGATACTATTGATGCACCTGATGGCTCACTCTATATCACTACAAAGATCAAAGACAAACTCTCATGAGGGATGTTCATTGATCCAATGTATATGGTGAATATGATCAATGAAGAATATCTCTATACTTTACAGTTGCATCAAATAACATATGATAAATCTAATGTAGTGGTCAAGGTGTGTGATGGTTTGTCTTGCCCTACTATTGGTTCTATTACACTTCTCATTGAGGCTGGTATTAAGTGCTTATATGTCATTTTCACTATCATTCCTACATTGGATCAATTTTGTGTGAAACTGGGACATCCTTGGCTCTCTTCCATGAAAGTGATCCCTTCTACTATTCATAATGTCTAAATTCTCTTATAATAAAAATTCATAAAAATCAATTATAGCATGTATCAACCCACAATGAGGCATGGATATTTGAACCTTGATTACTTGTTGTCCTAAACAATTTGAGCCTCTTAAGCCTCAAAGTGATGCTCTTTTTCAATCTTATGAAAAGTGGAAGAATGAGATGATCATATCTTTGAGTAAGCTTAGAGATCCTAGACCTATTCCTCCTCCTCATGTGTGATTTGGTATCCTCCCTACACCTTCTATTACTCCTATAATGTTGCAACCTCACCTCCTACATCTTAAAAAGGGAAACACCTGACATATACTATTTTTCAACCTAGTAGACCTTCTCTGATTTCTTCTCCTTTAAAAGAAGAGAATATGTCTATGTACATTGTTCCTAAACCTTCACAACACTTAGCTAAAACTAAAAGAAACCGTTGTGTGAGAGAACACCGAAAAAGTCATTATGCTAAGGCTCATGAACTTGCTTCTCAACCCATTTCCTCCCCGAAGACACCAAATGTTGACTTGGTCCCATTTGTCCAACCTTTGCTGAATCCTAGGGAGGAAGTTCAACCTAAATCACCAACATTAAAAATGTTTAATAAAAATAATGGTTCATGTTCTATTCATATTAGAGATCATATTTTTATTAATCTTGATGAAGAAATGAATGATGATGTTGTTCATTATAGCAATGTTGATGATAATGATTCTGATGATATGTATGAGCTTGTTGATTTTGACAATGATTTATCCAAACAATTTTAAAAAACATTAATCCTAGCTCTTAGTGACAGACAAAGTGACTCATCATTAGAGCTTGGTCCTTGTTTGGAACTTGTAGTAGCTCCATCTACCATGCTTGAAGTTGATCCTCTTGCATCTTGTCCACCTTCCCAAAATAATATTCAACAAGATTGGGAGGCAGATGATTTTCTTGATTTTCTTCATTCACATCGTAGAGTCTCTCCCCTCTCTTGCTTGTTCGTATTGTGTTTCCCCTATGATGTGTTTTTCTGCTATGTTAGGTTCTCTTTGGATGACCCTTGTCACTTTGTTGGTGCAAGGTAATAAAGAGGCCAAATCTATTGTGACATTCTTCTATTTTGTATCTCATTTCTTCTCTTTGTTGTCCCTTGTGTTGTTTACTTGGGGACGATGCAAAACATTGAGATCTCTTTTGATATCTTCCATGTTGACTCAAAAGACACATGTTCCCTTCTTCCATTTTTCTTGTGGTTCCACTACCTTTGGGAGATGAGATCAGTTCAATACATAAATTTAATGGTATACATCATTTATCATAAGAGCATATAGACCCCAGAGTTAGTGGATCTCTTATGTGTTTTATGTTTTGTGATTATTATCTTTTGATTTGTCCTTTCCTGGGGGCATATCATTGTGGTAATGTGCTTGTCTTTTGGATGCATGCTACCTTAAAGAAATTGCTCCTGATAAGTCATATACAATCACTTTAACATGGGAGCATGCACTTTGCTCAATGTTTCACTTTATGCACACACAATCACGTTTCAATACTAAATTTACTTTGCAAAATGAACCTTTTGCTTTGTAATTGGTATTTTTCTTTCTTCACGACTCATAGTAAGCAAAACTTACTAGGCTCAGTCATGATTCTGATTCTCTCTCTCTCTCTCTCTCTCTCTCTCTTGATGTACTTTTTGTCTCGATATTAAAGTAGTAAGATCCTAAAGTCCCTTGGGGGCTTAGTGTGTCTTGTCTCTTTGATGTCTTGATGAAAGTTTTGAATGCAAACCTTTGTACTTGTAGCGTCCTAAAATTGCATCCCTTTGCAATTTTGACTGCATTGGGTCCCTACCTTAGCGTTTGCACCCCTTGGCCTTATTGGAACCTTATAATGCTCATGCCCCTCATGTATTGCACCATCTTTGACCTTTTACATTCATTTTGCACTTTGTCCTAGCCCCAAAATAGGGTAGGATCTATTAGGTCCCAGAGACAACTGAGAGGAGGGGGGGGGGGGTGAAACAGTTGTCAAATAAATTTAAACCAAAAACAACTTAACGAACTTAATGCTTGATACCGATAAACCAGTTAAATATGTCGGTAGCCAGTTTTAACAATTAATTGCTATACCGGTAAGGATTAGTGCATGAAACATAAATACAAAGTCATCCACAACACATAACACCAATATTTGTATGTGGAAACCCTGTAAGGGGAAAAACCACGGTGGGAAACCTTACCCACAATCAGATGATACTACTGCAGATAGTAAGTGTACATAAATGAGGTCTGCACATGCAGAAAGGCCAAACGCCTAGAGCTCACTGCTCAATAACAAAATTGGAGTCACACTGACTATAGTTGGATGGTTAAATCCAATAAGAATGTACTGCACAAAATAGCATCTTCATATGCTGGATTCAGTACCGGTGTAATGCTGACATGTGCTTTCACAAAAACCTAGCTTCACCTTCAAATGATGTCTGCGTGTATAGCTCTGCTTATTCTCACATATACCTTCACACAATCCTTTTTCGCATTCTACACTTGATCTTACAAATAAGATCTTACATTTATACCATAACCTAAGACCAATTTTAGTAGGTCGGCTCTACAAGATATTACAATAAAAAAAATTTGCAAACAATATAATATACGATGCAATAACTGATTGAACATGTCGGCTTAATGCATTTACAACAATAACTAATCATCTTCATAGCGTGCCATGTTGATCTGGAAAAGATAAACCTGCCGATGTAACCCTAGACCTATTTGCCGGTAACAACAAATATGCAACTATGAATATACCAATGAACAAAACTCCAGGACAAGATGTCCAAACGATGTCTTCGACATAACTATGTGTTTTCCATATCATTCCAAGTGCCAGTGATCATTATATCTTGTCGGTGTACCAGATACCGGTGACTATGCATGAGTCACTTGCTTGCCGGTGAATGTTGTTGATTCTCCAAAGTGCCAGAGTTTATAAGAGTTTAGTAGGTCTTGACATCAATGACAAAACCATACCAAAATACCAACAATCTCCCCCTTTGGCATTGATGGCAACACAAGATGGAAAAACCATCAAAGTGCTAAAACAGAAATGCCAAATACCAAAAACCAACAATCTCCAAAAAGATCATAAACAAAAATCAAAATACAGATATAAAAAGTAATAACTTCTCCTAAACAACAATCTCTCCCCTGGGAGCAACATGTGTTTTCCTAGTGTTTCTCAAAGTTTTTCCATACCAATCTCTCCCCCTTTGACATCAAATGCCAAAGTTACAATAAAACCAAGTTCATAGACAAAATACCAATCAATTCAATATACCAACTACTCCCCCTGAGAAGTAGCTTCTTATCAAGGACCGGAATAAAAGATTTCTTTGTTAATTCTGCTGGTTGATGACAATCATCAACTGTCTAAGTCTCTACCAATGGTGGTATGACTCCAAGCTGATCTTTGAGATATTCAAAAGTCTCCTTAGGCAAAGGTTTAGTGAAAATATTTGCAATTTGTTCTTTAGTATTTACATAAACCAGTTTTATCTCCTTTGCTTCAACATTTTCCCTTAGAAAATTCAGTTTGATAGAAACATGTTTGGTTTTAGAATGTAATACCGGATTCTTAGATATATCAATTGCTGCAGTGCTATCACAATAGATAGTAATAGGTTCCTTGCATTTTACCTTTATGTCTTTCAGCATTTGCTTAAGCCATAATACTTGTGTATAGTTAGTTGCTGCTGCAACATATTCTGATTCTGTTGTTGATAAAGATGTACAACTTTGTTTCTTACTCAACCAAGAGACTAATCTGTTTCCAAGAAAGAATGCTCCGCTGGTGGTGCTTTTTCTATCATCCACATCTCCTACCCAATTTGCATCTGTGTATGCACATAATTCAAAGTTTTCATCTCTAGGATACCATAATCAAAGATTTATAGTGCCTTGTAAGTACCGAAAAATCTTTTTTACTGTCGATTCATGATTTTCTCTAGGATTACTTTGAAATCTTGAAATAATACATACTGCATTCATAATATCAGGTCTGGTTTGTGTCAAATACAGTAAACCTCCTATCATAGATTTGTATCTAGTTGGATTGACAGGTGTAGATTCATCCCTTTGTGATAATTTGTCATTTTTTGTCATAGGTGTGCTTACCGGTTTAGAGTTCTCCATCCCAAATTTGTTTAGTAACTCTTTTAAGTATTTGGATTGACTCTAGAATATACCTTTATCAGTCTGTGAAATCTGCAATCCTAAGAAGAATTTTATTTCTCCAATCATAGACATTTCAAGTTCTTGCTGCATTTTATTAGAAAATTCCTTACATAATCCATCTTCTCCTCCAAAGATTATATCATCAACAAATACTTCTATAATCAAGATGTCATCATTAGTTACTTTATATTATAAATTTTTGTCTGTATTTCCTTTAGTAAAACCAATCTTTAAAAGATACTTATCCAATCTTGCATACCAAGCTCTTGGAGCTTGTTTTAGTCCATACAGAGCTTTCCTTAACCTGCAAACTATATCATTGTCATCTGTCAAAGAAAATCCATCAGGTTTTTCAATGTATACTTCCTCTTCAAGATCTCCATTAAAAAATGCACATTTAATATCCATTTGATAAACTTTGTAGTTCTTGTGTGCTGTAAAAGCCAAAAATAATCTGACTGCCTCAATTCTAGCTACCGGTGCAAAGGTTTCATTGTAATCAATTCCTTCTTTCTGAGAATATCCCTTACACACTAGTCTTGTTTTATTTCTAACAACCTTACCATCTTCATTAAGTTTGTTTCTAAATACCCATTTGGTTCCAATTACATTTTTATCTTTAGGCCAGGGAACTAATGTCCAAGTGTTGTTTTTCTCAATTTGTACTAATTCTTCTTCCATAGCTTTAATCCAAAATTTATCTTCACATGCCTCATTAATAGATGATGGTTCAGTTTGAGAAATAAGACATACCTCTTCATTTGCCAATCTTCCTCTTGTCATAACTCCTTTAAACTTGTTTCCAATTATTTGATCTTCAGAATGATTTAGTCTTACATACCGGGGTGTCTTGATTTGTTGTTGTTCCTCAATTATTGTGGAATCCTCAGATGATACCGGGTTAACTGGATCTTCATTCTGTATCGGTGGATTCAGAGTAGGTTCATTTGTCAAAATTTCTATTGCCGGTTTAGAGTCTATATACCTTGAAGTTCCTCTGAATTGTTCATCAATCTTTACATTTGTACTTTCAATAATATTCTGCAATCTTTTGTTGAAACATCTATATGCCTTTCTCTTAGATGAATAACCAAGAAATATTCCTTCATCACTTCTAGGATCAAATTTGCCAATATACTCATCTCTTCTGATATAACATTTGCTTCCAAAAATTCTGAAATACTTAAGAGTAGGAGTATTACCAAACCATAGTTCATGAGGGGTCTTACCAGTTTCACCTTTGATGTGAACTTTGTTAAATGTATAGACCGCTGTACCAACTGCTTCTCTCCAATATACATGTGGTAGGTTTGCTTTTGATAACATACTTCTTGCTACATCCAAGATAGTTCTGTTTTTCCTTTCAACAACTCCATTCTGCTGTGGTGTCCGAGGTGCTGATAGTTGTCTTCTGATTCCATTCACTTCACCGAATGTATTAAATTCCTTAGATGTAAATTCACCTCCTTGATCTGATCTTAAACATTTGATTTTCTTACCGGTTTCATTTTCTACCATTGCTTTGAATAGTTTGAACTTTCCAAGTGCTTCTGATTTTTCTCTGACAAAAGTAAGCCAACACATTCTAGAATAGTCATCAATAATTAGCATGAAATATCTATCACCTTGTAAGCTTTTAGTTCTAGCTGGACCACATAAATCAGTGTGAATCAAATCAAGAGCATTATTTGATTTTTCTGGAATACTTTTGAAACTAGCTCTAACTTGTTTTCCAAATTGACATTCCTTACATACTGTATTCTGAGGTTTGACAATTTTAGGTAAATCTCTAACTGCCTTAGTAGTACTGATCTTTACCATGCAATCAAAGTTTACATGACAGAGTCTCTTATGCCATAACCAAATTTCATCTATATGTGCAATCAAGCATGTCTTTTCACTGTTATTCAAATGAAAGATATTACCTCTAGTTTGATTACCGGTTGCAATTTCCAAACCAGTTCTATTCATGATTTTGCATTTTCCATTTTTAAATTGTAACTGAAATCCTTTCTTAACTAATTGACTAACACTCAAAAGATTATGCTTTAATCCTTCAACATAGTAGACATTGTCAGTGTTATGCTTACCATCAAGAGATATTATACCCTTACCTTTGATTGAACAATCTTTGTCATCTCCAAATCTCACTACGCCTCCATTGTATTCTTGAAAGTTCAAGAATTTACCTTTGTCTCCTGTCATATGATGTGAGCATCCTGAATCAATGATCCATTCATCCTTTACTTCAACTTTAGCTGCGAGGGCCTGGACTACCGATTGAGTAGTAGGTGCTAGTTGATCTTTTGTTATAGCAACAAAAACCCATCCATTGTCTATTGGATCCTCATCAGAATCATCAGTCACACCTTCATCAACAATGTAACAAGATTTGTCTTTATTCTTCTTAAATATACATCTCTGATATTCAGGGTTAGGCTTTTATGTTCTTCTAGCTTCTTCTCTTAGTCTAGCATGTCTATCAGGGCATCTTGAAGCCAATTGACCAATCTTATTGCAGTTAAAACATTTAAAGGGTGCTTTACCTTCATACTTACTTCCAAATGGACCTTTAGGCATTTCCCTTGCAAATAGTGCTTCAAGTTCTTCAAGTTCTTCATTTTCTTTCCTACTTTCTTCAAGTTCTCCTGCATAAAAGGCTTTCCAATCAGATTTGTCAAATGACGGAGCAAATGATGTTGATGCTTTAAAGGCCAAATCTGTCTTTATAGTAGCAACATGACCAAATTCTTCAATTTCAAAAGCTGAAAGTTTCCCAATCAATGTATCCCTAGTAACTGATGTATTAGGCATTGTTCTTAACTCATTTATAGCAGTGACTTTCATTTTATATGCCGGTGGCAATCCTCTTAAAACTTTTGAAACAATTTCATCTTCACTTAAGGTTCCTCCACAACATTTAATACCCAAAATAATTTCATTTTCTCTTTCCATAAAAGCATAAATCCTTTCATCTTCTTCCATTTTCAAATGTTTCATACCTAACTCGGAAGCTTTCAAGTTTTGCAATTTTGACTATGGAATCTCCTTCATTCAGTGTTTCCAAATGATCCCAAATAGCTTTAGTAGTAGACCTATCTGATAGTCCCATGATTTGTTGATCTGATAATGCTCTCAAAAGTGCTTGCTTTGCAATCATTTTCCTCATCTTTAGTCAAGTTAGCTGGA
The DNA here is from genome assembly GCF_030272615.1 of Cryptomeria japonica. Taxonomy (NCBI): domain Eukaryota; kingdom Viridiplantae; phylum Streptophyta; class Pinopsida; order Cupressales; family Cupressaceae; genus Cryptomeria; species Cryptomeria japonica. The sequence continues at coordinate 399,841,033 of NC_081407.1, forward strand.
CTAGGTTGACCTTGTACAGTAGCAGTATAACTATTCTTTGTAACATCCCAGATGTCTTTTCCAATGCAATTTAGATGTGTCTCCATTTTGATCTTCCATATCCCATAGTTGGTTCCATCAAGTTTAGGACTATCCTTCATAAAATAATTAGTAGACATTGGATCTCCTCAAGCTGTTAAACTTCTGCAAAAGAGGACTAGGCTTTGATACCAATTGTTAGGTCCCAGAGACAACTGAGAGGGAGGGGGTGAATCGGTTGTCAAATAAATTTAAACCAAAAACAACTTAACCAACTTAATGCTTAATACCGGTAAACCAGTTAAATATGCTGGTAGACAGTTTTAGCAGTTAATTGTTATACCGGTAAGGATTAGTGCATGAAACATAAACACAAAGTCATCCACAACACATAACACCAATATTTGTACATGGAAACCCTGTAAGGGGAAAAACCATGGTGGGAAACCTTACCCACAACCAGATGATACTATTGCAGATAGTAAGTGTACATAAATGGGGTCTACACATGCAAAAAGGCCAACCGCCTAGAGCTCACTGCTCAATCACAAAATGGGAGTCACACTGACTATAGTTGGATGGTTAAATCCAATAAGAATGTACTGCACAAAATAGCATCTTCATATGTTGGATTCAGTACCGGTGTAATGCTGATGTGCTTTCACAAAAACCTAGCTTCACCTTCAAATGATGTTTGCGTGTATAGCTCTGCTTATTCTCGCATATACCTTCACACAATCCTTTTTTGCATTCCACACTTGATCTTACAAATAAGATCTTACATTTATACCATAACCTAAGACCAATTTTAGTAGGTTGGCTCTACAAGATATTACAATAAAAACATTTTACAAACAATATAATATCCGATGCAATAACCAATTGAACATGTCGGCTTAATGCATTTACCATAATTAATCATCTTCATAGCGTGCCATGTTGACCTGGAAAATATAAACCTGCCGACGTAACCCTAGACCTATTTGCCGGTAACAACAAATATGCAACTACGAATATACCAATGAACAAAACTCCAAGACAAGATGTCCAAACGATGTCTTCGACATAACCATGTGTTTTCCATATCATTCCAAGTGCCGATGATCATTATATCTTGCTGGTGTACTTGATACCGATGACTGTGCATGAGTCACTTGCTTGCCAGTGAATGTTGCTGATTCTCCAAAGTGCCAAAGTTTATAAGAGTTTAGTAGGTGTTGACATCAATGACAAAACCATACCAAAATACCAACAGGATTAGGGCGCGGTGCCTTGGTCCTCACTAAGACCATGGCGCCACACCATGGTCCTCCTCATTTTGGGCCCCTCAAAAACCCAATTTAGCATTTCAAATTTGAGTGGGATTCCTATATCCATGTCAACTCATGTCAAAAAATTAATTGGGTTTCCCCTCTCATTTGAAGATCACATGGAATCAAACACATATGACATCAAACAATCAAGCATTCAAGAGAAATTGAGCAATAATCAATCTTCCTTCAAGCCTTGGAGCAGCAATAAAGTTAAGATTCTAGCATTAAAGTATACATTTTCATCCTATTTTGTTGAAGACTTCATAAAACCCTAATCCCATGTGGAGACAAGAAAAACTTCATAAGGAGGTATATCATTTGATTTTCAATCATTATTCAACATCTCCCTCAAAAGGAGAACCTTCCATTACAACAATTTCAATTATCTTTATCTTAATTTCATGGTTAATTCCAAAATCGGGGTTTGAATTAGGCAAGCCCCTATTCCCAACCTATTTCCCCTTAATGTTTGTGTCTAGGAAATAGGTACAAAGCCATGATCTTCAGAATCAACATTATTTGCAGAGACAAATCAATCCCCCTTCAGTGGTCAAAAAGTTTTGAGAACCATGGTGATGAGCACCACAATATCGACATTTTGGTGTCATTTCAGGGATTAGATCTGAGTCTGCAAATATTTCTCAGATCCAGGTGCACAACTCAAACTTGCATCTATAGCTTAATGTTTTCATGTTTTTACCTTCATTTCTAGCACTTCATATTAATTCAACAATTCAACTTACAAAAGGGGAAACCCCCAATCAAATCCAGTCAGTATTCAATCTTAATCTTTGCTGGTTTTTGACTGAATCTATTGGATTCCACCTCTTTTGAATGTAATTATCTCCCAAGTTTAAAATTAGTGGTTTTCATCTCTCGTGTGGTGGAAACCCTAATTTTTCACCATTACATTTTGCTGAACCCGACATTCTTACACTTGCATTAATTCTGATTTTCATATTTAGATCTAAGTTGTAATGCACTTAAACATTCATTTTGCAATCATATCTTATGCACTTTCATTAATTGTATTGGTTAGTTCACATGGTTGCATTTTAGTTAGACACATAGTATCTTCATTACTAGCACATTCAATTTTCCTTCTTTTCTTGCATTGTTTCTTTCATTTCGTTTTGTAAAAAAAAAAGAAAATTTTCAAATCTTTTTCATGCTAGAAATTTTTTTTGTGCCATCAATTCTAGGATGATATGTCAGCCTTTGGCTGATTTGTCTTTGCATCATGATTGTTTTCTAGACCTTCTTATGACTCTTCACCCCTCCCCTAAAGATCCTACTAAGGAAATTTTGAGGAAAGAGGATGATTTCAATAACATATGTATTAATGCTCTCCCTTCTAAAGATGAAGCATTAATAAATAATGCTATTCCTTCTCCCTAAATTGTCTCTACCCATGAGGACAACATAGTACAAGGATATATTTCTAACACTTCTCTCAATGATCTCCCTATTTGGGATGAGCCATTAGATGATGGTGTTGATCATTCTCTTAATTTTTTCATTCCCTATGAGAGTACCTTGGTCAAAGAAGATGATATTGAGATAAAAGAGGGTGATATGATTGACACCTCACCTTCTATTCATTTCAATAATCTTCCCTCTAAAGATGAAACATTTCCCTCTCCTCAACTTGGCTCTACTCATGAGGATACCCTAGTTCAAGAAGAGAGTGCTAATATTTCTTTCAAAGATCTCCCTCCCAAGGATGAAGCTTTGAATAGTGATGTTGATCCTTATCCTAGAGAGTACCTCTCCTATGTAGATCCTTTGGTGATAGAGGATGATATGATGCCTATCTTTCCTAATAACACTACACTGTCTTTCAATACACTTCCTTCTAGGGATGAAACATTAATGACTACTGGTAATCCCTCTCCCAACATTGATCCTATTCATGATAAAAAATTTGTGCATGAAGAAACTATCAACACTTCTTTCAATAGTATTTATCATACAAATGATGTTGATCCTTCTAAAATTCATACCCTTTGTAGGGACACTTAGGAACAAGAGAATGCTCTTAGGTTACAAGGGCTCACTATTATTAACAATCCACTCTATGAAGATGTCCCTTTCATTCAATCTAAAGAAAATACTACTCATGAAGAAAATTTTAAGGTTGATAATCCCCTTTATGAACCACTTGATGATTTCAGCTCTACTAGACCTTCCTCGCATGTTCCCAAACCATCTTCGATCAATATGATACATGTGAATGGTTATGGAACACCTAATAAACCCCTCTTCACGGTTGAAGGTGCTAGTCCTTTTCCAAATTCTCAACCTCTTAACAATCCTCTATTTGCAGTTCAAGGTGGTTATAGTAATGATGCCTTTTGCACTCCTAACAAACTAGTTATTATTGTGCAAGGAGGATATCCCACTAAGAGTCCTTATGAGTATTCTAAAAAAATCACATGAGAGAGTTACAATTCAGTTGCCCACACATATAATATGAGGAACAATAGACAACCTACTCCTCCTCCGGCTATTCCTTCTTCACTTCTTGCTTTTCAACCTATTCTTCCACCAACACCTCATATCTCACAAACCATTAGTAAGGAGTATGATCATATTGAACAAGTTAAAGCAACTCCTGCCAAGATATCTCTTTGGGATTTAATTCAAAATTCATCTACACATCATAAAATGTTACAAGATACTTTAAATAAATTAGATGTCCCACCTATAGTGACACCTAATAATATGGATTCTTTGATTGATCCCATGAAAGAATCTAAAGCTTAAATTGTGTTCACACAAGATGAGCTACCCTCCCATGAGATTCAACATCAATATGATCCTCTTATGATTGTTGTTCTTATCAATGGTAATGCTATAAGAAGAACCTTAGTGGATAATGGATCTGGCCTTAATATTTGTAGCATTGATTTATTTCATAAGATTAAAGTGGATCGTTCTCTTATTCAACCTGATTCTCTTACTATGTGTGGTTTTGACAATATTGCTAAACAATCTTTAGGTACTATAAACTTGCCTATAAAAGTGGGACCTATTATTTTACCTACACCTATTCATATCATGCCCGATAAGATTACTTACAATCTTTTATTAGGACGACCTTGGATTCATAGTATGCAAGTTGTCCCTTCTACACTTCATCGCAACCTCAAATTCATTTACACCAATAAGATGTATACTTTGCACCCTGATACCAATTTACAAGCTTGTTTTCAAACTTCATCTTCTAAATCTTCTCCAATTACTTCTAATTCCTCCACAAGTACTCTTACTTCTTTAGGTAAACCTACTTGCTCAAGTACTCTCGAATCTTCTTCCACTCACACCAAATCATCATCTTCACCGAAAGATACTTATTCACCAAAAGAAGGGCTTTTGGGTGATGATTGGAGGTCTTTAGATTTTACACCATCTCCTCCTCAAGATACTTCCTCTAAGGAAGTACTCTTCGAAGACGATTGGGGGTCCATAGATTTTACACCTACCTTTATAGGAGAATAAAATACCCCAAAGAGATCCTAAGACTAAAAAGGAGAAAGACATGGATGAATCTAAAAAGCAACCCACTTTGTCTAAACAACTAAGTAACAATTTTGTAGATGCTTCTAATTCTAACAATTATTCAACATTTTCTTCTAATTCATCTAATTATGGCATTGAGACCTATGACACCCCAACACCTATTTTTGATTTGACATCTCTTTATGGTCCTAATTTTCAATTCTTAGCTAAGAGTGGATATAGTGGCAATGTTTGTGGCATAAAGGAACAAGGGATTAAGGTTCCTTTAGAAAATAACATACGTGAAGCTTTATTTGGACTTGGATATAATCCCTCAAAGTCCACCAAAGCATCTAAAAGATCATCTCTCAATGTGAATTCTATATTTAGTAGTGATGATGACTCCATCTCAATTAAATCATCCTCTACATCTCTCAACACTCATTCCAATCATAAGGAAATTATTGTGATTGACAAGTCTCTTTATGAATCTCCCCAAGAGATTTCCAATCCCACTTATGAGGCTTTACCCTCTATTCATAGCCTCTCTTATAAAAATAAGGCCCTAATGAATTATACTTATCCCTCTCCTAAGTTTTCCTCTATGTATGAGAAAATTTGTGTGCAAGAGGAATGCGACTTAGTGGCCTATTCTCCTACTAGAGGCTACTTTCTTGATCAATATATTTCAATACATATCATCTTATAGATGTTTTTGCTCTCATTGATTGTAGAGAATTTAACATGTCATATTCAAATTCCTCATCCAATCTATCATATATTTAAATAATATTAGTGGCTATTATGTTTCTTTGCACTATGTGACATTGGTAGCTTACCTATTCAGGGCTCATTGTCATTCATGATAGTACAATTTCACATGCAATCCTACTTTGGAAGTAACATAATAGCCTATTTTTTTACCATCTCTTGTCTCTATGTATGAGGGCAAGAATGACTTCAAACATTTCTACTTCTTAAGATTAAAACTTCCCCTTTTGTGAAGTAGTGTCTTCTATAAGGATGTTTTATCGATTGTAGAGGTGTATATTCCTATTGGGAATTCCCTCTCTAATATTGGAACAAGTATCCCTGATGAGGATATTCATTACATAGCCTTAATTGGGACCTCTTCCTTAGTGTTGGAAGTCTATAATCATTCTATGTATGGTGAAAATGGATAACAATAATAACAATATTGAAAGGCTAAATGAATCCAACCACAAAACCCTAGCCTAACAATCAACAAAGATCCACCATAACATATGAAGATTACCTAAGACAATGCAAATCAAATGAAATCACAAAGATTATACCATCACATGTCCAATAGGGTTTGGATCTCCATTCTTCCTATCTCCATTGATCTTGCTTGATATATATTTGCTCTCAGATTTTTATATGCACAAGAGCTCAACAAAGAATGGAATGTGGTTGCAAGTAGGATCGTAGTGTAGTCGAGTCCTCCAAATTGTCGATTAGGCTGAGTGATTAGAATGCATAGAATGATTAGGAATGAATGATTAAGGTTTGATAATGAAGAAGGCATCTCCTTAAATAGAAGACACAATATGAAATGGAGGGATAAGATTGAGAGGTGTAAAAAGGAGGTCGGCTAGGATTAGAGGGTAGGTAAAGGAAATAATAAAATAATGAAAGGGGTAGGTAGTGTATGAATTAAGAGATGAATGACATGTGTCATGGGTAGAAAAAGCTAATGAATTAATTAAATAAATAAAGATTTAATTAATAAATAGAAGAAGTAGGATAATTAAATAAATAAAAATATTTATTTAATTTAGGAAAAGGATAATTTAAATAAATAAATGTATTTATTTAAATGAGAAATAAGGCTAGAAGAGGATAAATGAATTAATTAAATAAATAAAGATTTATTTAATTAATAGAAGAATTAGGCTTAGATAATTAAATAAATAAAATATTTATTTAATTAGACATGACAATTTTAGGTGTCTACATTTTGCCCCTCTTTGAGACAATGCGGCTTGTTGTTTCAAAGAAGATAAGATGAACTGATACAGAGTTGCCCCAGAATGGGAATGATATGCCCCCTCGAGAGATTGGATGAAAATGTCTGAAAAGATTGCAGACAATCTCTCGATAAGAAAGAGAGGCTAGAATAGACTGACCGGATAAAGTGACAAAGTCACGGGATAACGAAGACTAACTCGGGAAACGAAGGCTAATGCTAGGGTAGGCTATAAGATAGATCTTGGGGGAAAATACATCCTCATTGTCATCTACACCTTCACGAGATCAAAGTGCAGAGTGAGAAAAGAGCAGGAGCAGTCAGCAGTGATGGCTTTCGTGCATAGATTTGACCGTGTTCGCCGATTTCAGAGGCCAGCAGAGGCAGGAGAGCCGGTAAGTACCACCAAACCTCCTTGTACCTTGACGCATTTAATTTTGTCATTAATGCATATCGAATAGGGCAATAAATGCGCTTAGACTAGGGTCCAAAAAGTGTCAAAAAATGTTTAGGCGCGTCTGTGTTGGTGCCAGGCGCGTCTGTGTCCGCCAGGCACGTCTATGTCTAGAACCGCGTCTGCTATGTTTAGGCGCGTCTGTGTCATCTGGTCGCGTTTATGCACAGCATAGGCACGTTTGTGTCATACAGGTGCGTCTGTGTTTACAGGCGCGCTTGTGCAGTCTTTAGGCGCGTTTATGTCATGTAAGCGCGTTTGCGTTTGAAAAATGTGAATTTACATCTTCTAGGTCAAATCGACAGTTCTGTGATGAACATATACTGTCGATTGGATAAGCTGCTGAGGGGATACACTCAAGCAGGTCCTCTAGGAAGACTAGGATAGATCAAGGCACTTTGTGATGAACAGTGAGTACCAAGATAGAGTACTTTGTGATGAACAGGGAGTACTGAAATATGAGCAGCACTTTGTGATGAACAGGGAGTGCAAATGTGAGTAACACTTTGTGATGAACAGGGAGTGTCACACACGTAGTACTTTGTGATGAACAGTGAGTACCACTAGGATAAATAGCAACACTTTGTGATGAACAGTGAGTGTCACTAGGGTAGATAGCCATATGCATTTAGATAGCGAGTAGCATTTTGTGATAAACAGTGAATGCCACTATAACTGACATGATTGAGTTGTTTGACTGCAGGAGTATTTGCCGATGCTAGAGTCACGGGAGAGATTCCCATCGACGCAGAGGTTGCGACCTGAGTTGTCGCTCGAGGACAGAGCTGCCATCGAGGAGATGGGATTGAGACATGTACTGTACGTGCCTGAGTTTCGGGCGAACATGGGTTTGCTGACTGCGTTGGCTGAGAGATGGCACTCTGAGACGTGCACGTTTCATCTGTCGATGGGTGAGATGACAGTCACCCTGGAGGATGTATATAGGATTATGCGGAAACCGATTGATGGGGAGTTGATTCCGTACGATCGAGACGGAGATAGGGATGCCCTTAGACGAGTGTTCTAGGATCCAAGACTGGAGATGAGGGTGGGACACGTGGCATGGGATACCATGACATGGATAGGATTAGCACTACCAATAGTGTTGGCAGGAGTGATCAGTGAGTTCCTCTGTATCAGTTTTGTACCATTTTGTATAATGATGTAGACACCTGCGGGTGATTGTAGCCATATGATTTTTGACATCATTGTATCATGACACTTTATATATATATATGAGAGATGATTCATTTTTGCGGCAGCTATATGCATGTGTACCTATGTGATGAGATGTTCTTATGTGATGCTTATGATATGGATGCAAATATGTATATGACACAATGCAATATTTTTGTTCTTTTATGTTTTATATGCGTATGCATGATGCAAATGTGAATGTATGTAATGCAGATGAATATGATAATGCAAATGTAAATTGTGCTAACAGGTGTTGTGTACAGGATGTGATGCAGCTGTGATATCTATATGTATGTATGAGATGCTTATATGTGGTAATGTAGGTGCAACTACATGAAATGCAAATGTTTTTGGTGTGTCATTATACTCAGTCATGTGATAGCAGGCTACGCGGACTCGAGAAGGACGATGGAAGTCAATCAAGAAAGGGGGATGGAAGACAGAAGATATGAAAGTGAAAGAGCTTCTTGTGCATTATCATCATTGAGCTTTATTATGGCAAGCAGGTTATGACAATCAAGGCATATGTTCGACCCAGAAAGTCATTGTACCTGTTTGCATGGAGATAAGACAGTCACAAACAAGGAATGCCCCAGTTCATACTAGACTCACAGTGTCCTCATATCCTTGGACAAGTCATATCATTACTAAGAAACAATCCACAGACAACAAAAGAAAATGGGTGATGATACCCCATCCTCGCCTTTCTAGTCAAAGACATCCTAGAGATAAAATCTCTAGTCAAAGACATCCCGGAAAAGCTAAAAGACATGTCACAAAAAAAAGATGAAATCAAAAGAAAACCAAGACTCGACACCAACATCCACTGTAGTCCTCAAGTTTAGTGTCTCTTGTCACCTGTATAAGTCTTATTTGATTGTGGTCACAATGTTTACTTTCACAGAAAGGATAGATAGCATTGAACCATAATGTTGTCTAAGTCTGTTGAAAGATTTGATTTGTTGAAGCCCATTGTTGCTGCTGTGTCTCATCTAAAACTGACTGAATCCATGAAACTGATACTTTATTGCAGAGAAGATGAAACTTTATTTCGGATCTGTGATGCAGATGTTGCTTTATTGCGGATTGTGCGCGAATAGACTGAAGAAAGCTGGAAGAAACTTTACTCCTCAAAACATGTGATGTTCTCAGTTCCACACCCATCACTAGACGTAGGATTTTGCCTTAGCCATAGATAGGATCGGATTTATTATGGATGGAAAGGGATGTGAAAAGGGAGATTTATTATGAATGGCTAACCAATCTTGGGTAGATCAATAACAAGCCATGATGGGACTGGGTAAATTTATTATGGATGAATAGGTTGTGAGTGTGTGCGAAGTGAAAGGATGAAAGTGAATCCTGAAGGAGGGAGGAGCAATGTCTCTACGCATGGCACTGGTGACCCAGTTTTCACCATGGTACTTGCCCAGGGCGCCACCGAAGTGGTTTTCACCGTTGGACGAAATTATTTCTCTTTACTTTTTTTGATTTTTCAATGTTTTTGTGTCACAAGGCGCCTGCTTGCCAGGTTTTCACCAAGTAACGATTTTTTTTGTTTTATAATTTTTTTTGTATTTTTTATTTTTTTTTATTTTTTTTGTATTTTTGAATTTTTTGGATATTCTGAAGAGCTATGTGTAGAACCTACGAAGGTGCATGCTATTGATAGGATCCTCCAAAGTTTCACCTTCTGTAGTTGAGAGCTAATATGCCCTAGAGCCATATACTGCTGTGATGATGTAAGGACCCAACCAGTTTGGTTCGAACTTGCCCTTCTTCTCTTTGTCTTGCTGATGTTTGGGATTTTCTTTGAGAACCAAGTCACCTACCTCAAATGTGCGAGGCTTGACCTTGTGATTGTAGCTGCATTGTTCCTTGATTGAATGATGTGTAGCTTGAGTGACTGTCTTCCTTGATGAAGGAATTGAGATAGAATTACTAGTGTGTGGACTACACAGGCCCATATGCGTGTCACCTGAAGAAGTTTGGGCATCACTGATAGCAAAGTCCTTCGAGGAAGCTCCATTAAAGGTCCGTGATGTATCACCAAAAGGGGATGGATGTGTGGAACAAGTGGATGAGTGATGAAGGCTTATGATTGTGAAAAGAAGTGAAAGTAGGATAGCATGATGGAGACTTAGGATCAACAAGTATGCTTTTTGACTTAAAATTGTAGAACTTTTGCCCCCAGTTATTTTGGTGTTAGGGGAGATCAACTCTTGCTCTTTTTGCTTCATATGAGTTTTATCCTTGACTTTGATTTTTGTAGAGTCCAATAGCTTTTGATTTTGATTTGGACTGAAGCACTTTTCTTTATTTTTGACTTTTAGATTTTTCTTTTCAAAGCTTGATTTTTGATCCCCAGTTAGTAAGGGCTTTTGTAATTCTTGTTGATCCAAGTCTAGGGGAGGAGTGGAAATGGAATGAGCAGATGATATGGTAAGGCTATGTGAGTTCTCAAGAGGGTTGGCGATACACTCAATAGATTCTTTGTTAGAACCACTCTTAGGACTATTGATATCAAGAGTTGCTTGCACCGCTAGAGGAGATTTGCATTCAGACTTAGTAGCCACAACACTAGGTGGTTCACACCCAATTCCTTGGCATTGAAAATTGTTTGTAGGTTGTTCTTGTTGACAGAATACCTTAGGAGATAATGGGAGTTGGTCAACATGAAATATATACTCACCACATCCTAGGTCTTTAATCTTGAACTTTTCTTTTAGCTCTGCTTGTTTGGATGTAGAAGCTTTTAAGGATTCAGGATCCACATATGTCGATGAAGGAACAGCTTCGCGATTGACTGAGATTGTTATTTCTGATTGAGGTTGCAGATTGTTGCAATATATGAATGGATTTGGATCTGCTTTGACGGTCACTTCAACTCCATTGTGTGGAAACTTGATACATCGATGATATGTAGATGGGACTGCGCTCATCTCATGAATCCATGGATGTCCCAAGAGTATGTCGTATGTGAGATATAGATCAAGGATTTGACAAACCACATCCTTTGTAACTGGCCCAACTCTGAGAGGTAAGGTGACTGTGCCCTTGGATGAACGCTCTTCATCATCATATGCCTTGATGGTAATTTTGTTTGTAGAATTCATAGCTTTGTTAGAATATCCCAATTGTTTAATAGTGCTCAATGTACAAATGTTTAGACCTGCTCCTCCATCTACCAGGACTCGTTTGATTCTATGTTTGTGTATGAAGGCTTCGATGTGTAGTGGTGCATTATGTGGCTGACTTACAGAGGCGTCATTGGCTTCCGTGAATGTAAGGGAGTGTGGAATGGAAAGGTATCCCACCATGGCTTGAAACTGGTCCACGTTCAGATCAGTAGGAACAGTAGTATCTCTCAAGATTTTGTCAAGAATGGCTTTATGTGTGGGAGATATGCGTAATAGTTCAAGGATTGAAATGAGCGTGGGTGTCTTCCCTAACTATTCTACAAGGTCATACTCAGGTTTGGTTGATGAAGAGGTGGTGTTTTTAGTTGGAGCACCTTGCAAAGTAATTTTACCTCGACGGGTTGTAACGTGACATTCAGAGGTAGGTTCGGAAGAAGATCCAACACCTTTTAGGACAATCCTGGGTCTCTGAGTAGAATTCTTAGATGCTTTGTCCTTGATGATAATAGTAGAGATGTAATTGTCCATCGAGATATTATTGATAGTTGAATCATAGTTGTAAGGTGCTCTAGTATAGTTGGCTTGGTCATCTGTGGCTTTAACGTTTCCCTTGTCATGTTTTGGGAATGGTTCCTTAAACATCTCATGTTCTTGATTATACGAATGTCCCTCAATCTCAATGTCACCTCTATCAATGAGATCCTGTATGATGTTCTTCAGTCGATGACAATTTCTTGTCTTATGACCCTTGCTCTTATGAAATTCACAATACTCATCATCATTCCACCAATTTGGTTTGACCTTTGGTTCATATGGCGGGAAATCTGGAATTGTGATCACCTTGTTTGCCACTAACTTTTTGAAAATTGACTCAAGTGGTTCTCCCAACGGGGTATACTTCCTTCGTGATCTAGAAGTTGTTTGAGTATTCACTTGATTGTTTGTAGAACTTGGTCCAGAAAAAATGAATTTGGGTCGCACTGTGTTGGCATCAACAACACCATCATTGACTGTGCTCTTGTTTTTATTCCAAAATCTTGGCTTGTCTTTTCCTTTAAAGTCATCTTTGTTTTCCTTGAATATTTTAATGACTCCTTGTTCAATTAGGACCTTTTCTGTTGCTAAGCCTTTTTCGATAACGTCCTTGAAGGTAGACAAACAAGCTTTCCTTAAGTCATAACCAATCTCTTTGTTAACATTTTGGGTGAACATCTCTACCATTTGTTTTTGTGGAATCTCACAAGAGCATCTGCTGGCTAGATTTCTCCATCTTTGTAAAAATAATGCAAAAGATTCTCCCTCTTTTTGCTTGGTGTTGCACAAAGTAGTGACTGATATGTCTGTCTCTATATTGTAGGAGAAATGTTGAATAAATGCTTCTGCTAGGTCACCCCATGACTTAATGCCAGGTGGAAGTTGGGAGAACCATTCCATAGCTTGATCACCTAGGCTTTGTGGGAATAATCTCATCAAATATGTCTCTTCTGCTGCTACCTCAATGCAAGTTGTGAAAAATTGTCTTATATGTGCCTTGGGGTCCCCTTTTCCTCTATACTTGTCAAATTTAGGCGTCACAAAGTGTGCAGGAAATGGAGGCATTGGAATGCTCTTGTCAAATGGGTAAGGACATATGTCTCTCATTGTGTATGTTGGCTTTGGTGTATTTATGTCCTCCATTTTCTTTTGTAAATCCCTGATTTGTTCCTCCAAATTGCTCTTAGGTGGAGATCAACTTCTTGAACCATATCCTATGTTTGAGGTACCCATTGGAGGAGGTGCATGTTGCATATATGGATGATATTGATCATACACATGTTCTTATGGAGGAGGTCTGTAATGATGTTGCATATATGGACCACTTGGTATAGATTCATGTTGAGGAACACCATATCTATTTTGTGCATGTATACCATACTCTACAGGCATGTCATGTTCTATTGTATTGCCCCCAAATTTGACATGAGGTTTCCTTGTGTCCAAATTTTGAGCATGCATTGGAATATCCCATTGCTTTGGTGGTTGATCCTTAGCATTGATATGTGATTGAGCATATTTTTCTCCATAAGACTTCCATAATGGTTTGCGAAGGTGAGTATCATATGTTTGACCATGTGTATGTGGGACCTCTAGTTTTTGAAGCAAAGCTGATGGTGATTTAGGTACCATATGTGGTCCTCTATTTCCTCCACTATTAGGTCTCCTTTGATCCATATTGGAGTGAGGTTGTTGCAAAGGTCTATGTTCCATTATTTGAGACATGTCAAAATCATGAGGTATCTTGGCTCCACTTTGTGCCATCATGTGTAAGAAGTATTGTCTCTCTCTCCTCATTATTTCCTCAACCAATCGATTAAAATGGGGATTCATAATGGATTCTTCCACATTTGTTGAATGTACTGAAAATTTGTCCACATTGTCATTGTGTGTAGCATTGTTGTTTGTAGTGTCCATGTTCTCAACATTTGGAATGTTTCTATAGGCATCCATGTTAGGTAATGTAGTATGATCAGAATTGAAAAAGATATCATTGTCATACTCATAAGAACTCATGTTTGCGGACTCTTGAGCCTCTTTAGTTTCTCTCCTAGATTTTTGAAGACGGGTTTCAACCATGAACTAGGTATTGACCAAGATGTGTGAGACTAGATGAAAATGGAAAGAGTATGGAAGACCAAGAGTTGAATGGAATGTAAATGAGTCTGAAGTGTACTTGCAAATGTCCAAAGTGTAAGACCAAGTATGTATGTAGTAGAGTAGGTGTGACTTCCAAAGAGAGGATAGTTTCTCTTGATGAGGTAAGTTGACCTTGACCCTAAGTAAGACCAAATGAGACCCAAAGGTAAGAAACCTTGATGAGGGACCACTTAGCAAAGTGTTGTTGTATGTAGTGTGTTGACAAAGTATGATGAGGACAAGCAAGTGACCTTTTGACTCAAGTTTAGACAAATGTGAATGTAATGTAAGGTGTAAAGCAATGATGGATTTTGTGAGACCCAAAGACAAGTTGAATGCTAGATGAAAACCTGGAGAAACAACCTAGGAAGCTCAAGATTTCCGAAACTAATTGTTCTTGTTTGCTTGACTGTAAAATTTTTCCAATTTGTGAAGTTGTGACCAAATCTGAATGTTTGACTGTTTTTCGTGACAAGAGGACACAATGTTGATGAGGATTCAATGTTTGCAAGTGTTTAGACTCTCCAAGAAAAGTGTGTTGTTTGATGTAAAAATGTTTTGCATACACTTGAAAACACAAAAGACACAATGTTTTGCTGTTTGGTTTTGAATGTTTTGAATGTTTAAAATAAGTCAAGCACAATTCTTATGGCTGGCCACGACAATAGTTGTTGATCCCACATGGGGTTTTACCCCCGAGGCTACGCTATTCTGAGTGGATACTTAGATGCTTGACCTCATTGGCTCCACCCTCGGCACTCACTTCTCGGGTCAGCCAAGCATCAGTCCCCATGAAAACTCCCCATGGCGAACTTTGTATCTCTACTAAGAACCGTATGTGTGTGGGCCGCTACTAGAGGTCCGACCTCCTGCCCCAACAACTAGAAGGATTTGGGCTTCTAAAACAAAAAGGTGCTAGTAAGGGCATCCGCTCGTGTGGCCATACATGCGGCACTTTCAAATCTGTAAATATAGAAGGCTCCCAGCTGATAGGGGTTACGCCCTACAAATGATCAAATAAATTTGATCAAACGGGTTTATGGGGAGACATAGTGTCGGTATGAACTAATCAGCACACGTTATCCATAGTTTTCACCATGAATACATTTGACTATAGTGGTTCGGAAGAGATGGGTTTTCCTCGCTACCACTTGGGTCGTTCTCTTCTCACTAGTAGTCCTAATGACCACACGGGAAGATAGGCCCTCTAAAGATTGAACAAAAAGAGCCTATTGCTCAAGACACAAAAGACAATGATTCAATTTTAGTGCACCAATTGAAGTGTTTGCTAGTCTATGAAAACAAGGTACACAATAAAAATCCAAAAACCCTTGCCAAGGACATGCAACAAAGATTTATTAGTAGTTTGGATTGTTTGAAATAATCACCCCTTCCTGCAAGCACACAAGTTAGGTAAATTTTAGATCCAAAAGACTTTGTGAAATAGGGGCCTTCAACAATGGCTTTTGTTAACCAATTCAAAGACCTGATTCATCATAAAAAAAGACCACCTGTAAAATGTCAAGAGATTTCCAGAAATGTAAGAAAATCCAAAAAATTTGCTAATTTGCTCCAAAAATTAATTTTTTATGAAAAATCATAAAAAATTCATATAAAATGCAAAATCGATCCAAAAAACTTGAAAATTTTATTGGAGAGTCTTTATGGTCTTCCAAACCTGCACAAAAAGTTTTCTGCAACAAATCCAAGCAGTTTGTGAGATATAAGTAAAATAATGTAAAACCCTAATTTTCAAAGATCTGATTTTTGAGGAATGATTTTGCATCAAATTTAAAATAACAAAGAACAGATCCTGTGTATAATTTTGAGATATTTCCAAAAATGTAAGAAAATCCAAAAAATTCGCTAATTTTCTCTCAAAATTAATTTTTTATGAAAAATCCTAAAAAATTCATACAAAATGAAAAATAGATCCAAAAAATCTGAAATTTTTACTGAATCTTTTTGATACATTTCGTGACCTGCATAAAAAATTTTATGTCAAAATTAGAAATGGTTTGTGAGATCTGATTAGAAACGGTTTGTGAGATCTGATCAAAATAAGGAAAAACCCTATTTTTTAAAGATCCAATTTTTAGGGAAATATTTTGCATCAAAATTAAAATCACAAAGAACAGATCCTATGTATAATTATGAGAGATTTCCAAAAATATAAGAAAATCCAAAAAATTCTCTCATTTACTCTCAAAATTAATTTTTTATGAAAAATCATAAAAAATTCCTAGAAAATGAAAATGTGCTCCAAAAATTCTGAATTTTGGATTGAGAGCTCCTGATACTTTCTTCAACCTGCAAAAAAAATTTGGTGCAAAATTTCCTAGCCATTTGTGAGATATGATCGAATCTCTCCAAGATCTTGATTTTGTGTCCAAAACCCTAGCTGCACAAGGTTATTTTCCAAATTGTTTTACAAAATAGCAATATAGGGTTAGAAAAATCTGCAAAAAAAACATAGATCTAAGAAAAATCCATGTCCCACGGGGCGTGCCAAAATGTGTATGGTGAAAATGGATAACAATAATAACAATATTGAAAGGCTAAATGAATCCAACCACAAAACCCTAGCCTAACAATCAACAAAGATCCACCATAACATATGAAGATTACCTAAGACAATGCAAATCAAATGAAATCACAAAGATTATACCATCACATGTCCAATAGGGTTTGGATCTCCATTCTTCCTATCTCCATTGATCTTGCTTGATATATATTTGCTCTCAGATTTTTATATGCACAAGAGCTCAACAAAGAACGGAATGTGGTTGCAAGTAGGATCGTAGTGTAGTCGAGTCCTCCAAATTGTCGATTAGGCTGAGTGATTAGAATGCATAGAATGATTAGGAATGAATGATTAGGGTTTGATAATGAAGAAGGCATCTCCTTAAATAGAAGACACAATATGAAATGGAGGGATAAGATTGAGAGGTGTAAAAAGGAGGTCTGCTAGGATTAGAGGGTAGGTAAAGGAAATAATAAAATAATGAAAGGGGTAGGCAGTGTATGAATTAAGAGATGAATGACATGTGTCATGGGTAGAAAAAGCTAATGAATTAATTAAATAAATAAAGATTTATTTAATAAATAGAAGAAGTAGGATAATTAAATAAATAAAAATATTTATTTAATTTAGGAAAAGGATAATTTAAATAAATAAATGTATTTATTTAAATGAGAAATAAGGCTAGAAGAGGATAAATGAATTAATTAAATAAATAAAGATTTATTTAATTAATAGAAGAATTAGGCTTAGATAATTAAATAAATAAAATATTTATTTAATTAGACATGACAATTTTAGGTGTCTACACATTCATCAAGTCCTTTTCTTCATTGAGTGGTGTCTTTCATAATGAATCCTTCTATGTTGTGGACGTTCTTATCCCTGAGGAGGATCTCTTTCCTTCTTTTAGAAGAGTGCTTTTATAAATGATCCTTTGATTTCCATTGGGGGATTGGTGCATCTTGCCTCCTCGATGACTTGGTGAAGGCTTTTCAATATGAATCCTTTTTACTTTATCGAGAGTATGATTAACTTAATACTCCTGTTGAGCATCGAATTTAAATCAATAGAATTCCATGGTTGGAATTGAATCTAAAGAAGCTTTCTAAAAAAAAAATGAAATCAAGCATGCC
The DNA here is from genome assembly GCF_030272615.1 of Cryptomeria japonica. Classification (NCBI taxonomy): domain Eukaryota; kingdom Viridiplantae; phylum Streptophyta; class Pinopsida; order Cupressales; family Cupressaceae; genus Cryptomeria; species Cryptomeria japonica. Next base: position 399,858,976 of record NC_081407.1, read on the forward strand.
CATAAGAATTTTGATAGAACCCTTGAAACTTCCACCGACATCAGAATCCTAACAGTTATCGCCCAAACCAAAGCCATCAAATATACACACTAGCCTCTCATCTAAATGTCTAGTTTGACCGAAATGGTACACCTGTTGTATCGAAGAAACCTATCAATGTTTCATCGATAAGATGATTTATCGAACAGACTTGGGCCTCGATGAACTCCAAAAGGGACTTTTAAAAAGCATTATTTTTCATCGATAGAAGGTATATCGAAGAAAGCAAAGGAGGTTCCGTCGATGAAGCAAGCCTGGCAAAGAAACTACGATATCAGTAGGACATGTAAAGAATTCACTGAAGAAGATAGTTCTACCGAAATGATAAGATCGAAGAAACTGGGGACGGTTTCATCGATAGGAATTTTTGAGAAAAGAAGGATCTCGAAGAGATACTAAAGTTATTGGCCGATAGTGGCAGTTTCATCGAAAGACAAAAGGTCGATAAAACATAAGAGATTTTCATCGATAATATTCCATTGGTAAAAACAAAAGGTCGAAGGAAGATATTCTTCTTTCACTGACATAAGGAGTTTCATTGATGCCAATGCAAACGCCGGATAATGAGGAACTATTATTGATAAAATTAATGATTGATAAGACAGTTGTGAAACACAGCAACAAAAGGATTCCTATCGAAAATAGGGTTTCGATGAACTGATGGAGGATTACATCGACACAAACACATAAGGTAAAGCTTTTTATGAAAATGAGGAGACGATAAAACCATAAGGCTCATTGATGATAACGATGGTTTCATTGAAACAAAGGTAACGTCGATGAAAAATGATATTTCGAAGGAAGATAAAGTGATGCCACTGAAATGAATGATTCCATCGAAATAACAGTGCAACTATAAAATTAATGAGCATCGATAGAAAATATGAAGTAGTGCTAGATAAATGATTACTTTCTGCCGCAAAGATCAATACAAATCTTAATGAAGTCACCTCATCATAAATTCAAATGAATGCCTCTGTGACCATTGTGCAACCAGTAATGTTAACTGATAAGATCACCATGAATTCTCGATAAATTGACAAGAAAGGAAACACGTTTGGGCAACACTTGAGGAATACATAGTGAGCCTCAAAAATCGAGACGATTCAAAATCAGATTCACAAGAGGTCTACCCAGAATTCAAGTAAGTTTCTCATTCTCAGAGCTCTATAGTGATAATGGAGGTGTCATCTTCTAAAAAGAGTAGGGTTAGGAAAGATAAAGAGACCCAGCCCATGGAGGATAAACCTAAAAGGCAAAAAAAGGAAGGGCGCTCACTGGCCCAAGACCTAACTGATTAATGTCCTTCGTCAAGCCTTAGGTCTAAGAAAATTAAAATAGATAAGGAAGGTTTGGAGGATAGGTTTGAGGACCTAGGAGATATATGGACATAAATAAGATGTCATGAACTGTTTATTTTTGGATATATATGAAGGAATGCACCTGAGCCTATGAATAATTTGTGGAGATTAAATTTGGGGAAATTGACAGTGTCTAATGTCTTTGTGAATGTTGAACTCATGAAATCCCTAGGCAACAATTATGATCCCAAAACCAGGACCATATATGATTATATGGGGAAACCAATATTATCAATTACTAAAGAAATTATCGACTCTGTGTTTGATTTGGATTGGAGATTTGAGGAATAGATTGATACCAAGAAGTTAGCACAAGAATATTTCAACATTGAAGACATCTATAAGAGATGGAGACTTCCCATCCATAGGGCTAAAGTTGTAGGGTTGATAGTTCCATTGGGAAAAGAAGACAAAGCTCCTTATGATGTTAATTCTTTCCATCCTTACTTCAGATATACATACTATTGTGTTTCTCAGGTTCTGGGAATAGAGGTTCATCCTTTGATGGATATAACTGTTGGCATATGTGCAGATCTTGATGACATGATGATATTGTATGTTGTCATTGATGTCAATATGCTGAAGTATGAACCGGTATATTCAAGTAAGCAAACTGGAAAGAGAACTGGTATGATATTGTGAATCGGTACATGTGAAAAAGTGAAGCGGTATGTTGGAATGAGAATCGATATATGGGAAGTTTTGTATCGGGGTTTCATTTGGCATGACTACCGGTTGGTAGTCTCAGCTTCAGGGTTTCCAGTTGATGCATTCCAAGCCTGTGTGATTCAATCGATGACATCTTGTGATGAGTTAGCATTGTAATGAAGATCAGATCATGTTGCCACGTCAGTCTTGTGCATGTGAAGGTTTTCCTTGAGGATCTTGCATGAAGAAGTTTGATCCTATCTACCTCGGGAATGTGCGAAGTTTCTGTAAACGGTGGAGAGAACGTAATGGGTTATCAACTTCCTGAAGCGACAAAGAATGAATGTTGGAGAACATCTTGAGATATGTTCAAGAATGTTGTATTTAATGCAATATGATTAATGGTTAGGATTGAACCGACTGAATTGTTAAACCTAAATGTTTAGGGTTTATGCTACTGACTTATCTGTTTCCTATAAGGCCGATGATGTTTTTCACTTTGAAGTTGTTGGCAAATGTTATGTGTGTATCCAAGTGAAGAGATACTTGATTCTTTCCAGACCAGAGGAGTGTGTTGATACCTGTAGAGTGTGATTGCAGAAGCAAAGGAGCTAAAGAGGATCTGCCTTGGCATTGTGTGTTGTTATCAGCTTAGTGTATTACCTGTTGACTTCTAACCATTTTAGCAGTTGGAAAATCCCTTAACTGGGTAGCTTTAACATGCTTTTGTGTAAATCCTTTAGTAGGGTGACTCAATTCAATGAGTTCTTCAAATCCTCTTGCGAGGTAACCTTTAACAGGGTTCTAACCTTTAACCGGGTATTTAGCCATCCCTTAACCAGGTGATCCATAGCAGGATCGGTTCCTAGTAGAACCTAATGTAAAAGTCTTTAACCAGACTAGACTCCTAACAAAGAGGACTTCAGAAGAGTTCAAAGAACAACTTGTGGGTATTCACCTCCACCGTGGGTTTTCCCAGTTGGGTTTCCACGTGAAAAATCAATGTGTCATGTGTGATGCTTTTTATGTGATGCTTTAATATTTTCTATCAAGTGGTAAAGCATGTTGAAACAACAGTCATTATATTTCTGATGATATATTACTTGTTTATGCATATGGGTGAAGTGGAAATGAGATATTAGATTGTGTGGAGATCTAAGTGTTACCGGTTTATGTCTTTCACATTCTCACTGTGTTTTACCGATAGTGCCCTGATTTAGACCGGTGATATTGTTTACTAGTTAAGTGCAATCTTTGCAGTCAAACTGGTTCAGGGAAAGTTTTTTGTTTGTACTGATTCACCCCCCCTCTCAGTACTGGTTTGGTACTAACTGTTGATCATTATTCATCAATTGGTATCAGAGCGTCGTCTAGGTCCTCTGTGTTGTAAGCTTAACCACTTGAGGAAAATATCCTACTCTAATGATGAAGAAGGAAGGTCCAAAGTTCAACAGAGATAACTTTAAGATATGGAAGGACATAATGAAGATGTACATTAAAAGCATGGGTGCTCAATACTGGAGCTATGTTGAGAATGCTTATGTTGTTCCTACTGATACTCTCACCGATGATCAAAGAAGAGAGATTCAGGAGAATGGGAAAGTCATGGAAGCCCTAAATAGTAGTCTATCTAACATTGAGTTTATTGATGTTCAGGATAAAGACAATCCCAAAGAAGTATGGGATGCTTTGGAAAATATCTATGGCGGTGATGAGCATGTGAAACAAGCTAAGGAAGAGAGCCTTAGGGTAAAGTTTGAAGACATGAGGATGGTTGAAGGAGAGACCATTCAACAATATGGAATAAGAATCAAAACTATTGTTGGAGACATCAAGAGTGCAGGAGGTAAAATAGATGATTCCACTATTGTTAGAAAAGTCTTGAGATCCTTGTTACCAATCTATGCAATAAGGGTTGTTGCTATTCAGGAGTTGAGGTCTATAGACAAGACAAAGGTATCCCTAGACTCCATCATTGCTAAGTTGACCGCATATGAGCTAAATAATTATGATGGCAGTATTCAGAAGACTGAACCAACCTTTAGAGCATCTGCTGCACCATCTAGAAAGGGAAAAGAAGCTAGTACTAGTTGTGAACCAAGACAAAGTAGAGAAATGGATGATGAGGAGATCCTAATGGAATTTGAAGCTCTTCTTGCCAAGAGACTTCCTAAGGGAACTAGTAAATACAGAGGTAAGCTCCCTTTGAAATGCTTTTCTTGCAATAGGATAGGACATATTGTTGTAACTGTCCTAATGGTGATAATAAGGACAAATCAGAGAAGTTCAAGAAGTTCAAAGGAGGAAATAGGAGAAATTGTTTTGTAGCAGTTAATGAAGGTGTCACTGATGAGGAATCAGAAGATGAAGAAAGTGAAGACATTGTGTTTGTAGCAGTTAAGGAAGATGTGTCAGACAAGAAGGCTCTTGTCTCCCACTTTGATAATTCCAATGAGTGGATTATTGACAGTGGTTGTTCTCACCACATGACTGGTGACCGGATTAAGTTTCTATTTCTGGAAGAGTATGATGGTGGTGTGGTCCGATTTGGTAATGATGCACCATGTATGGTAAAAGGCAGAGGGTCCATCTCTTGAAATGGAAAAAGCAGTGCCAATAATGTGTATTGGATAGAAGATCTCAGGCACAACCTTTTGAGTGTTGCCCAGCTGAATGATAATGGACTCACTCTGGAATTAAAAGATGGAGTGTGCAAAATAAAAGGAAAGAGTGGTGAATTGATGGCCACCGGTATGCAGACCAGAGGTAATTTATTTCAGCTGAATGCAAATATCAGTATATGTCTAATGGCTAAGTTTGATGATAGCTAGATATGGCATAGGAGACTCTGCCATGTAAACTTTGATAATATTATGAAGGCTAGTAAGATCAAGGCAGTTAGAGGATTTCCTGTGCTGAGAAAACCAGAGAATCCTTTGTGCAGAGAGTGTCAACTGGGGAAAATGTCTTCCTCAACCTTCAAAGGTAAATCTTTCACTATAGACAATTTACTTGATCTTGTGCATACTGATTTGTGTGGTCCTATGAAAACTAGGAGTGTGCAGGGAGATAGGTACTTTATGATTCTCACTGATGACTGCTCAAGAATGATGTGGGTCACATTCTTGAAAGATAAGTCTGAAGCTTTTGGAAAGTTCAAAGCTTTCAGAGCACTAGTCAAAAAGGAAAGCGGTAAGAGGATTAAGTGCCTAAGAACTGATCAAGGAGGAGAATTCACTTCCAGTGAATTCAACAAGTACTGTGAAGAGAATGACATCAAGAGGCAACTATCTGCTCCCCAAACTCCACAACAGAATGGCCTAGCAGAGAGGAACAATCAGACTATAGTTGAAGCAGCTAGAACGATGCTGATTCAAGGGAAGGTTGCTCACACCTTCTGGAGAGAAGCGATGAGCACTACAGTCTACACTATGAATTAGGTACTCATCAAGAAAGGTAAGGATAAAACTCCTTATGAGTATTGGACCGGTAAGACACCAGTGGTAAGCTACTTTAGAGTGTTTGGTAGCAAATGTTATATCAAGAGGAATGAACATCAGAGCAAGTTTGATGCAAAATGTGATGAGCGAATATTCCTAGGGTATTCCACCAAGAGAAAAGCTCTCAAATGTTTCAACAATAGGACTCAGAGAATTATTGAAAGTATCAATGTTAGAGTTGATGAAACTTCTAAGAAACCTAAGGAAACTGACAGTGAGCAAGTGGTAGATGAACCGGTTGTAACCTTCTGGGAACCGGTTGCAAAACAACCTAGTACTAGCAACAGTGCTCCTACACCGGTAGATGCTGATGCTGATGAAGATGAGGATGAAGAAGAAAAGAAAGAGGAAACAACTAAGGTCATTCCTAGGTATGTAAAGCTGAATCATGATCCAAAGAAGATCATAGGAGACAAGGATGCAGGAATTCTTACAAGAAAAAAGGTCAAAGAAAACTCTTGCATGATCTTTGAATTTGAGCCTAAATTTTTTAAAGAGGCACATAAAGATGAAGACTGGATCAAGGCAATGGAAGAGGAAATTGACCAGATAGAAAAGAATGGCACATGGTCTTTGGTACTCAGACCTGAGCATAAAAATGTCATTGGCACCAAATGGGTTTTCAGAAATAAATTGAATGAAGATGACATAGTGGTAAGAAACAAAGCCAAACTGGTGTGTAAGGGATATGCTCAAGAAGAAGGAGAAGACTATGGAGAAACCTTTGCTCCAGTAGCTAGATTAGAAGGAGTTCGTATGCTTCTTGCATATGTAGCCTTCAAGGGATTCAAAGTATATCAAATGGATGTAAAATCTGCATTCCTAAATGGAATACTTGAAGAGGAGGTGTATATAGAGCAACCAAATGGGTTGTTTTTCCTATCAGTAGACAGTGACATGGTGTGTAGGCTACATAAAGCCTTGTATGGATTGAAGCAGGCACCTAGAGCATGGTATGAACGCTTACACTCCCATCTTGTGAAGATTGGATTTGAAAGAACAAGTGAAGATAGCAATATCTATTTAAAGTCATAAGGAGATCAGATTCTGATCTGTGAAGTATTTGTTGATGACATAATTTTTGGTGGAGATGACAAGATGAGTCATGATTTTGCAGATGAGATGAAGAAGGAATTTGAGATGTCACTTATAGGATCGATTAAGTTCTTCATTGGGCTATAGATTCAACAAATGAAAGATGGTATCTTTATCACTTAGTCCAAGTATGTCAAAGAGGTGTTGAAGACCTTTGGCATGGAAGACAACAAACTGGTTGGTACACCGATGGTGACCGGTTGTAAATTGTCAAAAGATGATGACTCAATGTTGGTGAATGAGAAGGAATATTGATCAATGATTGGTAAGTTGCACTATGTAGTACATAGCAAACTAGACATTGCACATGCAGTGGGCATTACTGCACGGTTCTAGAAAAGTCAAAGAGAATCCCACTTGGTAGCAATCAAGTGGATTCTTAGATATCTAAAGGGAACTATTGACTATGGATTATGGTATCCATACAGTAATGATTTCAACCTCAAAGTGTTTACAGATGTTGATTGGGCTAGTAATGTGGATGACCAGAAAATCACAACCGATGGTGCATTCTTTCTCGGTGGTAGACTAGTCTCATGGATGAGTAAGAAGCAGAGTTGTATCTCTCAGTCTACAGCAGAAGTGGAATATGTTGCAGCCTTTATGAACTGTACTCAGACAATTTGGATGAAGCATGTATTAAGTGGTTTCAAAGTTCCTGTATCTGAACCGGTGAGTATATTCTATGACAACACAAGTGCAATTAATATTTCCAAGAATCCGGTTTTGCATGATAGAACCAAGAACTTCAGGCTCAAGTATCATTTCTTGAGGGAGAAGGTTTAGAACAAAGAGGTTGTGTTGGAACATGATTCCAGCAAGGAGCAGTTAGCAAAAATATTCACCAAGCCTCTATCGAAGGCTACATTTACCTATTTAAGAGGTGAATCAGGGGTGTTGCCCCTTCAAGAGGAGAACTAAAGGTGTGTGCTCCACATCAGTAAGGTATTGCATTGATAAATCTTTTTCAGGATTGGTGTGTTGAAGGATGCTACTCCTTAGGGGGAGCAACATAGTGGAACATAGATGTGTGTGCTTCCACTTTGGCATTGTTGTCAAAGGGGGAGAAGATGTGAAGCAGAGGGATATCTTTGTATATTGCCATCAATGCCAAAGGGGGATATTGTTGGCATATGTGCAAAGCTTGGTGACATGATGATATTGTATGTTGTCATTGATGTCAATATGCTGAAGTATGAATCAGTATATTAAAGTAAGCAAACTGGCAAGAGAACCGGTATATGTGAAAAAGTGAAGCGGTATGTTGGAATGAAAACCAGTATATGGGAAGTTTTGTATCAGGGTTTCGTTTGGCAAGACTACCGGTTGGTAGTCTCAGCTTCAGGGTTTCTGGTTGATGCATTCCAAGTCTGTGTGATTCAATCGATGACATCTTGTGATGAGTTAGCATTGTAATGAAGATCAGATCGTGTTACCGCATCAGCCTTGTGCGCTTGAAGGGTTTCCTTGAGGATCTTGCATGAAGAAGTTTGATCCTATCTACCTCGGGAATGTGGAAGTCTCTATAAACGGTGGAGAGCACGTGATGGGTTATCAAATTCTTGAAGCAACAAAGAAAGAACGTTGAAGAACGTCTTGAGATCTGTTCAAGACTATTGTATTCAATGCAGTATGATTAATGGTCAGGATTGAACCGACTAAATTGTTAAACCTAAATGTTTAGGGTTTAGGGTTTATGCTACCGACCTATCTGTTTCCTATTAAGTCGATGATGTTTTTCACTTTGAAATTTTTGGAAAATGTCATGTGTGTATCCAAGTGAAGAGATACTTGATTCTTGCCAGACCAGAGGAGTGTGTTGATACCTGTAGAGTGTGATTGCATAAGCAAAGGAGATAAAGAGGATCTACCTTGGCATTGTGTGTTGTTATCATATCAGTGTATTACCTATTGAATTCTAACCATTTCTGCAGTTGGAAAATCCCTTAACCGGGTAGCTTTAACATGCTTTTGTGTAAATCCTTTAATAGGGTGACTCAATTCAATGAGTTCTTCAAATCCTCTTGTGAGGTAACCTTTAACAGGGTTCTAACCTTTAATTGGGTATTTAACCATCCTTTAACCGGGTGATCCCTAGCAGGATCGGTTCCTAGTAGAACCTAATGTAAAAGTCTTTAACCAGACTAGGCTCCTAACAGAGAGGACTTCAGAAGATTTCAAACAACAGCTTGTGGGTATTCATCCCCACCGTGGTTTTTCCCAGTTGGGTTTCCACGTGAAAAATCAGTGTCATGTGTGATGCTTTTCATGTGATGCTTTAATATTTTCTGTCAAGTGGTAAAGCATGTCGAAACAATAGTCATTATATTTCTGATGATATATTACTTGTTTATGCATACGGGTGAAGTGGAAATGAGATATTAGATTGTGTGGAGATCTAAGTGTTACCAGTTTATGTCTTTCACATTCTCACTATGTTTTATTGATAGAGCCCTGATATAGACCGGTGATATTGTTTACTAGTTAAGTGCAATCTTTGCAGTCAAACTGGTTCAGGGAAAGTTTTTTGTCTATATTGATTCATCCCCCCCGTCCGTATCAGTTTGGTACTAACTGTTCATCATTATTCATCAATAACGGCCATGTTTATTTGTGCAGACTTGCAGTCTAAGGATCCAAGGTCATTTGATTTTGCTACTTTTCTTGCTAAAGTCATTAATCATGGTTTAGAGAAACTCAAAGAAGATGTGATTAATGTACATTTTAAGTATTATTCCATTCTTATGCATATGTTGTTGTATGTTGGACAAGACAAAGGGTTGTGGCCAGATGAGTTATGTATCAGGGCATATGATAAGGTTGGGATGAGAAAACCTATGTAACTGTGGATATCTTCATGGGACTAGAGATACAGTAATAACCAATACTGGCATTTTGAGGAGTTTTTTGTTAAGACATTATACATATTGTTGGAATATCCATGCAACCATGCCTTGTCTCCTGAAATTCAGATATTTTTGAGACCAAAGGAGTATGGTGAAGACACCTCAATTGAGCATAATTGGGGAGACTGGTATTGCTTTTTAGATTACACTCAAATAAGAGTATATGGGTTTGAAGGAAAACCCTATCTATTGCCTGTCACAGTGCCTAATAGAGTGGCATGCCTCGAGATTGTCAGACAGTTGTCAACAACAAGTACCCAACATTTAACAGATCATGGAAAACAGTCCATTGTGCCTGGGTTGCTGGTGTTCTCAGATTTTATTGTTAAGAGCTCTAAGAGTTATGGATTGCTGCAGAACAAATTAAACCATTATAAAATAGTGGAAGGTGACCCTAGACCAAACTTTGACCCTTAGGGTTACATAAGAGAAGCAAAGGCATCATAGAAGCTGCGAGTGGGTGATCATGAGCCATTCATGCTAGATGAATTTATAAGAAATTTGTATAGAGAGATAACCATTGCTAAGATGACACAACATGATAAGGTCTCAGAAGCCTATGCATGGAAATTAAATAAAGGAAAAATTAATGATGATGTCCAAAAGGGGATAGATGACCCCTTGGTTAAAGCGAACAAGCTCATGGAGCATGAACTTGAAATCTTAGAAGGTGTCCCTCCATATGTTTTCAAAGACAGAGCACAATGCATTAGGGATGCAGAGCCCTTGATTCAAATGTCTCCCCAATCCACCTCTGATTTTATTCCAATTGATTCAGCCAGGGAAGATTACCTGCCTGGTTTTGAAAGTGATGTGCAATTGAATTTGATGACAGGACAATACAATGTCCAGGAGATTGGAGATATAATACTATTAGAACATGAGGATTTTATTGCTGATAATGCTTTTATTTCTTCTAAGTAATTCAATACATTTGTGTGCCAACATAAAGGAATGCAAATTAGGGATGTTATGAAGGGAAAAACAAAAGAAGAAAAAGATCCAAAAATTGCAAGAAGAGGTAGATATGGCCATGAGGGAGATGACACCTGAAAAGGGGAGACAATTAGTCAAGGATGTTGATGTGTTGATTTATTCTAGATGGGACATAAGATGCGCATTATTATTTGATAGCTTTCTCATAAAATAGGATCCAACTAGGCAAATTATGCCTGATGAAGTTGACAAAATCTTTATGGGTTCGGGGTATGACCCGGATCAAAAGGCTCTCATGTTGTGGGCCTTGTATCCAAAGGAAAGGAGACCTATACTTGTTGACCCACATAAAGCTTTTGGCCATTTGATGATCCAGCAAGCTGGAAAGATTGATCCTAGGATCATAGCCAGAATGAACTTGGATGTATCGAAGTTGAATCAAGATCAAACAGAGTTCTTGGTTAGAGAAAATGACACTTACAAGGGTTTATATGAGAAAGCCACTAAAGAAATCCAGAAGTTACAAGAACAATTGCTACAACAGGCTCCTGTTATTGAGAATGATGAATTGAATACAATGCTCCAGACTGACCGAAAGGTTATAGATTCTTTAACAGATGCCATTTATTAGAAAACAAAAAGTGAAAAGCTTGCAAAACAAATAGATAATGCTAATGTGAGAATTAACAAACTTGCTAATGACATTGTTGAACATAGGTTTAAATCTATGATGGTATACACAAACCAGTATTGGAAGGCCTATACAGGGACTATAAAAGCCTTGGAGGAGCATGAAAGGTTGAAGAAAAGGTTGCAAGATGTAATGAACTATCACGAGGCCATGTCACCAGAAGAGAAAGCTCAAGGAGATCTATATTTAGAAGAACATGACAGATATGCAAATGTACTTAATAAAGATCTCCAGGCATTGGATGAAGATGGCATTGTAAAAGTGCCAAAAATATGCAAGGAAGGAGAGATGATATCATTGGAACAGTGGCAAAATGAGTTTGCCTATGTTATAGGAAAAGTTGTTGCTGAAATAAATCGAGATGAAGACATGGTGCCATACATAAATCAGGCGGTGTTCAATTTATTTTCACTAGAAACAGAGTTGAAGACGAGGAGCATTGCCACCACATATTACAAGAGTGATAATTACGTAAATCACCTTGGAATGCTTAATTTGTTTATCTTTCACTTTGTTAAACAAACACAATCTAGTGTTAGTGTGGAAGAGACATGACTCTTCATAGGATAGATTTTTCTCATATATATATGAGAAGTTTTTGTAAGAATTGGGGATTAAGAAATATATTATAGACTCTGGCATAATACTTTACTATTTTTTACCTTTAATACAATCAGTTGTTTTCCTTCGCATATGTGTTGTGATTTATTTCATTTTCTATAGGCAGTTGTTTGTGATATTATCTCTGAGAAGATAAGGTTACTTGTATTCTTGCAGTGAAGTTTATGTTCTTATGTTATAAATCTGAATCAAAAGATCTACTAGTGAATTATCATTGTTCCTTGTACCTCTTTCTTGAATGGTCCCTTAAGGTTAGGGTTAAATTCATTTAGGCCATCTATAACATAAACATTCGACAGATCTCTTTTAAGAAACAGTAATTGACAGATTTACCAAAGGGGTAAGTTTGAGAATTGTCTCATAAATAATATATTAAGTCCTTGAAGATATAAGACTCTGTAGCCCAAATAACAGGGAAGGCACTGGTCATTTACAAATCACAATCTTTACCATATTATTTTCCTTTACATTAAAGAAATAGGACTAGGACACATAAAACCAATTAGCAATAGTATACATACATATAAATTTCAAGTACAAAGATCAAATATCTTTCACAACAACAATCTTGAACTCATCTAAAAGCTACCTATCCTAGGAACCTATGCCATTCTGAGATAGGGAAAAATTTAGATCAAGATACTCAATCTGCTATAAAAAGCATTAGTCATTGAAAGCCACTAGTGAATAGGTATACCCGCCTAGGTCTTGCAGAGCCTAAAGTGAGGGAGTTAGTAACCAAATAGGTTCACTCTATAAGTTGGCCAAGTCAAATTGGAGGGTTTGATCATAGGAGTTTGCATTTCCTTAGAAGCTATCCACACTGTAGATTATGAGATCAAATAGATTGGCGACTCTGCTGGGGAGAACATGCATCTAAAAGGACTTTGCTCTGAGAAAGAACTCATATAAAAAAACAAATTTCCTCTTTAAAGAGAGGTGGTGACTCTGAAGTAAAGAAAATAAGTTTTATGTATGGGAGAAGGTCACTAACACAAGGCCATCCTATAGTGCAATTAAACTTTGACCAGAAAAGAAATAAGAACAATCCAAAGAAAGAATTAATAGACAATCCAATGGAACACATGAATGACTTCATGAATGAGAGATATAATCAGTATTACTCTGAAAATAACCCACATTCATCTTGGAATAAACAAAACCATACAATTCCTTCATGCTCAAGAAATGAGGACTTGGCAGCTACAGATAAAGCATGAAAAGGAAAATTCCCTCCTGGTTTTGACAATCACTGCACAAATTCAAGAGCAAATGCATCAAGTTCCTCAGGCTCAAGTAGGATGGATGCACCAGACTGTTTGGCAGATTTGATGAAACAAATGTTGGTTGTAGCTACTGAAATAAAAGATACTAGAAGAACACGGGAGTGTATAGAACTATGTGCTAGGTTGGGCATTAACGTCAATGAAAATGATATTGATCATGACCTAAATAAGTACAAAGAGAGATGTGAACATGCAACCCAAGGATCAAACAAAGGGAGAAGTCATAAAGATGAAACCAATGCAAATGATAATACCTATAAGATATCTAGAAATCCCTTATATGATCATGGAAATAACAACTTTGCATACACCAATATACCTCCCGAACATCAGTACAATCATTTTAACAACTTTGCATATCAAAATCAGTTCCAACCCCAAAATCAATTTCCCCCTTATAATAATATGAGTCAGAACTATGGAAATTTCTTCCAGGGAGGATATGGATTGATGAATATAGAACGTATCAGACAATTTGACTTTCAGGAATGATGGTGTATCCTCATCCCATTCCAAATGAGGTCTGAACTGCAATACCAAAGTTCACTGGGAGCAATGCAATCACAGGAGAGGCACACTGCAAAGCCTTTGATACACTTATGGAAAAATTTTGCTTTCCATATGAGGATGTCAATATGAAATTATTGATGAAATCTTTGATAGAGGATGCAAGAGACTGGTTTCGAATGTTGCCTGATGCCTCAATAAGTAGCCTTGTAGAATTTAAAAGACTCTTCCTTGAATAGTATGGAGATAATAATAGCCCTGAGTTTGCGCTAGATGAAATCATAAGTATAAAAAAAGAAGCTAATGAAACCGTGGTTGACTTCAATAAGAGATTCAACAAAGTTCTGAACAAAATCCCCAACAGGATAAAACCAATCCCTGAAGTGAGTGTCCTGTACTACATAAATACTTTTGACAACAAGACAAATTATGAACTCAGAACCAGAAGCCCTGCAACTCTCCAAGATGTCATGAAGGCTTCCATAACCATAGAAAACAATAGGAAATCCGTTGGGAGGATTGGAAAAAGGCAAAACTGTTTAACCCAAGGGCACCTAAGCAAATCAAGGACGAGGATAAATTGGATAAAGTGTTAAATGTTTTGAAGGATTTGTCTGTGAGGGTGAACAAAACAGAAAAATAACAATTCTTTCGCCATGATAGACCCAGATTACATGATATGCCCTACAACACTGCATGGAAAGACAAAAAACCAGTAGAAAAGAACCAAAAGGATAACACACAACCACCAAATCCCTTAAAGAGAACTGTGAATCAAGTGACAAAATATGATATGTGATGTTTTGCTTGTGACATGCCACATTCCCCTTATCAATGTGTGGTAGCAAATAAGTTACAGGAAGAAGAAGATTATGAAGGGTATGCAGATGATCACACCATAAATCTTTTATCGTTTGAAGAATATGATTCATTTGAAGGGGATGGATACAATGATATAGCTTCCAAACGGATTAGTCAGTAGTGTTGTGTGTAGCAAATATTCTTGGATGAGGAAGATGAAATCAAACTCAGGGTTCCTACTGAAGAAGAAAGAGAAAGAATCACGATGGCTGCAGTTGAACAAGCCAAAAGAACCCATGCTCTCAGAAACAAAACCATAAACCCTGAGCAGGGAAAACCCTCTAGAATGTTCATAAAAGAAACCAATAAATAAAATGAATAATATCCAAGACAAGGATACAGGCAAAACCAAAGAGAAGGAGGTTCAAATAACAAAACCGCAAAAGGGAGAGAGGGAGAATATGACATCTACTTCCCCAATGCTCGTTACCACATTGTTTGACATTGCCAATGCTTTGACACAGATGAAGGTCTCTGTACCATTTCTTGAGATGATCAAGTTCCCTGAATACAGAGAAAAGACTCTAAGAATGATCACAAATGTCTCGGGAGAGAAAGTGAAAGAACACAAGAAGGGTGGTCAAGACAGTAATGGTGAACATGATCTAGCTCCAGCCATATACTTGGGATCAACAATAAAAAAGAGTCCTTCCCAAGTAGACCCTGTTGTTGCTGTTTTTTAAAATTGGGTTCTTTCCCCATATTTGGCTATGGTTTTTGAAAAAATTTGTATAAGATGTGGCCCCAAATGCTTCAGCCTTATTTTAAACCTAGAGTGTTTAAGGTTTTTCTAAGTTTTAGGCTTTATCTTTTGTGTTAGGTCCCCTGGTTTCTATTCCGACGTTACTTTATTTCACTTAAGTCATGGGTCGCGGGGTCGTAAGAAGTGTCCCCCCTTGCTATTTACCTAGGCGGTCATGTTAATTATTTGAAAATTTTCGCCTTTTATTATTTCCTTCTAAAGTGCCGGGCCCAGTAAACACTGATCAACTTGGGGAAAGATCCGACGGTTGGCGCTATTTCGCAAAGGCTAAGTGCTCACATTTTAAGGCTGTGAAATAGCGAGGATTAATATCAGCCGTCCATGTGTCATGCGGAGGAAGTGAAAGTTGCGGCTGTCAAGAAGGTGGGGCCCCCTCTACGTGGTCTTCTCTGGCGTATTAGAGTGCAGCACGTGGCACAGGCCGCCACAGTCAGCATTTTAAGATTAAGGATCAAAGTGGGCCCCAAAGATGAGTCAGCTCACAGCTGGAGGTGACCTGGCAGGGATAGCTCTTACAATTCATTGAGACCCCGTGGCTCCTTCCAGCGAATGAAAAGTCGACAGGTCAGCTTCGAAGATGACAGGGCGCCAGGTGTCCGTGATGTGTCCGTGGGCCCACCTCTTCTGAAAGCTCCTAGCAGGGTTTAAATGCCGCGCAAGTCGAGATAAGATCTAACGGCTCGCGCTATTTCGCAAAGGCTAAGTGCTCACATTTTAAGGCTGCGAAATAGCGAGGATTAATATCAACCGTCCACGTGTCTTGATGACACGCGGTCTAAAAGGCAGCTGTGGGTCCCTATAGTGTATGTTCGACAAATGAAAAGTTGACAGGTCAGCTTCGAAGGTGACAAGAAAGCCAGGTGTCTATGGCGTTTCAGTGGGCCCACCTTTTCTGAGGTAGACCTGTCGAGACTGAAGTGGGGCCCCCATGGTTCTTCTTCCGGCAAATGACAGAATGACAAATCAGCACAGTGGATGACTAGATGCCAGATGTCACTGATGACTCAGCGGGCCCACCATTCCTGAGGACCTGTTCGAAGGATTAAAAGGCGATTAACTTGAAAGATAATCCAACGGCCCGCGCTATTTCGCAAGGGTTAAGTGCTCACCCCTTAAGGCTGCGAAATAGCGAGAATGAATATCAGCCGTCCACGTGTCATGATGATGACATGGCAAAAAGAGAAAAGCACGGGCCCGCTATGGTATAAAGGGCGACATTCCGCCAGTATCAAAATAGAATGTGAGGGGATTTTCTAAGCCAATGGTCGGATGCCGCGTGGTATTATGTGGCCAATAAAAAGACAGGACTTAGACTAAGGACAAAGCCGTCAAAATGAAATTCACAGAGAGACACTTGCAGAAAGACTGCGGCCCGTTGGAGCTAAAATATGAATTCTCGTATGAATTCGATTTTGAAGGGACGGTCGAAGCATGCGGAATAAATGTTACAGTTAAGGCCCAGAGTACAAGCATTTGATTTCCTAACAACCAAGTAAGGATACCTCTTAAAAGGATTTTTGCAGAGGAGGCAAACGCAGAGTTATCTTTTACAAATACAGAGAAGGCGAATTGGTTGCAGAGCGAATTTCTTCGAGCAAGCATCAGGTTTTTTCTTATTTTGCAGCCGTTCTTGTGTTGTGATACGTGAAACTATTCTCGTATAGCAGAAATATTTTCAGAAGTAATATTTATCTGGTTATATTGCAAATGGCTCCTAAAAGGGAATTTTCTGGTAAAGTTGATTATCTTGAAAGAAGTGTGTGTGATGACTTCTTAGAGCAGTTGACGCTGTCAACCAACCAGGCATCTAAGGCCAAAGAATTAGTACCCAGGGCTCCCCAACTGAGAATTGGAGAAGGATTGTATGATAAGGGTAATTGGTTAAGAGACCCACAGGTTGGGCTGTCTGGGTTGGGGTTATTTAAAATCGGTTTTGGAATGAGGAATTCTCCTGCTCCTCAAAATAGCATTTGGGAATTAGATGTTGGGAAATTGGTAGTCCCAGGGGTGTTCATGGATACAGATTTGTTAACCCAGATGGCATTAAATTATGATTCAGTTACCAGGTGTATCCGGGATGTGAATGGAAAAACCCTCGTGGAGATAAATGCAGAAGAGCTGAGAAAAGCGTTTGGGCTTAGTGAGTTTACCAATTTCTTGGAGCATATAAGCTTCACACAATTAACTCAGGTGTACAGGGCACAGAGGACTCATCTCAGGAATGGGCCTCTCAAAGAACTTTTTCTGAAAGTGGGAGGGTTAGCAGTTGTAGGGCCCAATACACAAGAGCCCTTTTCACTAAGTATGTTTACCTTAAGGGCAAAAGGGATGTACTGGGCACTTTGCCAAGTTCTAGGAGAGGATGCTGAATCTAATATACCAAATCATTATCTGTTAATGATTGTTCAAATTTTGAATCCTTCTCTTGCTATTACATTTGATTATGCCTCCTATATTGCTGATGCTATCCATGGAGGACTGATGGGGATAAAGAATGGGAAGGTGGATAGGCCATTTGGGTGGTATTCACTATTGATGCACCTCTTCCTCTTCAAAGGTGGAGATTATTTTGCCAGTGGAATGGATCTGGTAAAAGAAAAGGAGGGAGAGAAGATGCCAGTACAATTATGGAGCACCGTATTGTCATGGGATAGAGAGGATGCAAGTTTTCTAAAGTTTGATAAATACTTTGCATCCAAAATAAGGACTCTTCTTTGCTCTGACAATCCACGAGTCCCCAAGATTCTTCTGGAATTCCTAAGACCAAAAGAATTCGCAGAGAATGTCAAGATTGTTCATAACTGGGGTGATATGTATTTGTATCCAGTGTCCACAGTGTTTAGGGTCTTTGGTTTCAGAGGCACCCCATTTTTGTTACCATACCAGGTCCCCCTCAAAGTGGGAATAGCTGAGATTCTCAGACAAATTGGTGACTTGCAAGAGGCAGAGTTAACAGGCCGAGGTAAAGGGACTATTTTCCCTACAGCTACAGTAGCCCACCAATTTGTAATCACCAAGGGCGGCTGGAAATGTTTTGAGGATTTCCTCAAACCCTACCATTTGTCCACTGCAGTGTCAAGATGTGCTGATCCGGAGGACTTCTACAATGGTGTATTCCGGAAGAAAGTAGCATGCAGAGGTAGGCCCCACCAATTCCACTTTCCTGAAGACCTCATCAGGAATGAATTTGATTTGGATGAACAGGAGTTGAGGAAGGAAAAATGGGTAGCTTACAGGAAGGCCCTGGATTTTGTGCATCAATTTGATGCTAGCTATGACCCATTGTCTAGCTTCTTCCCATTGGAAGAAAAGATAAAATTTTTGATTATTTGTTTTGAGGATGTGATGCAGACAATAAAGGAGAAAAGGGGAGTTGTAATTAAAAACAACCCTGAGAAAGCAAGAATGATTTTGGGGAAATCAGCTCCTATTAAAGCCATCCCTCCTGGTGATTACACCCTGCATAAGAAAGCAGGTTATAGTGTGTTGGTGTCTGCAAGAGGGGAACCCTCTTCATCTAAAGGGAAGAGGAAAGCACATGAAGTCATTGACATCCAAGACAGCCCAAAGAAGCAGAGGGTGGGGAAGGAAGTGCAATCAGATACACCCTTATATTCCCCATCCCAATCCCCTCTCCACATTGGAGATGAACAAGCAGCAACTGAATACCTCTCTCAGTTGGGCAGTTTGGGGGAGATTGCGTATACATATGATGAAGTGGAAGAGGGGATGCCAGAAGAACCCACTGAAGCACAAATGGACATCACCTCGACTGAACTCAAAGGCCAGGAGTGGGATCCTGAGATAAAGAAGGCCACTATTGCTTTTCTAGCCGATGATACTTTTGTAACATCTGAAGCATTCATGCAGTTTATATGGAAACAACATATAGATAAATATAATGCTAGATGTGAAACAAGAAAGGCAGAACAATTAAATAAAGATCCAGCCTTGGTGGAGGAAGAAATAAAATAGGAGATGATGGAAGAATTCAAAACCATCACTCCTGAACAGGGGAGAGATTTAGTAGCACAAGCTGGAGTGCTCATTTTGCCAGAATGGAATATTGTTGATGCTCTGGTGCTGGATGCAGTGAGGAAAGAAACCAAACCCATGGAAGGGGTTACATTCAGTAAAGACAATGCTGCTCTAGTCATGTGGTCCCTTAAGAGAAATGAGGACAAGAAGGGTAAAGACACCACAGGGACAAGTCACATTGGCGGATTGATGGTCAGGAGAGTAGAAAGTACAGGGGTAGTAGAGGCTGCTAGCACGGTGTTGGAGACTGCCAAATTTAGTGTTGCAGTAGCTGAGAAGGATGCTAAAGAAAAAGAGGCTCTCCAGCTCAAATTGGAAACAGTCTTGAAGGCTTATGACAGTGCCAAGGAGGAAATAAGAGGCAAGGAGAGTATTATTGCTAGATTGCAGAGCCAATTAGCAGGACAACGTCAACAAGGTGAATCTTCAACATTAATGATCACCTCTTCTCCTGCAAGACCTCCACCTACTAGCCCCATTATTGAGCTCCCACCATCTCCTGCACCTTCCAGCTCTCAGATGATAGAGATAACTCCCCAAGAATTGGAGAGTCTTAAGCAAACTCAGGCCTATTATGCAGGGAAGTATGAAGAAAAGATCAAGGCTACAGTCTCCAGTTTTGCAGACACTATAAATGCTTCACTCCTTCACAATAGTGTAGGAAAAGTCATGGAGATATGGACTGAGTTGATAAGAGATAAAGTCATATTGACACCCATTTTTGACAGATGGAGGCCTAGGGAGCAGGATTTGGAGTTCATGTGTGTTTCCTGTGATGAAGCAAGAGCTAACCCTATTATCAAATCCACTTCTGATATTACTAAGAGTTTATTGCAATTGGCGACAAAGGTGGATAATGTGGAAAGAAGGGTTAAATTGCTTAAAAAGGAATACACTGATCAGGTTTGTGAGTTACTTCCAGGAATTTTTACCAATCCAGATCAGCTGAAAGATAAGCAGATATGGCTAAATGAGATAAATGTTAAATTGTCAGCAAGGGTCAAGGGAATTATTGATCTGGATGACACCTCATTTTTTGTTATAACCATACAGGAAATAGAGAGAATTAAATCACACTACAGTTTTCTTAACTCAGAAGTCAACAAACTGAGGAATTCTTGGAAAGGGTTGACTAAGGTTAAAAGTGATGTGATTAATTTTGTATGGCCGACCGAGGAGACGTATGGTGAGTGGGGGATTAAATATTCCACTCGAGATCCGGAGCAGTTAGAGAACGTCCCTGAAAAGCCAGAGGAGGTTGCAACTGAATAACCTGTCCAACAGACTGCTGAAGAAGCTGAAAAGAGCGCATAACTGAAATTGTAACTTCTTCAATTTTTGAAGTAATTGTAACAAACTTTCCTAAAAGAAGTCCGAAGCTTTGTGCATCCATATTGTTATAAATGGATACCAGGACTAGAGAGAAAGGGATCACACAATTTTTTGTAAGAAAACGCTGCAGAAATGTTATCTGAGCTTTTCCAAAGTTTAATGGAGAATCAGACTCTTGTAAAATCTTTTTTTCAAATGAATATCAATATACAGACCATCAGTTTTGAGTAAAGCTCTGTGTCGTCTTCAAATTTGTCCTTAATCGTATTTATTCTTTCATTCAGAATAATCTAGGATTTTTCTGTTTGAATGGAATTGTAAGGCAATCTCAGTATGGGTGTTTCTAGCTTTTCTCTTTAGGAGGGAAATTAAACAGGCATGACCACTCTACTAGTAAACACTTCGGGATGAACTTTGAATTTTGAGGATCTTAGCTTATTTTGAAGTGATTAAATTCTTGTTGATGCTAGGCATTTACAGGGATAAATGGAGACCAAGTTGATGGGAAGTATAGAGATGTTTTATTTCAGGATTTTTATTTGAGTTTGAGTGACTCTGTAGCCTTGGATAACGCACTGGTACTAATCGAAGCTGTTTATTGCATGCTTTGTTGATCAAATATACTGAAGTTGAATATTGTTTCATTCTTTGTGTTCAGTTGTTTTTTTTTTCAAGGTGAACAAACTCACTGGTTTTCTGGACTGATTTGCTGTGGGTTTGTTGCTTAAGAATGTGAAGTTAATTCACAAAGGGTATACCCACCTGGGCTTAAGGAAGAGCCCGAAGTGTAGAAGGTCTAACCAAACCTTGTCATATGTTGTCTCTGAAATCCTTTTATCCTTGATGTCTTCTCGGCACCCATTTTAGATTATATTATTAAAGGCATTGAAGGGTAATCAGATTTTGAGAACAACAGACCCCTTTTACCTGATCTAATGATCAATAATAAGATGATTAAAAATTGCATGATTGATTCAGGAGCAGCAATAAATATTATGCCTCTAGGAGTTATGAAAGAGTTTGGAATGGGGGTGGATACAACATTTGGCAAGTGATATGCTATGGATAACAAATCTGTTCCAATGGTGGGTGTTATGAAAGATGTAGAGTTCAAGCTAGCCTCATGCCCTGAAGCATCCTACAAAACAGACATCACGGTGGTGGATGTCCCTCCTAATTATGGGATGTTACTGTCCAGACAATGGTTGAACTTGATAGGGGGACATGTCCAATTGGATTTATCATATGCAACCATACCGGCGAATGAACATGAAGTGAGAATTGAAAGACAACCTCATTCCTCATATATCATAGAGGATGTGGAGCCCCCTGAACAAATTTATTTCATTCAGTCAGACATTGATAACTTTAAAGTACAGTTAACAAAGCCAAAGACATAAGCTTTGACTCAAATTAAATTTTGCATCGAAGAAACTCAAGACCAAGTATGGCGCATGTATTTTGATGGATCATGTAGCAAGGAAGGAAGTGGGGCTGGGATTTTATTCATCTCACCAAGTGGGGAAACATTCAAGTATTCTTTCAAGCTTATATTCGAATGTACAAACAATATTGCTGAGTATGAAGCTCTACTTAACGGATTAAACTTGGCAGTTAAGCATGGAATTAAAATTCTTAGTGTATTTGGGGATTCAAAATTGATAGTGTCTTAAGTTAAGGAAAAGTATGCTTCCAAACATCTTAGATTGAAGCAGTATAGAAATGCAGTGTGGCACACCAGTGAGCTATTTGATGCCTTTCAAATAAATTGGGTTGATAGATCAAAGAACATAATGGCTGATTTCCTAGCAAATATTGCATTGAAAGAAAATGATGTGACGTTGAATGGAATATCAGAAGTGGAGATAAAAGTCAAACCCTCTACTCATGATAACCTATATAATTGGCAAATTTTTCAAGACGATGCTGACCTATTGAACTTCTTACAATGCATGGATCATTATCAGGCATAAGCCATCAACTTTAATGACTTTGTGGAAGAGACTAATAGAAAGGAAACATTTTTTGGATAGGAAATCATACAGCTGAAATCTAACAAACTACCAAAAGGTTTGGTCGCATTAGAAATAACCTTTAATACACATGATATAATAGAAGCAAAAGAAGCTACAACTAAGGAAGATGATGTTGAGCAGGTTAATTTGGGAAATGAAGGATCTCTAAGGCATGTGTATATTGGAAAGAGATTGACCCCTAAAATGAAACAACAATTAATAATGTTACTCATAAAATATAGACATGTCTTTGCATGGTCATATGATGACCTCAAAGCCTACAAAGAGGATCTTTTTCAGCATGAGATACCACAAAATCCTGATGCTAAACCATTCAAACAGAAACAAAGGCCTATAAATCCTACCTTGTTGCCCAAGATGAGGGAGGAGATAATCAAGATGAAAGATGCAGGGATAATCAAACCTTGTAGGTATTCTACTTGGGTCTTAAATCTAGTACCTATCACAAAGAAGAATGGGGACATTAGGGTTTGTGTGGACTTTAGGAACCTAAACATATCATCGCTAAAGGATAATTACCCTTTACCAAATATGGATATCATGTTGCAGAAAGTGACTGGATGTGAGCTGTTATCCATGATGGATGGATTTTCAGGGTATAACCAAGTAAAAGTCAAGGAAGCTGAACAATATAAGACAACTTTTGCAACCCCTTGGGGTACATATGTGTATGCAAGGATGCCATTTGGATTGACCAATGCAGGTGCAACTTTCCAAAGAGCAATGGATGTAGCATTTGCAGAATTGATAGATGTGAAAATGGTAGTATATCAAGATGATCTGACTGCTTCTTCAAAGAACGCCATAGACCATTGCCGCCACTTGGAAAAGATATTCAAAAGGGCCTTGGAATACGGGATATCTCTTAACCCCAAAAAATGTCACTTTGGTATTGAAGAAGGAAAGCTTCTGGGATATATAGTATCTAAAGAAGAAGTGAATCCTGAGAGGGTAATTGTGATTAATGAGGTCCCCATCCCAAAAATTGTCAAGGCCATTCAGTCATTCTTAGAACAGATAAATTTTGTTAGAAAATTTATCTTGAACTTTGCAAATATTGTAAAGCCCATAGTAAGAATGTTGAGAAAGGGAGCTAAAATAGACTAGAATGCTGAAGCATTGGATACATTTATAGCGATCAAGAGAGAAATAACTGAGGCACCCGTATTGATATCACCAGATTTCAGTAAACTGTTTCTAATCTTTTCCCTTTCTTCTTGTCATACAGTAGCAACAGTATTGTTACAAAATAATAAAGATGGTTGTGAACAACCAATTGCATATTTTAGTAAATCATTAAGTCCAACTGAAGTGAAGTATGAAATAAATGAAAAGCAAGCTTATGCCCTAGTGAAAGCCATAAAACATTTTAGGCCATACTTGGTAGGAGCATAAGTAATAGCCTATGTTCCTAATGCAGTAGTTAAAGACACATTTAGACAGACATAAGTCACAGGGAAAACGTGTAAGTGGATTAATCAGATACAATAATTTAATATTGAACTTAAGATTTCACAAGTCATAAAGGGACAAGGATTAGGTAAGCTTATGGCAGGCGTAGAAGTTGAGAAGTTGCAGATAAATGAAGTTGGTTTGGAGGAGGCTAGGTTTAGCATTGAAAACACAAAATGGTACAAAAATGTTATGTATTGCCTCAAGCACCAGAAGTGTCTGGATGATATGACTAATAACCAAAAAAGAACCCCAAAATTGCAATCTTCAAAATATGTGATAATCAATGGCGATTTATACTAGAAGAATAGAGATGGAATATTTCTATTGTGTTTAGATGAATGTCAGGCAGACAAGATCTTGCAAGAAATGCATGGTGGAGTGTGTGGTGGTCATTTTCTGCCAGGACTACAACTCACAAGATATTAAGGGTAGGGTATTATTGGCCACATGTGTTTAATGATTCCTATAAGTATGTTAGAAAGTGTGAAGAATGCCAAAAGTTCTCAGGAAAAATGAAGTACCAAGGAGCACTCCCATTAAGACCAATGCAGGTTGAAGAACCATTTCAACAATGGGGATTGGATTTCATAGGGGAAATATATGATAAATCTAGTGGAGGACAAAGATGGATCTTGGTAGCCACTGATTATCTAACTAAATGGGTGGAAGCAATCCCTACCAAATAGGCTACTAGTAAAGTGGTGATCAAATTCATGATGGAAAATATTATTACCAGGTTTGGTGTCCCTACAAGAATCATCACAGACAATGGTATGTGTTTTAGATTTGAATAATTCAAAACCTTTTGTGAAGAGTATGGCATCAAGATATCTCATTCATCTCCTTATCATCCCCAAGGTAATGGACAGGCTGAGTCTAGTAATAAAAATATTCTCAAGATCATTAAGAAGATGTTAGGACAGAATAAGAAAGCCCGAGATTCTAAATTGAATCTGGCAATCTAGGCAGATAGGATAACAATGAAGAAGTCTATAGGAAGATCTCCATTTGAGTTAGTTTATGGAGAGAAAGATAGGCTTCCTCTGGATAACCTCTTGCCTCTTTACAAATTCATAGTTCAGGAAGAGATTGATATCATTGATCCTCTGCAGGAAAGGCTTGTGAAATTAATAGAGCTGGATGAAATCAGGACAAAGGCTCAAAAACAAAATGTTAAATTACAAAATCAAATGAAGAGATTATATGACAAAAGAACAACAAATAGAAAATTTGAGATAGGTGATTAGGTTTTGATGTGGGATGCAAGAAATCAGGAGAAATGCAAGCATGGGAAGTTTGAGGCTCTCTGCCTAGGGCCATATATAATCCTGGAAAAGGCAAGAGAAGACTCATATTTCATACAAAGTGCAACAGGAGAGAATCAGGATTTTCCAGTACATGGACAATTCCTGAAGAAACTTTTCTCTTAAACAAACAATACAATTCCATGTACAGTAGAGTAAAATTACTTTTTCCCATTGTATATACCACAAACTCCCATTAGTATGTTTCTATTGACCAAAGACTCTAGATTCTTTAAGGCATCCATAGTATACCTCCATCCCCAGTTAGAGCCACTGTTGAGCATCAAATTGAAATCAGTAGAATTCCATGGTTTTAATTGAAGCTACAAAAGTTTTCTAAAAAAAAATGAAATCAAGCATGCCCTTAAGAATTTCGATAGAACCCTTGAAACTTCCACCGACATTAGAATCCTAAAAGTTGTCACCCAAACCAAAGCCATCAGATATACAAACTAACCTCTCACCAAAATGTCTAGTTTGACCGAAATGGTACACCTGTTGTATCGAAGAAACCTATCGATGTTTCATCGATAAGATGATTTATAGAATAGACTTGGGCCTCGATGAACTTCAAAAGGGACTTAGGACTTATCAAAAGCATTATTTTTTATCGGTAAAAGGTATATCAAAGAAACCAAAGGAGGTTTCGTCGATGAAGCAAGGCTACCGAAGAAACTACGGTATCGGTATGACATGTAAATAATTCACCGAAGAACATAGTTCTACCAAAATGATGAGATCGAAGAAACTGGGGAAGGTTTCATCGATAGGACTTTTTGAGAAAAGAAGGGTCTCGAAGAGATACTAAAGTTATTGGCTGACAGTGAGAGTTTCATTGAAAGCCAAAAGGTCGATAAAGCATAAGATATTTTCATCGATAACACGCCATCGGTTATAAAAAAAGGTCAAAGGAAGATATTTTTATTTCACCGACATAAGGAAATTCTTCGCTGTCAATCCAAAATCCGGATAACGAGGAACCATTATCAATAAACTTAAAGATCGATAAGACGGTTATGAAATGCAGCGACAAAAGGATTCCTATCGAAAACAGGGTTTCGATGAACCGATGGAGAATTACATCAACACGAACACGTAAGGTAAAGATTTCAATGAAAATGAGGAGATCGATGAAACCACAAGGCTCATTGACGATAATGATGGTTTCATCAAAACAAAGGTAATGTCGACGAAACATTATATTTCGAAGGAAGATAAAGTGATGCCACTGAAGTGAATGATTCCATCGAAACAACAGTGCAACTATAAAATTAATGAGGATCGATAGAAAATATGAAGTACTACTAGATAAATGATTACTTTCTGGCGCGAAGATCAATACAAATTTTAATGAAGTCACCTCATCATAAATTCAAATGAATGCCTCTGTGACCATTGTGCAACCAATAATGTTCACTGATAAGATCCCCATGAATGCTCGATAAATTGACAAGAAAGGAAACACTTTTGGGCAACGCTTGAAGAATACATAGTGAGCCTCGAAAAGCCAGACGATTCAAAATCAGATTCACAAGAGGTCTACCCAAAATTCAATTAAGTTTCTAATTCTCAGAGCTTTGTAGTGATAATGGAGGTGTCATCTTCTAAAAAGAGTAGGGTTAGGAAAGTTAAAGAGACCCAACCCATGGAGGATAAATCTAAAAGGAAAAAAAGGAAGGGCACTCACTAGCCCAAGACCTAATTGACCAATGTACTTTGTCAAGCCTTAGGTCTAAGAAAATTAAAATAGACGAGGAAGGTTTGGAGGATAGGTTTGAGGACATAGGAGATATATGGACAAAAATAAGAGGTCATGAACTATTTATTTTTGGATATATACGAAGGAATGCACCCAGGCCTGTGAATAATTTGTGGAGGTTAAATTTGGGGAAACTGACAGTGGCTAATGCAGAGAGTTTTTTAGTGGCGATTCTTCGCCAATTGGAAAATTTCATGCGAATTGTCTGGGGCAAAATCGTGGTCAAATCGCTCGGAATTTGGGGTTTAACGGTGCACTGTAGAATCTGGCTTCGCCATTGACCACACATCACCAATGTGCATACTCGTAATATTCACCTGAAATCACTCGGACATGGGTATTAGATCACCTCCGTTATTCGCCAGCAATAGTAAAACGACCACGTACCAAGGACCTAATTCACCAATGGTAAATTAAATGTTCATTGCACGCGTCGGCCAAATTCACCAATATCAATTAAAACATTCTAAGAATTCGAGGACCCATTTTGCCCCGCTTAAATTAATTTTTCATTGCACGCCCACACAATTCGCCAAAAATGCAATTAAATTAAATATTTATGCGCAATTCGCCAAAAATGCAATCATGGATTGCTATAAATACACTCTTTCTTACACTCTTTCTTACAATTTGTTCGTGTCTGATTAGTAAATTGGGAGCTCTCAAGTCTCGATTTGCATTCTGCAAATTGAGTTGGAAAGTCGAAGTTCATTCACATTGTAGGGCGGAGGGCCAGAGTTACAATCCTGCAACATAGGCCCAGGCATTCCTGATTCCTGATTCAGAGAATTGAGAAGGCATAAAGGTGAGTAATCATTTCTTCATACTAGATAGTATTAGTTTTAACTTTTAATTCGTAGTGAGAGGTCAAGACTCAAGATGTCACAGTCAAACATGGGTGAGACTCCTCAGGGTGGTGAAGGGATTGAGATGTCAGAAAAGGGTAAGACTCCTCAGGGCAGTGAAACTGAAGGGATTGAGAGGCCATCAAAATGCCCAAAACTTAAACTTAAAGATACTACCATAAAGTCTTTCTTTGGAATTGGCAAAGTTTCTGGTTCATCAACTTTTGTAGTTGCAGAAGCCATTCACAGTAGCTCACCACCACCACAAGGTGGGATTGTCATTGAGTTAAATGCATCAAATGAGGATGAAAATACCGACACGGTAGAAGATGTTGTAAGGGATACACACAATGAGATAATTCACTCGGATGCAAATGCTAGTACTAAAGATGATGTTGGTAGGAAGAAAAGAAAAAGGAAAGTAAAACTGGGGCAAGAGTGGGAGATGACAAGGAGTTTTAAGATTGATTGGGTAGCAAAGTACCCATTCATTGAACCAGTCCCAAACAATGATGAACAACCAACAGAATGTAGGTGTAAGAATTGTAGTTGGAAAACAAAAAGAGAGAAGAAGATGTAGCAAAAGCTTGACACCATAGAAAATCATATTGGTAAGGTTTATGAAAAATAGATCATAGACGGAAAGGAAACACGAGTAGTAAGATGGAAATCAAAGGAAGAATGTCTTCATGTGAAGTATGCCGCAGAATATGAAGAGTATAACCACAAAATGACAGTGATTGGTAAAAGTGGATTTGGAAATACAATCAAGGTTGGGCTTGAACATGCAGCGAAAGATGCAAACCTGGCAAAGGCTGTTTAGATGAGTGTTGTTTTTCATATTATGTCGAGAGGACGTCCTATGAAAGATTTCCCAAAATTTAGTAATTTATTATCTTTTTTGAATGTTCCTCACTATCCTATGTTAAATAAATGCTGGATGGGAAATGGCAAACTGTCTGCAAACTATCTTGCTGAGGTGGAAAAGAAAAATTTACAAGAGAGTGTAAAAGAGTCAAATTTCATTTCATTATCCATAGATGAAGTTACTACGGTAGATAACACTGCTTGGGTTTGTATGCATTTGTATACTGTAAAAGAACACGTCCGTCGAGCTCATCTACTCTGTGTTCATAAAATTAGGGGCAATTCAACAACAGAAAATTTATATTTGGAAGTTAAGAAAGCTTTGAATGAAATTGCTGGTATGGATGACTTGACAATTGCCAAGAAGTTGGTGTGTGTTGGAGCTGATGGAGCTGCAGTAATGCAAGGTCAAAAGACCGATCTTTGCACAAGATTACAAACTAGTATTGCACCATACATGGTTGGCATTCACTGCATGGCCCATCGAATGAATTTAGCATATAGAATTGTAAGCAATTTCCCTGCAGTGTCAAAAGTTGAAGATTTGGTCCACGAGATCCACTCATACTTCTACCGAAGTCCTAAACATTTTGCAGAATTTCAGATTTTTGTTGAGGGAGTAACAGGAGGAAACAAGCTTCTCAGGGATGTTGAGACCAGATGGATCTCCTTGCATGGACCAGCGGAATGAGTTCTAACAGAATATCAATCCTTGATCAGTCTAATGTATGAGCAATGCCTCACAATAGACAAAGCTCCTGATCTCTTACATAAGTTAAGTGATATAGAGAATCTGTTAGCTTTAGCTAGTCTTCTCCCCATGCTGGATTCAATGAACAAACTTGTTAAGAAAGCCCAAGATAGAACTATGTATATCAATGAGTATAGCACTCTACATAAAATGACATGCTTGAGCCTAGATGGTCTATATTCAGATCTAACAGGGTGAAGCCCAAATTGTTTTAGGTGGCAGATAATTACAGATTTGAATAATGCTGAAATTTTTTTACATTTCAATACCAAAAATGATCTATGTGTCTTTGTAAAAGGATTTTAGATACCAATGCACCAATCTAAGACGGGCAAGCGAGGCAGAGCACTACCAGTTAAAAAGGAAGATTTTGATAGGATCGTTAAATCTATTAGTGATAATTTGAAGTCTATTGCATATGAAATTTCAACTGAGATTCGTGAAAGATTCCCTCGAGAAGAAATACTTGAAGCCATGGGTTGTGTGTATCCTCAATTTTGGCATTCGATTGGAGATAATCCAAATGACGCAAAGATGTATCATAAAAAACTAGAGGAATTGATATTGACATTTTCAAAAGATGCATATTGCAATGGACAACCAATAGAAGGAATTTTAAATTCAGATCATCTTAGAAAACAATGTAAATAGTTTGCATTGGTTATGAAATAATAGTTGGTTAACTTGGAGAATCCATTTGAACCTGGATCAATCACAAGGCTTTGGAAAAGGATAGATCAAAGTGAAGCATTGCGTATTGCAATACCAGAATATTTGAAACTTGTTGATTTATGTCAAACAATGATATTGGGGTCGGTGGAAGATGAGAGAGTTTTCAGTGCATTAGGGCTTTTGAAATCAAAGATTGGAAACAAATTAGACAAGAATTTGGAAACTTGCTTGAGGTTGTTTGTAACCCAGTATAATGTTAGAGATTTTCCATATGATAGGGCACTGGCAATCTGGAATTCCATGCGTGAAAGACGAGGGGTGTGCAACACTTTAAAAGCTGGTGGTGTTACTGTTAGTGCTAGTGCTGAGACAAATGAATATGATGGATCGCAGACTTAGAGTCAGCATGAAGACGAAGACATTTTTGAATACCCGACTCAAAATGAAGATGAACCTGTTAGTACTAGTCAGTTTCTGGATCTTGAGTCCATTTGGGATATAGAAGCCTCAGACAGTTGGACTGAGTCACTGAAGTGAATTAGCGGTCAGTTTATAGGTATTTATAATTATACTACAGTTCTTGAGTCATATTACAATTTCAATTTGCAAAATTGCAATACTATAGTTGTCATTGATGATTTTTGATATTGTATTCCTTGAATTTGTCAATCAGAAGTAGAACGGATACTTATTTCATATTTTAAATTGTGAATTTGAATTATTACTAAACAATTGAATTATTAGTAAATTGGTATTTGGTTCCACATTATGTTGAACATGAAATGCAACAATTTGTGTCACAAGATCCATAAAATTATTCATACTGCATAACTGTTACTGCTAGAACCTTTCTACTGTTCTACAGTAAATGCTTAAAATGATGTTCATGGCGATTAGGGTTTTGTGTTTTTTTTTTTTGTCTTAGTTGGCTAGTAAACCGAAGTTGTCACGCGTTGAAAATCTGAGTTGTCCTCTATTTATTTGTCCATGTCATCGTCAAGTGTGGTCAAACTGGTTGGTTAGACATGTTTAATGTTTCATCTCTAACTCGCAAATAAATTTCATGTTTAACAATTTAAGTGGCGAGTTAGCGAGTGTTGGACCTGTTGGTTTGGGTTTAAATCCCGAGGTCTCTTGTTTTTTGAGTGTTAGCATTTTATGTTAGTGAGGTGGAGATTGTTAATGAAATCGCTTTGGTCGTGAGTTTGCGACTAGGTGTGATTTTATGTTGTCGCACGGTCGCGAGGTGTTCGTGGTTAAGTCATTTTAATTTGCAATCATGCGATGTAGTTGGTACCGCAGCTTAGTTGGTTTCGTTGATTGCTCGTAGGTTTTGAAGTTGTTTAGCATTTTAAGTTGCGATCTGGTGATAGGTAAGTTTTGGTCTGATTTTGTGGTCATCGCATGCTCGTCGATTTGTAAGTCTTAAGTTAAAAAGTGTTGCGAGCATGCGATGGTGGTTAAGTGCCTTGTTGTTGCAGGATCGCAAGGGTTTAAGTCAAGTTAAGTTTCGAGTTGCAAGCTTGCGATGAAATAAGTTATTTTGTTAGATTTGCAGTGGTCGCCAGCTCGCAGGTAAAGAAAGAATATTACAAATAATGTTGCGAGGTTGCGACTGAAGGGCTTGATGAAGATCAATGGCTGTCACTCACTCGCGAGATTCTTTGAGGATTCATAAAAGGGGTTGCAAGCTTGCGATTAAGAGGATTTGGTAGCATTGTCGCTAACTCGCCGGTTCCTTTCCTAATTGTTATAACCGGTTGAGAGTGTGCGATTAAAGATGGGGATTGACACGTGGACTTGTTTGTCGAGTTCTGTAAAAATTTTGAATGGCAATCGCAATCAAATGCCACAGTAGCTAGTTCATGCAAGTGTGGCAATTAATGAGACTTGAGAGAAGTGACGGCACCCAAATACCATAAATTGCATGATCTTGCCGAGATTTTGACATTTGTACAATTGCTAATTGAATTAATGCCACACTAGCTAGTTCATGCAAGTGTGGCAGTTAATGAGACTCGATAGAAGTGACAGCGCCCATTCCCAAATACCATTTTATGTTGCGAGGTTGCGACTGGATGTGATTTTATGTTATCGCAAGGTCACGAGGTGTTCGTGGTTAGGTCATTTTAATTTGCGATCATGCGATGGGGTTAAGTCGCTTGCTCCCAGGTTTTGAAGTTGTTTAGCATTTTAAGTTGCACTTGCGATCTGGCGACAGGTAAGTTTTGGTCTGATTTTGTGGTCATCGCATGCTTGCGGGTTTGTAAGTCTTAAGTCAAAAAGTGTTGTGAGCATGCGATGGCAGTTAAGTGTCTTCTTGTCACGGGATCGCAAGGGTTTAAGTCAAGTTAAGTTTCTAGTTGCGAGCTTGTGATGAAATAAGTTGTTTTGTTAGATCAACGGTTGTCTCTCACTCGCAAGATTCTTTGAGGATTTGTAAAAGGGGTTGTGAGCTTGCGATTAAGAGGATTTGGCAGCATTGTCGCTAACTCGCTAACACGTGGACTTGTTTGCCGGGTTCTGTAAAAGTTTTGAATGCCAATCGCCAATCAAATATAAGGGCATGAATTCAAATTTTGCTTGAGTACTTCAGTTTGAAGTTTGAATTAATGCCACAGACTGTAGCTACTAGCTAGTTCATGCAAGTGTGGCAATTAATGAGACTTGAGAGAAGTGACGGCGCCCAAATAGTAAATACCATAAATTGCATGATCAAGCTGAGGTTTTGTATAATTGCATTAATGCATTCTATCTTCGAGGTAATCCAGTGAATTGAGCTCTGCAACAACATTGGAGAATTTGGAATGTTGGGTGTGAGAAAATTTCAGAAAATTGGTTAAGTTTTTCTCCTGCAGCTAAAATGAGCCAGGCGACAAGTGGTACTGGAGGTTCCAAGCCCAAGGCCACGACAAGTGGAGCAGAAGAACCTGGAGGTTCCAAGACCAGTGCCACTGAGGAAACGATGGTTAAGAAATACAAAGAAGAATTTGTAGATTTGATGCCAGGGACTTCCGTTGCTTTGAATACAAATCATTTGGCATGGAGAGATTTATTTAGCCAATGCAGAAACCCTACCACGCCTAATATGACTGGTTATGCTCTGTTTAAGTATTTATGGAATAATAGGTTTAAGGGTGTCCCGATGTCAAACCCTTGGGATTTAAATATGGCAAAGTTAATTGTGCCAGATGTGTATGTTGATGTGGATTTGATCAAAGAGTTGGCCAAACGCTATTGCCCAATATCTAGGGTAATCAAAAGAAACAACCAGTCTACCCTAGTTTCAATTAACAGAGCTAGCTTTGTTGAATCTTTCCAAATTATTGGTTCTGCATGTATAGATATAGATTTGGAGTGGATTGCAGAGGATTATGACAAATACAAAGGTGTTATCAAGAAGCATGCAATCCCCAATTACATGCCTAGGGTGGATAGGAAGCCGGTTATAATTCCAGAGAGTATCGAACCACCATTTGACATCACACCTTTCCACCATTATATGCATTGTACAATCTATGGATTATGCAGAGTGTTGGGTTTTGATGGAGATTCAATAGTGTCAGCTGAATTACTGATGATGGCTATGGACATTCAACACCTAGATGTTAACAAAGATTATGATTATGTGGGCTATGTGGTTGAACACATTCATAATGCTCTAGTTGAAATTCAGAGTGGTGCACCCAACCCTACATTCAAGCATTATTCATTGCTGATGCATTTAATCTTGTTCTATAATGTTGAGTTCTTGGATAAAGAATTGGAGCTTTTCTAAGAAGAACTTAGTGTCTTAATGCCAATACAAAGATGGACCCAGGTTTGGGATAGTATATCTCCCCATTCTTCTTTCCTTTTCTTTGAAAATTGGATTGTTTCGCCTATTATGGAAATGCTAGAAATAATTAGGGAACGATTGTCAATTGATGTTAGGAGAGTTTTGAGACCTTACCAGTTTGTTCCAAACTGGTCTATTTCACATAATTGGGGGGACTTTTATTTTTTTGATAACTTTTCTATGATCAAAGTCTATGGGTGTCCTCAGCCTCCCCATATTTTACCAAAGTTTGTTCCAATTAGGATTGCTTTTATGGAGTTTATCTCGCAATTGACCCTAGTTGAAAAAGAATACCTTGATAAACACAGGAAGGGTTATTTTCTTCCTAGGCTTTGGGTTGTGTCTGATTTTACCATTGGTAGGAGTTGCTTTGATCAAGTAAACAATTTCCTTAAATAGTATAGGTTGGTTAATGCCGTGTCTAGATTCTGTGATCTAGAACAATTTATTAAAATTGCAATGCCAAAAATGACACCTTGGGCCGCAATAAAGGACCATGAACCATTGGATGATGAAGATGTGGCTAGAAATTACCTGAGAAAAGATGAAGTACAAGAAAGGAGAAGAAAGTGGAAAAATTTGATGAGAGTTGAAGCCGAATTGAAGGCTGCTGACCCTAGTTTCTCAGGTTTTTGCCCTGATAGCCCATACCTGGAGAGGATTAACAAAATGTTGCATTTATATGAAACTCTAATGGAGCAAATGCCTCAAATTCCAGATTTCGAAGTGGCTTCTCAGCAGCAAGACCCCCAAGATGTACATTCTTCACATGGCAAGAGGCCACTTAGTGTGTCTGCTGATGATGTAGAGAGTGGGGATGAAGTTCAATCTACCCCAGCTACAAAGAAACAAAAAACCAGTGAGGTCGGTACAATTGTGAGGAGAGACCCTGCTAGAGAAATTGTTACAGAACAAGGACAATACTTTCATCAAATAAGGACACATCTCAGAGAAGCAGGGCATAATGAAGAACAGGGAGAAACAAACGAAGCCCTTGCTCAAGGCTTTGATGAGCGTGTGATGTTGTCAAATGAATTCATGAAAGATGATAACTTTATTAAGTCAAATGAATTTAAAAGTTTTTTGTCAAGCTTGAAACAAAAACAATTAAGACAAAATCTGATCATAGAGGAAGCAAATGAAGAAAAGAAACAAGAGATCATCGAGGCACTGCAACAATATGATCCTGAAAGGGAGCAAATATAAGTGGAACAGGAAAGACAATTGATTAAGAGTACTGGTATGATTATGATGCCTGCTGGGATATCCAGTCTACTTTTATTATTGATCAGATTAGGAAGCAAGAGGACCCAATGTTCAAAATTGAATTTGAAATTGGAGATGTAATAAGAGGATCAAGATTTAATCCTAAGTCAAAGATACTTGTTGCTTGGTCTTTGGCCCCTTCCACTCAAAAGCCCCACCTTCTAAATATCCAAGTAGAAAAGAAAGCTGACAGAATGATCTAGAACTTGCAAAACACAACTGACACGGAGATTGCCTCTTTTTTGACTCAATTTTCTTTCATGAATTTATTAAAAACAGAGGATTTGTCAAGAAGATACACATAAACATATACCCAACTGATTACATTGAATAAAAAATATGAAGAGACACTGATGAAGAAGGGCACTCTGGAGGAAGAGTTAGTGGATTTGAAAGAAAAAATTGCAAATGAGCCCCCTTCAATACAGATTACAGAACAAGTACCAGAGATACTAGCTGATGTGACAACAAAAATGGAGGAATACACAGGGAAAATTGAAAATCTTGAAAAGGAACAAAATGTCAAGGCTATCTCTGTTGTGTCAGGAATTCTGAAACATAGGATTAATGTATTGAAAGGAAAATTGATGGTAGTGCATGATTTGCACATTTCTTTGACAGAGGCAAGTAAAACATCCTCTGAGGCTGTCACTTTTCTTGGACCTTTGTTCAATGTTTGGTTAGGAAGAAGCAGATTAATGGATAAGCTAGATACTGCAATGATGTATAGTGATGAGTTCCCTCCCAAGATCAGTGACACCAAAGACATGGTGGAGGTAATGAATGCAACTTATGCATTTTTCACAGGGAAGGATGTGCTTATAAATGAAAAATTGCAAACATTTGGGGAAGGTTATAGTAAATTGGTGCCTTCAATTTACGGTAGTAATGGATAGTTGAAATCAGTTTCTGATTGGACCAACGAATTTGATTTGATTCTGGAGCAAGAAGAAATAATCAAGCATGTAAATGAACATGTTTATGCTGATTTCCTTAACGGTATGCTTGATTCACTGTTAAGGGTTGAGGTTGACCATGCAAAATTTATTTTTTGAGTCCAGGGCAGTTACAGATGCCAGATGGACAGATTTAGTTGCAAAGTTGGAAGAGGTAAAGGCATTCAGTTGGCCAACAAACAAAGAAGTGGACAGGTGGCAAGCCATGCTAAAGCCAAAGAAGAAATCTCAGGTTGAGGTTGCTACCCAAGATTCCTCATAGTAATCTTTTTCTTTTCAATCGGTAGAGAGGGATGACTAGTTGGCCACTTTTATTGATGTTGAACTTGAAAACTCTTATATAGTTATAAATTTATAATAGCTCAACTGTTCAAGAATTTGATAAGTGCATAGTTGAAAACTTGAATCGCATTGTGAATTTACTTTTTGATGTCATTATGAATATAATATCAATATCATTTGCAATTTGAGATCTTCACATAATTGTCTTTGTGTTGAATTTATGTTTTCACTGTGAATTGAATGGTCAAGGGTTTTTCAGTTTACATATGAATCTGGGTTGTGTATGTAATGGTATTATTCATTATTGAAGTTTATTATCAAGTTGTCTTGAATTGTAAGTTTAAAGTGACTCTAGAGTCTATGCCCTAGGATAAGGCACCGGTCTGTTGTCTTGATGTTTTACTAATTATGTTGTATAATGTATTCCTATCTATTGTGGTGTTTAATAGTAATACTTTCATTCTTAATACTCTTGAGTCTTATGATTTTATATGCTATGGATGTTTATGTAATATATATGGAGGTGTTCTATGACTATCTATAATCCGCCCACCAATTACAATGAGGTGAATCCTTAATATGTATTATGATTCCAGACTAACAGAAAATATAAATGAAAAATTACATACACCATAACAATGCAACAAATTATACACAATAAATTTAATAATTTATATATAATTCCTTCAAGAACCTGCACAAAGCTTGACACTAAATGCTTTTCATTTTCTATATAAATGACTATTCAGTATACAACTTGCTCCCTTCACCTAGAGTCTAGAATGAAGAATCACTACTAGAACCAGAAAAGGAACCCCAATGACTATACAACTTGCAAAACTGCTTGAGCCATGCCATTATCACCCTGATGCCTTCGGATGGAATGTGAGATGTTACGTTCTGTCCAACAGATCATTTCCAAATAGAGGAGGAAGCCTTCATGCCTAGGAATAGAGACAATGGAAAGAGGAACTTGAGCCTGCATGCCCATGATCAGGGAAAGTGGAAACAGGAGCTTTAGGGTAAATGTAATCTATTGGGGAGGGGTTGCAGCTTCCATGTCATCACAAAGATGACTGGCTGCCACTCCCCATCCAAACAAATCCTTCTTTCATTCCTCTGCAGGCTCCTTCTTCAAACCCCTTGCCATCCTATGGAAGAGTAGAAGCAGAGGATGTGCCATGCTTGGCCCTTCTTGACAAGAAAAGGCTTTCACACCCCCTCTGGCAATCCGTCTCACTTTCACAACCCCTCTGACAATAAACAAACTCACACAGAAGAAAACAAAAAAACACCCATCCAGTATCACAGAGCACACAACAAGTACAACTCCATGCACGATCCTGCTCAAACATCATCTTCCTTTCTGAGGAAAAAAACCACTCTCAGAAAATGAAAAAGGTTTATTTTCTCTTCTACCAATTAAGTCACCACTCCATTGTATTTATAACATTTTCACACTTCATTTGGTGATGCTCATTCTGCATTCACATGAAAAATTATCATTTTGGTGGTTTCCAACATGACTGTAGACTCTAGAAGTCATCATCATGCTTATCAAATCCACTGTATCCTGCTAAGGCTCATCTATTGTGAACGATTTTGTTCTGATTTTATTCCTCCTTGATTGGACAAATTCTGCTTCAAAATCCCTGACAACAAGCAACCTGAGCTCTTATTTCTCAGAGAAATCCGTGATCTCCCATCTCTAACTCAGAAGCTATCAAATCCTTTTATGCCTCTGAAACCATCGTCCTTGCTTGTCTCATCAACCTCGACTCAAGAGAAACCTTCAAACTAGTCCCTCAGGAATGAGTCAGCATCAAGCCTTAAAAATTTTAGGTTACGAGCTAGCAACCATATAGTTTGTGGTTAAGTTTTATGGTTATCGCTAGCTCGCGAGGTAAAATGTTTGAAGACGTGATCAAGCCATGAGCTGGCGACAAGTTGGTTTGGGTTTACATCGCGAGGTCTCAGGCTTTTTGGGTGTTAGCGTTTTATGTTACTGAGCTAGAGATTGTTAGTGAAATTGCTTTGGTCGCGAGGTATCGAGTTGGTTTGATGTCATACATTATAGCCGCGAGAGTTAGCGAGTAACTCATTTCATACAGTTGTCGCTAGCTCTCATGTTTGTTTAATGTTAGCATTTTTAGGTCACGAGCTAGCGACTAGACAGTTTGTGGTTAGGTTTAATGGTTATCGCCAGCTCACGAAGTTAAATGTCTGAAGACCTGATCAAGCCGCAAGCTTGTGAGTGAAGTGCTAGCGGTTAAGAGATAAACAGTTTTATGTTGGCGAGTACGCGACAAGGGTTAAAGTTACCACTATCTCCAAGTCGCTACGGTGATGAGGACTTAACATTTTGTGGTCGAGAATTGGCGAGTGGCAGTTCAGTTTCCCTCAGTCGCTAGATCTTGAGGTTATGAAGGCTTAGCATTTTCAGCTTGTGAGTTGGAGATAGAGAGAGTCGTAAGGGCTTGTCGCTAGGTCGCGAGATTCCCTAATGGGTAGTCTTCCAGGCAGAGAGATGACGACTGCATGCCACGTGTTTTAATGACTTAAAGTTAATATCTTGAAATCGCCAATATTTTTATTTTTATGGTTTGAAAATAGCTTGAAATTGCCAATATTTTTATTTTTTATGGTTTGAAAATAGGTTGAAATCGCCAATATTTTTTTTTAATGGTTTGAAAATAGGTTGAAATCGCCAATGCAAATATTTTTCTGGTTTTAAAAACATTACAATTCGCCCATGCAAATATTTTTGGGGTTTTAAAAACATTACAATTCGCCAGGATTTTTTCACAAACTTTGAGCGATCACGGCTAATTCGCTAATGGAGATTATTATTTTTCTCCGTAAACCGCAAAAATTCGCCCGTAAAATTAAAAATTTCCTCGAGAATTATACAACTTTCGCCTGGTTTTTACACCTTGTCCAAGGGGGGGGTTTCTTAAAGTTTTCCCTGGGCTAATGTCTTTGTGAATCTTGAACTCATGAAATCCCTAGCCAACAATTATGATCCCAAAACTAAGACCATATATGATTATATGGGGAAACCAATATTATCAATTACTAAAGAAATTATCGACGTTGTGTTTGATTTGGATTGGGATTTGAGGAAAAAATTGATACCAAGAAGTTGGCACAAGAATATTTTAACATAGAAGACATCTATAAGAGATGGAGACTTCCCATCCATAGGCCTAAAGTTGCAGAGTTGATAGTGCCATTAGGAAAAGAAGAAAAAGTTCCTTATGATGTTAATTCTTTCCATCCTTACTTCAGATATACATACAATTGCATTGCTCAGGTTCTGGGAATAGAGGCTCATCCTTTGATGGATATAGTGGCCATGATTATTTGTGCAAACTTGCAGTCTAAGGATCCCAGGTCATTTGATTTTGCTACTTTTCTTGCTGAAGTAATTAATCACAGTTTAGAGAAACTAAAAGAAGATGTGAATAATGTACATTTTAAGTATTATTCTATTCTTATGCATATGTTGTTGTATGTTGGAAAAGACAAAGGGTTGTGACCAGATGAGTTATGTATCAGGGCATATGATAAGGCTGGGATGATAAAACCTGTGCAGTTGTGGATATGTTCATGGGACAAGAGATACAGTAATAACCAGTACTGGCATTTTAAGGAGTTTTTTGTTAAGACATTGAACAGATTGTTGGGATATACATGCGACCATGCCTTGTCTCCTGAAATTCAAAGATTTTTGAGACCAAAGGAGTATGGTGAAGACACCTCAATTGAGCACAATTGGGGAGACTGGTATTTCTTTCTACATTACACTCAAATAAGAGTATATGGGTTTGAAGTAAAACCCTATCTATTGCCTGTAACAATGCCTAATAGAGTGGTGTGCTTTGATGTTGTCAGATTGTTGTCAACAACAAGTGCCCAACACTTAACATATCATGGAAAACAGTCCATTGTGCCTGGGTTGCTGGTGTTCTCAAATTTTATTGTTAAGAGCTCTAAGAGTTATGGATTGCTACAGAACAAATTAAACTATTATAAAATGGTGGAAGGTGACCCTTGCCCAAAATTTGATCCTAAGGGTAACTTAAGAGAAGCAAAGGCATCACAGAAGCTGCAAACAGGTGATCATGAGCCATTCATACGAGATGACTTTATGTCCAGGAGATTGTAGATATAAGACTATTAGAACATAAGGATTTTATTGCTGATAATGATTTTATTTCTTCTAAGTAATTCAATACATTTCTGTGCCAACATAAAGGAATGCAAATCAGGGATGTTATGAAGGGAAAAATAGAAGAAGAAAAAGATCCAGAAATTGCAAGAAGAGGTAGCTCTGGCCATGAGGGAGATGACACCTGAAAAGGGGAGACCATTACTCAAGGATGCTGATGTGTTGATTTATTATGGATGGGACATAAGATCCGCATTATTATTTGATATCTTTCTTGGATAACAGGATCCAACTAGGCAAATCATGCCTGATGAAGTTGACAAAATCTTTATGGGTTCGGGGTATGACCCGGATCAAAAGGCTCTCATACTGTGGTCCTTGTATCCAAAGGAAAAGAGACCTATATTTGTTGACACAGATCAAGCTTTTGGCCATTTGATGATCCAACAAGCTGGAAAGACTGATCCTAAGATCACAGCCAGATTGAACTTGGATGTAGCGAAGCTCAATCAAGATCAAACAGAGTTCTTGGTCAAAGAAAATAACACTTACAAGGGTTTGTATGAGAAGGCCATTGAAGAAATCTAGAAGTTACAAGAATAATTTCTACAATAGGCTCATGTTATTGAGAATGATGAATTGAATACAATGCTCCAGATTGACCGAAAGGTTATCGATGCTTTAACAGATGCCATTTATTGAAAAACAAAAAGTGAAAAGCTTGCAAAACAAGTAGATAATGCTAATGTGAGAATTAACAAACTTGCTAATGACATTATTGAACATAGGTTTAAAGCTATGATGGTATACACAAACCAGTATTGGAAGGCCTATACAAAGAAATAAAAGCCTTGGAGGAGCATGATAGGTTGAAGAAAAGGTTGCAGGATGTAATGAACAATCACAAGGCCATGTCACCAGAAGAAAAAGCTCAAGGAGATCTATATTTAGAAGAACATGATAGATATGCAGATGCACTTAATAAAGATCTCCAGGCATTGGATGAAGATGGCATTGCAAAAGTGCCAAAAATCTGCAAGGAATGAGAGATGATATCATTAGAACAGTGGCAAAATGAGTTTGCCCGTGTTAAGGGAATAGTTGTTGCTGAAATAAACCGAGATGAAGACATGGCACCATGCATAAATCGGGCAGTGTTCAATTTCTTTTCACTAGAAACAGAGTTGAATATGAGGAGCATTACCACCAGATGTTACAAGAGTGATAATTACGTAAATCACCTTGGAATGCTTAATTTGTTTATCTTTCACTTTGTTAAACAAACACAATCTAGTGTTAGTGTGGAAGAGACATGACTCTTCGTAGGATAGATTTTTCTCTCATATATATATGAGCAGTTTTGGTAAGAATTGGGGATTAAGAAATATATTATAGACTCGGGCATAATACTGCACTATTTTTGACCTTTAATATAATCAGTTGTTTTCCTTCACATATGTGATGCGAGTTATTTCATTTTCTATAGGCAGTTGTTTGTGATATTATCTTGGAGAAGATAAGGTTACTTGTATTCTTGCAGTGAA
The DNA here is from genome assembly GCF_030272615.1 of Cryptomeria japonica. Classification (NCBI taxonomy): domain Eukaryota; kingdom Viridiplantae; phylum Streptophyta; class Pinopsida; order Cupressales; family Cupressaceae; genus Cryptomeria; species Cryptomeria japonica. The sequence continues at coordinate 399,901,306 of NC_081407.1, forward strand.
GTTTATGTTCTTATGTTATAAATCTGAATCAAAAGATCTACTAGTGAATTATCATTGTTCCTTGTACCTCTTTCTTGAATGGTCCCTTAAGGTTAGGGTTAAATTAATTCACATCGTCTATAACATAAACATTCAATAGATCTCTTTTAAGAAATAGTAATTGATAGATTTACCAAAGGGGTAAGTTTAAGAATTGTCTCATAAACTATACATTAAGTCCTAGAAGAATATAAGACTCTGTAGCCCAAATAACAGGGAAGACATTGTTTATTTACAAATCACAATATTTACCATATTAATTACCTTTACATTAAAGAAATAGGACTAGGACACATAAAATCAATTAGCAATAGTATACATACATATAAATTTGAAGTACAAAGATCGAATAGCTTTCACAACAACAATCTTGAACTCATCTAAAAGCTACCTATCCTAGGAACCTATGCCATTCTGAGATAGGGAAAAATTTAGATCAAGATACTCAATCTGCTATAAAAGCATTAGTCATTGAAAGCCACTAGTGAATAGGTATACCTGGCTAGGTCTTGGGGAGCCTAAAGTGAGGGAGTTAGTAACCAAATAGGTTCACTCTATAAGTTGGCCAAGTCAAATTGGAGGGTTTGATTATAGGAGTTTACATTTCCTTAGAACCTATCCACACTATAGATTTGAGATCCACCAACTCCCGCTAAAGTAGGGGCTAAATGTAGCATCCTAAAATTGCATCCCTTTGCATTTTTGATAGCATTGGGTCCCTACCTTAGCATTTGTGCCCCTTGGGCTGTTTGAGACCTGATTATGCTCATACCTCTCATATATTGCACCATTTTTTACCTTTTACACTCATTTTGCACCTTATGATAGCCCCAAAATAGGGTAGGACCAGGGCGTGCGATGCAGGAGCACCGGTCTAGTTCTTATCGGTTGGACAATTTTTAATGAAATTGCTTGAGAGCATGGCATTTCTTCATGTTTGAGTGTTTAGCATTGTGGTTTTGGGTTTATTCCCTTGTGTTCATGGCCTTTATCTTGTTCGAGTTTTATAGCATTTGGCTTTGTTTTCAATATGATGAGGATTTCGGTATTGTCTCGGTTGATGTGTTCTTACTGGTTAGTCTAGCAGTTTGTTGAGCAAAGATGATATTGGGTTGCGGTTGATCTTCGTGACTTGTGGATCGTTAGAGGTGTTTCTTTGGGCCTTGGTCGGTATTCTTGAAGGTCTGTGCATCATTTTATATTTTAGATTTGTTCTTAAGTGATTGAGCCGACACGTTATCCTTGTACGTTTCATAAACTGGTTGGTCTTTGGGCCGACTTGATTGAGTTGTTTCTAGATGGTATAAATGGAAACTTGTGAATCATTTGAGGAGAGAGAAGTAAGAAGGTTGAAGACAAAGCTTTGAGATTGGGTGAAGATGTAGAACTGGCGAGGTTCTGATCCGGTAGGACTGAAGCCGGAAGGCTGAGGTCCGGATCAGGATAGAACCGACAGACCGTTCCCGGAAGCCGACTTGATATGTGGATGATCTGTAGATCTTGTAATTGCATTGTAAGCATTAATTGTATCCTATATTGCGATCCAACATGTGGCATGTATCATTCTTCAAATTGTAATAAGATTCATTCACATTGTTTACTAATTATGTGTTTTGTGTTGTTACTGGTTGTTATTCCTATTGTTTCTGGCATCTTGTTACCAGTTACCGATATGTTGTGCATGATTTGTGTGTTAAGCTGCAAGGTTGGGATTTCCTTCATTGGATTTCCCTACCTTGACTGCGTCAAATGGTATTAGAGCTGGTTCATGGACCTATTGTTGGACAGAGTGTTGTTTGTGCACCCGTTGGTTGGAGAGAAGATTGAGGCAACTTGTGGACTTATTCAGATCGCCAAACATGAGGTAGAGAAAGGTTAAAGCCAAACGCTATGAAACTCAAACATGATAGTCTGAGTATGGTATGAAGAAGGTTAGACCTTGCATGATTTTAAGTTCAGTTCTGGAAATGCATATGAAGTGGAGTTATTGGATAGTCTGAGTATTTCACATGTGTTTAACATTACAGATCTTCATGAGTATCATGAACTAGAATTCAGTGATGACAATATTGTAGACTTGGAGAAACAGTTTCCTCGAAAGGAACCGAATCAAATTGAAGAGATTTTGGATAGTAGGATTGGGCATAGTACCCAGAGTAGTCAGTATAAGGAGTATCTTCTAAAGTGGAAGGACAGACCAATTGAAGATTCATCTTGGATTTCTTAGGCAGAGGTAGACTGCTTTGGTTTTACTTTGACCCCGACAAAGTGAGAAGCTCACTTTTTCAATAACTCTGGATGTCTGATGCAGGAGCATCCCTGGTTCATAGCAATATTGCATCAACCAAAAACATTTTCTTTTTGTTTTGCTTTCTGTTTGCAGTTTCAACTTTCTGTGTGTCCTGGTTTCGGCTCACCGGATTCTGTAGAGTTGGATTCTACTTGAAGACTTGATCATCTTTCTTGTTTCTAGACCGCATCGCATTTGGATCATTTTTCGACAAGATATCACTATCGGTTTCTTTGATAGTTTCATGTTACTGGTTGGTAGTTCTTGTTACCGGTTGCTTGGACCTATTATGGCGATCTACTAGAACCTCTTATGAAGCTTGTAGAGCCTTGGGCGTTGATTTCAATGTTCCTTGGCATATGACCAACCTTTTCCCGTGATCTACGTTTCATCCTTTGTATTTTCTGGAGGAATCTCTTGGCAGAGGCCGACCTTGTTTATTTTACACGTTATGTCTTGTTCTTTAGGTTTTGATCCCTTTTGGGCCGATTGGATCCTTTGGATCGATATATATAATTGTAATTGTGCATTAGAATGTAATCAATTAGAGAATCAAGTAGCTAGATTGTGTGTAGAAGATAGATTTTAAGATTCAAGGTCTTGATTGTGACCTATTTTGTATGTTCTACCAGGCTTATGAGCCAGTATGTTGTAATCTGGTTGCTACCGGTTTAATGTAATTAATTTTCATGCAATAAAATAATCTGTTCTACATTACCTCCATCATATCTTTGTTTTGTTGTTGTGTTTACTCTTGTTGGTCGGTCTGGATTGATCTCTTCGAGTTCCCTCCTCACCGGTGACTGCCTCAAAAAACCTCCCTCTTGGAGGTGAAAAAACTAGCTATAATTCTTAGATCTCATTATTCAATAATCAGTAGGTATCTTTACAATAAGACTTCAGCACATGAAGCATTCACAACCAATACATTATGCATAGTAGAATGATATGTTCAACCTAGGATATACACTCAATGATGAACTCATCTCCAAGGGAGGTTCATTGTCTCAGAGATGTGTTTGTTGCTCCTAGGGTAATGTTCGATGCATTCAAGTGATGCTCCTTGTCTTCAAATAATGTTCGCTATAACTAAATGACGATTGAATTCTCTCAAGGATGATTCGTTGTCCTTGATTTGTACTTCACCGATCACAAAAGTATTTTACTGAAGAGGGCTGAATATAGGATATATTCGCTGAGTGAGATGATGTGTTTGAACAATGATTGTTGCCTTGTATTTATAGGTGACTTATCCCTTTAACTTTCCCAAGTCAGCTTGCAAGAAGAATATATTTATTTACAACTCAATGCATAATGTTGCTGCCAAAAACTAAATTAGTCTTACACGTTTCAAGCAAGATATGATTATTGATTATGGGACATGACTAAGGCCATGGGCCCATTAGTCATCCAAACGTGTTAGGTTGGCCCTAGTAGGGATACAACCTAGCTATAACATTAACACTCCCTCTTGGCTAGGGAGGAGACCTTCTCAATATCTGAGTCACATAGAGGCAACCACCATGGCTACTCCCAGAGGGTGGGTCCATCATGGCTACACCCATGAATGAAACAAATGAACACAAGTGCCTATCACACAATTATGATGTCATCATCTCAACATGATGTTCACCATAGCTACTCTCAGAGGGTGAATAAACACAAGTGCTAAGTCATGAAATTTGTTCCATGACATCCACCATACCTACTCGCAGAGGGTGGATCCACCATGGCTACTCACAAAGGGTGGAAGATGGATTTCACCTCAAACTTCTCCTAGGGAAGAGTGCATTACCACCATGCCTACTCGTAGAGGGTGGTTCCACCATGCCTACTAGCAGAGGGTGGAAGATACATCTCAATGTATCACTGATGTTGCGACTCTCTCTCAGCTAGAGCTTCATTCTCCACAATTCCAAGTTTGTCTCAAAAATGCACAAAATTCACTTTGGCAAGGGGCTCGGTGAGAATGTCGGTTGTCTTCTCCTCAGTGCAAATGTATCTCAGTTGAACAACATTCCTCTGTACCATATTGCTAATATAGTGGTACTGGATCTCAACATGTTTTGATCTATCATGAATATTGGATTAACCAAAATATTCACACAAATTTGGTTATTACAATGAATGATAGTAGGCTCTAGCGATTGTCTGAACAATCCTACAAGGAGCTTCTAAAGCCACACTGCTTTGCGAGTTGCCACACATGCTGCAATGTATTATGCTTATGCAGTACTCAATGCCACCCAAGACTGCTGCTGCTACACCATAAAATAACAACAGATCCCAAGCTGAAGCAGACTCCAGAAGTGCTCTTGTGATTAGGGACACTTCCTACCTAGTCAGAATCAGAATAGACTTCCAAGTTCAATGTTGTGTTGAAAGAGTACTTCAATCCATATCCAATTGTGTCATGCAAGTATCTCAGGATATGCTTGGTTGCAACTAGATGTATCTGTCTTGGTTCACTCATGAACTAGCTAAGTGCACTCACTGCATAGCAAATATCTAGTCTAGTGTTAACTAGATACATCAAGGATCAAATCAATTGCTTATACATGGTAGGATCCACAAGATCTAAACTAGCTGCAACTTCCCTCAATTTCTTCAAGTTAGTTTCCATTGGAGTAGGCATGGACTTACAATCTAACATTCCAAACCTCTTCAAGATATCAATGGTGTATTTGCCTTGACTTAGGATGATCTCATTAGGCCTCTACCATACTTCTACCCCTAGAAAGAAGTGCATGAGTCATAAGTCTTTCATCTCAAATTCTGAAGTCAACTCCTTCTTACACCTGTGAATGAGATGATCTTCCCCTATAACAAATAGGTCATCATCATATAATACCAGGATCAACATTTCATCATTAAATACCTTGAAGTAGAGGTTCGGATAAACATCATTCTTGCAAAAGCCCAAACCTTTTAAGTATCTATCAATCCTCTCATACCATGCACGAGGAGCCTGTTTAAGGCCATATACAACTTTCTTCAGCTTGCATACATAATACTCTTTTCCATGAATCATGAAGCCCTTAGGTTGCTCAATGTAGAGCTCTTCCTCAATCACACCATTGAGAAAGGTTGTCTTCACATCCATCTGGTGTAGCTTTCATCCCTTACTTGTTGCAATGGCAATAATGGTCCTGTTGGAAGTATATCGAGCAACTGGAGCGAATGTTTCTTCATAATCTATCCCTCCTTTCAGAGAGAAACAATGAGCCACAAATATAGCCTTGTATTTATCAAAGCTTCCATTAGTTGCATTCTTGATCTTGAATAGCCACTTGGAAGATACAAATGACTTGCCTTTAGGTCCCGAAACAATATCCCAAACATCATTCTTAAGGATGGATTGATATTCTTAGTCCATGACATCTTTCCATACTTTCTGATTTGTGGCTTCCTCAACAATGGTAGGCTGAGTCTCAATGAGATTACACATCGAAGCAACATAACAAGAGAACTAATGAGGTCTCTTACTTTCTCGGAATGTACCTCTAGGAGTCGCGAACTGTTCTTCCTCCTGCATAGTGTTCCTTGCCCAAAGAGGTCTCTTCCAAGTTATAACAATATCTCTAGGCCCATCAGTAGGGTCCATAGACTCAATTGGATCATCGTGTATCTTAGGTTCTGAAGGCTCCCTCTAGATCTCAGGCTCTGAAGGCTCCCTCTGAATCTTAGGATCATGATCAATATTCATGTCTTGAGGATGAGCTTCATCATCTATCTCCATGCATGAGCCCTTGGATTTATTGAATGCAACATCTTCCTTAAATGTAAAATCTATGCTGACCTCAATGTACCTCTGACTTGGAATGTAGATTGTGTAATCCTTGGAAGATTCAATGTAGCCCACAAATATTCCTCTCTTGCCAGAAGGTTCCAACTTGGTTCTCTTGTCTTTAGGCACATATACATATACAGGACATCCAAAGATCCTCAAGTGACTGATATCAAGCTTGATCCCTGAAAAAGTTTTTCTGGAGTCATATTCTGCAATATCCGATGAGGGCATCTTTTATGAATGTATATAGTAGTTCTACAAGCTTCTGCCCATAGAAAAGTTCAAAGATCCTAATGAATAATCATGGCTTTTGCAGCTTCAACTATAGATCTGTTCTTTCTTTCTGCAGCCCCATTTTGCTGAGGGTTGTAACGGACACAAAACTCTCTCTTGATCCCTGCCTCAACACAAAAATCATGAAAACTACCCGAGGTGTATTCACCTCCATTGTCAGACCTTAACATTTTAATTCTTTTCCTATATAGGTTTTCTACTAAGGCCTTGAACTCTTTGAATCTACCTAGGACTTCATTAGACTCTTTAGAGTTAAAGAAATAAATCCAAGTCTTCCTAGAGTAGTCATCTATGAAAGTTACATAATACAAGAATCCACTAGGAGATACAACTGACATAGGTCCACATAGATCAGAATGCACAAGAGAGCTAATATTTCTTTTGAACTACTCTCACTACTATGAAATGGACTCTTAGTGTTTTTACCCATAGCACAACCTTTAAAGGTATCATCATGAACATGATTGAGTTTAGGCATACCTTCAACCATCTTCTCCAATGTTGGAAGAGCCCAAAAGTGAAGATGTCCAAGTCTTATACGCCACAATTCACTTGAATTGGAGGAGGCATGAAGGAGAGCTTGAACTAGACAAGTGGAAAGCTTGTACAAGCTTTCATACCGATTCCCAATCACAAGAGCAGATTTGATGCTGAATTTCTTTGGCCATGCGAGGACTCTTCCTTCTGAGAACACCACTTGATAACCTTTACCCTCTAAAGCTGAAATGGAGATAAGGTTCCTCCTGATTCCTGACACAAACAAAAAATCAATGAGATGAAGAGATATTCTTGAATCAAGGTTGAGGGATGTAACACCGAACCCTCTCACAGAATAGCATGCATCATCTCCAATAATAACTTGAAGATTCAACTCCCTCTCAATCAAATCTAAAAGATGCTCTCGTTAGATGGTGATGTGTTTAGAAGCTCCACTATCAATCAACCAGGTATCACTATTTGCGGGAACGTTGCTTGACAAGGCTGAAATGATGAGGAATTCATTGGAGTTGCCTTCCGCTTCCTTCTGATTTGAAACTTCATTGATGTTGATCCCTTGTTGCATCGATCTTGACTGGCAGTCTCTTGCATAGTGACCAAACTTGTCACATCTGAAACATTGAATGCAGGAGAGATATTTCTTCTTCTTCTTAGAATCAGGTGTGAATGTTGACCCTTGATCTTTGTTCCTCTTGAAGTTGCCTTTCTTCCAATTCCCTCCTTTCTTCTTGACGGATTGGGTAGCAAGAACATGTGAATCTTCACCATGAGAGCTCTTGATGATACCTATTACAGTCAATCTTGATTCCTCTTGAATGCAATCAGTACAGAGGTAGTCAAACTTGGGATATTTGGATCTCCCACTTATGCTTGGAATAAATGGCTCCCATGAGTGAGGAAGACCATTCAATGCAAGCATGACTAGGTCCTTGTCCACAACTTCATCTCCAATAGTGTTGAGATGATCTCTCAATTCTGAAATCTTCAGGAAGTAGGTGATGACTGAATCACCCTTTACCATCTTGACTTGATGAAGTTGCTGACACAATGAAAGTTCTCTACTTGTGTTGGTGATCTCATACATCCCCTCCAATGTCTTGAACATATCTCTAGCTGAAAACATCTTGGAGATTATGGGAACAAGATGATCTTTCACGGAGTCGATAAGAATCTTCTTAGCTTTGACTGCATTCTTCTTGAACTGAAGCTTCTCTTCTTGATCATTTTCTTATCGGGTGACAAGGATTCTGAATTTTCATGAGGTGAAATTTGATGCTCCTTCAAGTTTGTCTTCAACTTTTAAACCATACACCATCTTGAATGTTGGAAATGCTGTGAAGAATGTGAAGTAGGAGGGCTGCTATAAGGTCTGATCACAACTAAGACAACCTTAGCTCTGATACCATGTTAATTTTGGATCAGATTGTAGCAAAATAATCAGAAATAACAGAACCAAATAAATGTGCACAATAAACATCAAGTATATCCTAGGAAAACCTCCCTCTTGGAGGTGAAAAATCCAGCTATAATTCTCAAATCTTATTATTCAATAATCGGTAGGTATCTTTACAATAACACTTCAACACATGAAGCATTCACAACCAATACATTATGTATAGTAGAATGATATCTTCAACCTAGGATATACATTCAATGATGAGCTTATCTCCAAGGGAGGTTCGTTGTCTCAGAGATGTGTTCGTTGCTCCTAGGGTAATGTTTGCTGCATTCAAGTGATGTTCGATGTCTTCAAATAATGTTCATTGTTACTAAATGATGATTCACTTCTCTCAAGTGATGATTTTTTGCTCTCAAGTATGATTCATTGTCCTTGATTTGTACTTCGCTGATCACAAAAGTAGTTTACTAATGATGGTTGAATATAGGATATATTTGTTGAGTGAGATGATGTGTTTGAACAATGATTGATACCTTGTATTTATAGGTGACTTAGCCCTTTAACTTTCCCAAGTCACCCTGCAAGAAGAATATATTTATTTACAACTCAATGCATAATGTTGGTGCCAAAAACTGAATTAGTCTTACATGTTTCAAGAAAGATATGATTATTGATTATAGGACATGACTAAGGTCATGGGCCCATTAGTCATCCAAACATGCTAGGTTGGCCCTAGAAGGGATCCGACCTACCTATAACATTAACAATACCTCTAAAAGTTGCACTTGGATCACAGGGTCCTCTCGAGCCTTTGACACTTCTACAATTTGCACTGCAGAGGGCTTTTTCTGTTTCTTCTCATCTTTCTTTTTCTTTACCATTGGTAGCACTTGGTCGGATCCTCAAACCCAACCGCTACCTTGTCCTTTCTATCATCTTTTTCAAGACTGTATCTATGTCAATAATTTATTGTTTTGACCACCGAATAGAGGAGAGTGGCTTCTTGTCAATCTCTTTTTCCTTGTATATTGGATCCAATTTCTCCCCGCCATCTCTAAGATCCCGAGGAAGATTGGTTTCTATTATAAAGTTCCTAATCTGAGGAATTTTCAATCTATGATATCTTCTCTCACGAGCCTCAAAACTATCCTGCATGTTTGTCCAAAAATCTTCCAAAGCTGGCTGGTGACCTGCATACAAAATGGGCATCATCTGCTTTAGTTTTCCCAAAGGATCATATTTCTCTCTAGCATAATCCAATTCTTTAAAACTGAGGTCGTGCAACTCTTGTTTAGCCACCTTAGCCGCTTGCAAATTCTGACAAGAATAATATTCTAGTGAAATGGGGAAGTTGACCCCATTTTTGTGCTTGAGGGTTAGGAGTGATTGCAACCCTACAAGTTGCCATGTATACTCAAGAATAATTATTTTGTTACTAAAAAACCTAGGAAGGAGGAAAGGCCTTCCAAAAAATCCACTTACCCTTATGTAGGAAGAGTGTTGATTTTGAAGGAACCAACAACCCCACTCTTTGATCATCTTCATTGCCTCTGGTGAAGTTCTATACCCTATATCACCTATTAGTTTACATATGAATGCATATAGGAATGCGTCATTTATCCTCTTGAAATGAAACTTAGCTTGTGTGATGATTAATTGGGTGTAATTTTTCCACACCTTGTTCTGCCCTAGCTCTTCTCCTAATTTTTCTTCTATGTTCAGACCCGGGTATTAACCAGCTCGAGCTACTACCAATATGACATAAGAAGTCATGAAAAACTTCTTTGTTTGTAGAACTGTAACTAGTTGTTTATGCATATTATCATAGATGATATGTGGCCAGTCAAAATATTTTTTACCTATTAGGATTGTGTGCATGTAGTGGAACATCCATAGGTGGAAATACCGACAATCTAGTTTACCGAAGGCACGACTTAGCATAATCACCAAATCCTTTTGTGCATCCTTGAAATCTGTCCTCGGGATATATGTTGCCTTTAAACTTGTCTTTCTAGGTTCTTCCAACCAGGCTTCATTAATGTGTTGTTCGTAATTAGAAGTGTAGTGTCAGACAATTGCGACCCCTACAATTTTAACCACATTTTGGGTCCTCACCTTGGCAATGACATCTCCTCCCCTAACCGGGACCTATTTTTGCATTTCCAACCCTTCACTCTTTCTCCTTCATGTCCTGTGTCTTCTCTAGACCCTGTCTGGGACCCAAAATAGGGCAGGACAGGGGCATGGGGCCCCTGTCCCCCTAGGATAGGGGCGTGGCACTGTTGTCCTCACCCCTTAGGGTGGCCCTATGTTAGGTTTGCCAGGTCTCCTATGCATTATTTGTCTTCGGGGTTTGCAATTCCTCTTTGTCAGCCTTCAGTGGTTAAAAATTAATCCCTGAGGCATGTATAAAAAGGAATTCAATACCCTCATTCATGGACGAATGGATAACGGAAAGACAGATAAAGAGCATAAGGATAAGATACAAGATTTCAAGGTCATCATCAAGCATTCAAGCATTCAAGTCTTCTTCATTCATCCATTGGAGAAACATTGCAACATTCATTTGCAAGAATGTGTGTGTGTGTTAGGGTTTTGTCATGCTACATGCCATTTCATATAACATTTGTGGTTACATTCAAGAAGCAAAGCAATCATCATCAACACATTGTAGATCTACAAGGTATACATCTCCATTGTTTACATTCAAGCATTTGCAATTACTTTCTTTCAAGGTTGATTCCTCAACCGGGGTTTGACCGAGGCAAACCCCTATCCACAACCCCCCTTTCTTCTCTTTTTGGTGTGTAGGTTGGAGGTGCGCAACTATAATTGCAAGTTTGGGCTTCATTTGCAGAGACAGAAGAACCATTTTCATTTCACGGATTTTTCAGAGGACCATGTACATTCCCACCACGGTCCCCATGACTTTTCTCCAAATTTGCAAGGAAGATCTGTATCAGTTTAATTAGCTCAGATCCAAAGTTACAATGTGATCTCAAATCGGTAGCTCCTCATTTCACTCATTTTTCCTCTCTTTTCCACATAGTCAACAAGTCAACTTTCTCATTTACAAAAGAGGGTAAATCACACTTCAATCACTTGCAATCCACTCAGAATCCACATCCTTGTTTCCCTTGGATTTGGATCTAGCGGATTCAACTCCTCTTTTGAATGTAAAGTTCTTCCCAAGTGAAAATCATCCTAGTGGCTTCCTTTCTCTCTCCTAGGTGGGGAGTCACTAGGATCCAATTTTCCACTTTACAAGAAGCATTATTGTGGAATATTGAGGCTTCCTCTTCTTCTTTAGTTTGATGAACTTAATCTCTTTCCAGGATCCCAAATGTCATCCAAATCATCTCGGGAGAGAGATTAACTATCACATTACTGGCAGCGTGTACACTTTCTAGTTTCCTGATTATAACACTGAGCTATTGTGAGGATCAAATCAGGAGATTGTATAGCATGTGGGAAGATTGTGGCTTCGACCAGTCTGGATCTCTCAATCCGTCTATATGGTGCTTCTAGGTTAGTTTGTGCCACTTCTTTTCTTATGTCTTCAATTTCAATGTGACCCACATTAGTATCCATCACCCACTGTAGATCATTATCAAGCTTGGACACCAAGGTTTGACCTTTGTACCGGTACTGCATTGTAGGCGGGTTTTTCTCTAGCTGTATCTCGTCCCTTGTTTTCTTTCGATTGGATGTAGATGCTTCCATAAACCCGCTTTACTCTGCAAGAAAAGACACCTAATAAAGTTACTCATTTTAGCAAAATATAATAGACTTCAAGATTCCGAGATTGTGGGATCCCGAGGTGTAAAAGTATCATTTACAAGCAATTTTCGGATTCTGGGATCCCAGAATTTCAAGTTTACAATATAGGGATAAGGACTTTCTTTGGCATTTTGAGATCCAGAGATCTCAAAGTGGAAAAAGGCATTGAGACAATTGATTCCGAAACTCCAGGGTCCCGGGATTCAGAGGTGTAAAATTATCAAAAAAAATTGGGGCATTTTGGAACCCCGAGGTTCCAAGGTTCTGGGGTGCTTCAAAACAATGCAAAGACAGTCTTCGAGATTTTGGGATTTTAGGCAACCAAGATCTCGAGTTCAAAAATTTGAGCGTCCAAAGAGAGTTTCAGGATTCCGAGGTTTCACAATCCCGAGATAGGATAAGCTTCTTCAATAAGACAAGTTTCGGGATTCTGGGGTTCCAGAATCTTGAAATGGGTAAACTTGGGCAGGTTTATGAAAATCAAAACTTCAGGATTTCGGGATCCCGAGATCCCGAAGTGGAAAAAATAAGGCCAAACCCTAAGGGGTTGAAAAATCAACTTTTATTGAAAACAAGGATATCTATTCTAAATCTAAACTAGGGAAGCGAGGAAAAACACAAAACAAGAAAAATAACACAAGACCAACCTAGACAAGGATGGTCGACAACAAACTCGTGCACCGCAGGAGAGGAAATTGTCGAAGGAGAGCTCTGGTTTCGCGAAGACTGAGTGCACAAATGATTAAAAAAAAACTCATCTAACCCTATTTATACTCCCTTCAGGTGACCGTATGGTTTCGGGGTTTTGAAATATATTAACTAGGACAAAACATGAAGAACCCGAGGTTTAAGATTTTTGAGATCCAGAGGCTTCAAAAGAAAACGACCAAACAAGACTTCGGGATTCCGAGGTCTTGAGCAAAAAACAAAACAGAACAAAGGAAACTTCGGGACTTTAGAAACCCGAAGTGTTGAAGAACACAAAAAAAAGAAAGGATAGAAAGGAAGAGCTTCAAGATTTCAAGATCTCGAGATCCCGAAGTAGGACAAGGAAAACAAAGAAATAAAAGAGATCACTCTGGGATCTTGGAAGTCCAGAATCTCGAAGGAGAAGAACAAAAACAAAGAAAGGAAAAAAAAGAGAAAACAGAAGGGGGGGACCGTATTTTCAAATCAAAGAAAATGATGGGACTAGATATGTAGGGCATAACACTATATACACATTATATAATCTTGATGGTTCCAAGAATCAACAACTCCCTCAACTCACCAATTGTAACTCTTACCTAGTGTTCCCTTACTCTTAGACACATAGGAATGAGATGCCAAATATGATAAACACATGAGAAATATAGTAAAATCTTGATTTCATGCTTGACGATGGATTGAACTAGATTGAAGCAAAAGAAAAACATCAGAAATGTGTTATCCTCAATTCTGAGTAAGTCCAAAATTGAGGATACCCCCTAAAATTTTGCCCATTTCATGGCCTGAAACCTCTAAGAAAATCATTGAGGTGTATTTTGGTCCTTTGGGATGTTGCCTCAAAATTTGTTTTTATCATTTTTGGGGTTCCTTTTTAGCATTTTTGTAAAATTAGTCATTTTGCTGATTTCTTGTAATTTCAGGTTTTATACCTGGAATTACATTCTTTGGTTTTTACGTGTAATTCGGGTTTTAAACCATGAATTGCAAGTTATGAAGTCACTTTTCTAGGTTGCACGTCAGGGTTTGAAACCCGAAGTGCAAGCTTTATGTCACACATATGTGTAATAAATGAGCTCGCGGTTAGGTTTTTGTTTTATTTTTAAATTCTTTTTTATTTTATTTTAATATCATTTTATGTCATTTTGTGTTTGTGTTGTTCGTCAAGTCTTTACTCAAGCTCTTTTATCAACCTTCTGTTGCGGATTTGAGCGAAGTGTTATCAACCCTAGATAAGTATTTTTTCTTGCTTTTCTTTTATGATTTCATGACACAGGGTTTTATTTTTACCTTTTTGCATTCCATTTTTGAATCTTTTCTCAATGTGATTTGAACTTAGAAGTCTGAATCACATTGCAGTTCTTATCTCAATAATTATGGTGTTGGATGGGGTTTACACCCTGATCAACACATATGCTATGTTGGCCAGGGTGTAAGCCCCGTCCAACATTGAAATCTCTGACTTACATTATACCCTCAGTGTTGGGAAAGATTCATATCTCGACCAACACAAACTTGGTGTTGGTCAAGATATGAAACTCGCCCAACGCAATTACATATGTTAAACAATTACAACCTAACCCTCGTGTTGATCAGAGTTTGAGATGCGATCAACACATTTTAAAGTTTTGGTCGGGTTTCAATTCCCAAACAACATGAGGCGATAACACTATTTTTGTTGTTCTTCGAGTTTTAAAACTCGAGGAACAATATTATTCACTTCATCTTCCCATGATTTGCATACCGAGTTTTAAAACCCGATGAGCATGTCAAGTTCAATTTTATCCCAAGTTGCTCATTTCATCAAGTTTTGACAAGTTTTACCCAAGTTTAAATTAGGTTTCAAAATATCGTTTACATGATTGAACTTCCTGAAGTGTGAATTGGGATGAACACATTTCATCAAGTTTTGACAAGTTTTACCCATGTGTAAATTGTGTTTCAGAACCCAGTTTACATGATTGAACTTCCTGAAGTGCAAATTGGATTTTGAAACCCAATTACACTTAAGTTTTTTCCCTCTAATGGGAAAATTGGGTTTTAAAACTCGATTTGCAAGTTTTCGTCCACTTTGTTGCAAATCAGGTTTTGAAACTTGATTTGTAAGTCATGATATACAATGACAATTTCTCTTTGAAAAAATTGTTAGAATAAATTTGCAGTTTCTCTCTCTGAAAAGATTTTGTCAGATAGACTTCTAGCCCATAGATATCAAAACCATGTCTGAGCAAAAGTATATTAGGTCAGAGTATAGGACTGATGAAGATGTGAGGAGATTCGATTACAATCGACTCACACTCACACTCACACTCAAGCAGATTGAGATTCTTGACTTGGAAGATGTTATTAACACCATGGAGGATAAAGATGATGTAGTGGATCCTAAGTATGTACTA
Organism: Cryptomeria japonica; assembly: GCF_030272615.1. Taxonomy (NCBI): domain Eukaryota; kingdom Viridiplantae; phylum Streptophyta; class Pinopsida; order Cupressales; family Cupressaceae; genus Cryptomeria; species Cryptomeria japonica. The sequence continues at coordinate 399,916,497 of NC_081407.1, forward strand.
AAAAAGGAATCCACCTCTATTAGGGAAATATTCTAAAGTATTCTAAAAAGTACTAACATTTGGTTGCAAAATAAAGGAATCAAACTGAACCCCTTTAAAACAAAATCCAAAGAAGATACTACAAGACCTCTTGGGAAGAAATCTGAGCTCTGGTTCAAGAATAGAGAAAATCCCTCTACCCCAAGGAAGGGACCTAAGCTCAATTTCACAGTAGGAAAGGAGAAGAAAAATAGAAAATATGAAGCACTTGTTCAAGCACAAGAACAACTTGATGTCCTCTAACACTATTGTTTCCTCTTTGCCTGTTGTTTCTACTATGGTGTGTACACATGTTGTCTCTACCATTCCTAGTGTTGTTCCTATGATATAAATCCATTTATCCACCTCAAATGAGTCAATCCTCGATACCCCCTAAGATAATGTGGCAAATTTTTTTGGTTCTCTTTCTTCTTTTCCTAGTCTTTTAGAATTTACTACCTCAATGCTTTATGCCACTTACATTGACTTTGAAAAGTTCATGTTTGATGCCCTTCCAAGCACTTTAACTATGAAATTTCCACCCACTATCATGCAACATACATAGCCCATTATAATTGTTACCATTTTCCTATGCAGATTGTAGTCACTAGTGTAGGAATAGTATGTATTCTTCTCCCTTGGTTGCAATTGGTAACTCCTAAGAGAAAGAAGCAAGCCATCTCTCTAGATGACTTTGACTTCGAACAATAGGTTCCCTAAAAACCAAAGGGTGTTAAGAAATCAAAAATGTTTTCAAGGATAAGAGGATATGAATCAAGGAGCAATTATGTAGAGGTGGCAATCCTTCCTCAAGGTAAAACAATGGATGAAATTTAAGGATCAAATTATGAAATGAGGAGGACTGACCTTGGGAAATAGACTCATGAGAGTGCCAAAGAAGATGCTCAATCAATTATTTAAGCCTTGATATAAATATATGATAGAGACAAAGAAATCAAGGACAAGCTCAAACTTCAAGTGGAGCAACTCACCTCTGTTTTGTACAAAATAATTCAATCTTCACAAGTGGTTGAACCAATCGGTTCTTCTATTGATGAAATTTTTTGAATTGGGTGGAACAAACTATGATACATGCAAGAGTTGTTTCTGCATGGGAAGACATGATGCTATCACAAGGAATATGCCTTGTGAGTTCTTCAAACAAGTTAAACTACTTAGGAAGTGTGAGATCTCAACTAGATCAAACACTTGATCTACTGTCATAGGAATTACATGTACATGAAAAGGACCTCAATGCTTGGCTCAAGCGAGAGGATTTTGAATTAGATGTTCTTGTGAATAGTGAATTCATTTCCACTCGTTAGATGTGCATTGAGCAACGAGAAGCCTTGGAATACATGATGGATGCTTTTGAACAACTAATCACAGATCTTCAAAATTGTAAAAAAGAATGCAATGATAAAATAAATGACCTTGTCAATAAAGTCTATGAATTTCTATGTAAGCTACTGGATGAAGATCAAAAGCTTTTATGTTTTGACTCCATTATTCAATAATTTAGTCTATTGGTTAGTATAGAAATGGATAAAGAAGAAATTGCGATTTCTTTTATTGACAAATTGGTATATTTTCAATTGATCTTGGATAATGTAGAATCTCTTCTAAAGAAACATAAGAAAGGGTGTTGTACACACCTAAAAATGTCCTATTCTTGACAATGCTAATTATTCTTCTTTATTTATAAAATAATTCTTTAATTATTTAATTAATCTAATTTTATTCTTCTAAACTACTAATCATTTTCAACACCAACTAGTTATTCAATTTCTATCTTAGTCATTTAATTAATTGACTATTCTCCCTTAACATTAATCAAATAGTTTATCATTTAATTAATTACGGTTTATTTACATTAATTAAATTGTTTTTATTATTTAATTAAATTCAATTTCAATTTTCCCCTAATTAAATAATTTAAAGTAGTTAGCTATGTCTTCCAGATTAAATAAATTTCTCAGATTTATTTAATTTAATTTTTCACTCAGTTCAAAAATCCAAAATTCCCAAATTCTAGTTTCCAACTAATTTCATTTCATGTGCATGTCACTTGATGAGAAGAGATAGAGCACACTGAATTATCTATAGGCAAATCAGAATAGACTAAAAAGAAGCTACAATAAGAGGGTTTGAGTTAGATTGTTTGAGGTAGGAGACCTAGTACTAAAAGAAAATCAGAAAAACTTGGCAAAAAGAGAGCAATCGGGTAAGTTTGAACCAAATTGGTTGGGTCCCTATGTAATCACAAGAGTTCTTGTTAATGGAGCATTTCACTTAGCTACCATGGAGGGTGATACTTTGCTTGAACCCATCAATAACATGCACTTAAAGAAGTATAACATTTAGTAGATGTTTAGCATAGTTCCCTTTCATTTTCTTTTGTGATTCATAATTGAATTGCATTTTCATATAGTAGAATTAGATATGATGCTTTATTTGAACAAACGATGCTTGTGTTGCGTTGTCACATGTTTGCACCTACATGATTCCAGTTCAACTCATTTCCTTGTCATCTTGTGCTTAGGATTTGTCTCTATTAGGATAGAAGATCTCATGTCATGTCTTGTGACCTACATCTCTTGGTTACTATATCTTTCGTACATTAATCATTTGCTCTAGGTCATTGTAGATACCTAGTTGGCGATTTGGCTAGTGAAAAATCTAAAGTCTTGCTTCAATGCCATTGTAATTCTCAAACCCATGTGAGCTTCATTGCTTACATGCCAATGTGAGTAAAATAAATGATGTTAAAAACCATATCAAAAGATCTAAAGAAAAAAACGAGCGAGAAAAGAAATATTAAGAAAGTAAAAGCAAAAATGAACTAAAAAGAAATATCAAAATGCTTGGCTTTGAGAATATGCGAGTAACTCAATCAGGGCTATGGACACTTGGCTAACAATGGAGAAATATTTGTGAGATTATAGTGATAATCTCATCAATCTCGTTGGGGCTATAGACATCTGTTGCCAGTGAGGCTCTATCCAGGATGATTTTGAAGTCAAGATAACTCATGTTGCTAGTCACGTATATTTTCTAGGGGTCAACAATGGTCATATGAGCTAGAATTAACCCACTTGCACACACTTAGGTAATCGGAGACAAAACTTTTAGGATGTGACAGAAGATCTTTCCTCTCTTGTGGATGCGAATTCTCATCACCTAATGTGTCAAATTGAGTAGTATGAGGGTTCTAAGGAAGGATTGAATCCTTATCTTTGAAATGTCATGTAACAATAATCACACTAGTTCATGACAAAGTCATAAACTCACACAATCCCCTTTGTTCAGATAGATAGTCATCTTGGATTTGCCTTTGCTTTGCATAATAAGAGAATCCATGCCATATTGCATAGTCAGTAGTCATTAAGTTAGGATACCCAATTTGTATTAGAGCATGCATTCTTGTTGATAGGTTGGGGGCATATTGAAAAAAATCCAAAAAAATCATAATATGTATTGAAAATATACAAAAAAATCATAAAATATCTTTAAAAAATCCCAAAAAAATAAAATAATCCTAGAAAATTGTGAAAATTAGAAAACAATAAAAAACCCAAAAATAATCCATCAATCACAATTCACAATAAATTATCCTTTGCAAAGGCAAACATTTGAGAAAACACAACCATAACTTCATGCAAAACACTGAGCTTAAAAAATCATGCATCAACAGAAAAACTATCAAGCTAGTCTACAACCTAACCAATCAATTGTCTCATCAATCAATCAAACCCTATCAATCAATCATTATCTTGTCTTAGATAGGGAAGGGTACACTCAAAACCAGATAGATTGATCTTATACGAGATACTCACTCTTTGAAACCATACATTCCTATCAAACAATCATCCTATCCAGAAACACTTATCCTTGTCAAGAAGATCAGTATGGCTATTGACTTGTTTGGTCTGGTGAGTCTTATCTTTTATTGGTTTATCTTTATCAATTGATGATAGGTCATGTTCCTATGCTACTTGAGAATTTCCACAAGTGACTAGAGGGGTCAGGATTGTTCATGATAATTTTCTTTGTTTGTTGTTTGTGATGTGAACTAATGAAGTTATAGGGAAAAAGTATTTTGGGTGTCTGTGTTGGTACGTTCATTCAGAAAGTATCCTATGCAAAAATGAAAGTCAAAGATAGCTATTCTTGTGACTATCGCACATACCTCGACCCTTAGTACAACAACCCTAGAATGGAGGGGTTCACTCCTTGTCTACCACGAGTTTGTTTTTGCAATGGGATATCATTTATATCTTGGTTCCTTATACCATTGTGTATGAAACTCCATTGATACATAGTAAAACTCAATGATGAAAATGTTGTGCTATAATAAAGACACAAGAATTCGTGATAGTTTCATTTTCTCATATCAACTATTCTTGTAGATGAAGGATACGAAAGACACTCCTTGAACCCCTAAAACCTAATCATAAGTTAGGAGCCCATAGTGTTCAATCCAACATCAGACAATGAAGTTCTCTTAATAAATGCAAATGTGAAACACTTACTCACTAAAATAAACAAGACAAATGCATTTAAAGAAATTCCTACTCCATTGCTATGCTATCCTCCAAGATCTCAACATTTGATCATATTTGCTCTCAGATTTTAAAATGCAAATGCACAAGAAGCTATGAAGGAATGGAAGAAAATGATCAAAAGATGATTATTGTAATGCCCCGCCAGGAAACCCCGAAGGGATAAGCCAAAAACACAAGAATAGAGTGCAATAAAATTTTTTTTAAAAGTTGCACCACATTAAGATACAACAAGATATCAAAGTTTCAGATTACCTAGCGGAAGACATCAACTAACACCTAAAGAGTTTCCCAACGAGATTACTTAAATTTCACAATTCACCTAACTCACACAATTAATCCAATAAGCTGATTATCTTAATAACGAGATAATTCTTAATCAGGATAATTTCTTTCAAAAGATGGAAATATAAATCACAAGCAAAGATTCATCCATTAAGATCTTTTCATAATCTTCATTCAAGCTTTTCATTAAAAATACAAGCCATACATCTAATATTCTAACACACTAGAATTTCATCATAAACATATGAGATCTTTCAAGCATACTAAATTTCCTTAACAACAACTGAATATATATTCCATTACTCTAAGTTACATTCTTTCACATTCCAATTTATTGCATTAGAAAAGACGATTGCATACATGCATCTACGAGAAATTTCATCTAAACCACTTATGCATTCGATCAAAATGGCATTCAAGAAAGGACTGCATATAAGCATTTAAAGTTAATTCCATCATATCCACTTATACATTCTAACATAAGCTATTCATACATGATAAAGTTGAATAAGGGAAACGTAAGAGAATAACATCACATAACACCATAATGATCTCGGAGTTCACCCCTAAAGGGCTACATCTCCGGGTCTGCTCAACTGCAAGACCCCTCTGATAAATAATAAAGTTAAGAATACAAGAGGTTACACCATTTACAATCCTGCCATCAAGGCGAAACATAAACAATATACAAGCGACCATATCGGTCAATAAATACATAAACAATCCCTGAAAAGAAAAGGATCCAGCTGAACAAAATCAAAGCTAATACAAAGGTCCAGGAGAGCATCCACAAAACTGAGCCATCACCACCCAAGGTCTAACATGAAATCGATACTCACAAGGGCAGAGACAAAAGGACGACCCACAAAGGTATTCCTAACAGGACAAAATGACAACATACTAGCGAACGTAGGGACAAGTGTCATCACACAACCTGGTATGGTTACCATGGCAGGTCTTCATAGGTCCCGGCCCCATACACTGGGTTACCCTGGCAACCTAATCCGAGCCTCCGGCCCATCCAAGCCTCATGTGGACCCACACATCCTCTCATGAAGACAAGGATGATGGTTTGCCATTTCAGGCCTTCCCACAACATGTCGAGTCTATGTTAGCACTCGTCCCATGTGTGAGGCACAATTATCTTACTTAGAGATTACATTCTAATCTACTGATAGGTTATCACTTATTAGACTCACTTTCGACGGGTTACCCAGCAGCCACTTTGGGCGCGGCCCCCAATCGAAAGCCACTTTCCCATACGACACTAAACTATACTCAGACGAACTCAAAAACCAAGGAATAAGCATGGTCAAGCGAACGGAGTTCAAGAAGGAGGAAACAACCATCTGGTCAAACACGACTCATCATTTGACACCCACACAAGGGATGTGACCAAATATGACACAACCACAAAACAACAGTCAACTCAAAACCGAGGACAGAAACAGGTACCCCAAACAACCATACGACAGGGTCCTATCAAACAAGCACGACCTGCGATTACATAAGCAAAAGCGAATACAGGAATTAAACTCGCATAGGTAATATTCAACAGATACAATCTTTTCCGAATTGATCTAAGCATTAAAGGTCGATCAAGTTTGCTACCAGATCTATATCAGATTACAGTTATCTACCTCATCTAGGAATAGTTTGTTCTTGGTTTTCTAACTCTCTAAGGTTCAAAGCATCGAACAGACATATTAAGCCATAATGAGTTCTTAAACCAAATTCATATTAATAAAACTCAGACAACCATTAATCAATTAAATAAGATATTTAATCTCCGATTAAGACATCATTGACATACTGGTTCAAATCCAACCTTTACAGTTCCATATTTTCCAAGCCCAGTTGCACTATATGGATCACGGAAAAAATAAATATACAAGGGAATCCAAATGATACTTAATTAAATTTCTAAAAGCACCTCATTTAAATTCATAATGTCCAAGGGTTAAATATTCATTTCTAACATTCCAGATGGCCTATATCATTAAAATCTTCAAACAATATATATTCTTGAATAAAGTATGTTTTATCTCGAATTTTTTTTTTTTTTAATAAAAACAACATTTCATCTTCCCAAAGGATGCTCCCCTAATAATAGGTTCAAAAAGATTAAATATTAATTCATAAATATTTATAACCCTATGGTTAATAAAATATACACAATTAATATTTAACCTTGCATAAAAATCCAATTAAGTATTAATCAACACATATACATTTATACTCATTGATAAATATATATATTAATATTAATTAATAATTAATTAACCACTTTATAAAAAAAAAGTTTTTAAATTAATAAATTTATTTATTTTTAACTAAAAAATAAATAAATAAAAAAAAATACAAATTAACAAGGGAGGCAGGGGTTTCCACGTGGTCCCCATGGAAAAGCTCACGCAACCCCCAAAGGGGGAAGCGCTGCTTCCCAAGGGAGCACGCAGCTCTCCCCAAAGGGAGCGTTGCTGTTCCCAAAGGGAAGCACACAGCACCCCTTGGGGTGCGCTGCTATCCCAATGGGATACGCAGCCCCCAATAAAATAGAAATAATTTTTTTTTTAATATTAAATTTTTTATTTTTTATTTTTACAAAACCAGTCACTGCTAAAAAAAAACACAGTCTCCAGCCAGTCTCAGCAGAGACCAAAATAACTAAATTTTTATTTTATTCTTCATTTACAATTTCAAAGAAAACCCAGATTCTCTTAAACCAACAGCATATTTGCTAAAAAGATTTATTAACTTCCATATATCCAACCACAGACATAAATCTCTGATTTAAGGCATGAAACTGAAGGTATTCATATGGGACTTAATTTTTTCTTTTATTGAAAAACAACATGGAAATCTCCAAAATATGAGAGGTTTTCAAAATTGAAAGGATAATTCTTTGGGCATAAGAAAGCTCATCTTCCATGCAAGGATGCAAACAATAAACCAATACCAACTAATTCCACAATGATTCATAACCTTGAGGCAATCAATGAAGAAATTAAAACCAAATAACATGAAGAACATCCAATGCCCATTTTATTTTTAAATTTAACAATAACTAATTGATAACCAGAATTCCTACATCAGTAAGCATTCCTGGAAAGGATCTGATGAAGAGTCCCAACCTGCAGCTCAAGAAATCCTTCTCCTTCCAAAACCCCCAAATTTCATCCCAAAAATATTTTTCCAACAAAACATTTTTCCAAAAATATCCATCCTCAAAATTTCCCAAAATTTTAGGTTATAAGGAAGAGTTGACCAAAATTCCATTTTTTTGGAATTAAAATTTTTATTTAAAAATAATTCCCAAAATTTCTATTTTCCAACTATATCAACAAATTAAATTGCTTTCAATTCGAAATCGATTTTCTCACTCAATTGAAATTTAACCTTACTATTTTCAAAAGCCAACAAAATACAATTAAATCTATTGCAATTAAATACAAAACTTTCTTTTTCGACAACATATACAAAATGCATTTAATATGCAAAATCAGCTATTTAATTGAACTTACTCCCAATTTAAAACGAGCAATCCAATATCAACGAAAATCGCATAACGAAATCCTGATTAATCTAATCCATTAATCTTCAATGCACGAACACATATTTAATCAAATTAAATACTTAAGGACTAATTAATCAATTTAACCATACACACCAAGCACGCAAACCGAGAAGGTCAACCAAACAGACGACTCGCAAACCCAAACAAAAAGGGATTACCGACGGCGACTGACGATGCTCACCTGAGCACGACTAGGGTCAACCAGGGTCTTACGACCACCTAATCCAACTCTAAGGATTAAAGAGGTACACTCAAACCTGCAAATTCAGGTGAAGTCGAACCTCGCACTCATGTGGCGTTGTACCTGAAATCTCCTGCAACCAAGAGTCATACATGCATACATATATAAACTTAATGATAGCGTTAGCCCGATATTAATACCATGAAATAGGAACACTAAACAACTTGCATACAACTAGGGTGCAACCCACATCAACAGCTATGCATTAAATCAAACATCTGACTATAATCATTATATTAAAATAAACTAACCAAGATTAAACCAAGATTAGAAACTGATTAGGGTAGGGGTACTACAATTATGATTCCTCAATTACGCAAAACAACATTACAACAATAATAATTCAAGATATGAGAGACTCAATGTGAGGGAAGCATAGGTTTAAATAGATATCCTCATGAAGAAAGTTTATTGTGGGAGAAATGTGGGATAAAGAAGCTAGTTATGGATAAATATTTTTCCCACATTCTCCAAGCGAGTGTGGTGGATGGGAGAAGAAAGAGATAAATAGGATATGGTGGAGACCAGAAATACATTTAGGAATAAATTTAAACAAAAGAGTTTAGTGAATCGAGTGGAAGAAAATATTAAAGAATATATAATAATATCGATTTAAACACTAGAAGAAATTATGATTAATCATAAAAAAATTATGTGTCTACATTTTGCCCCTCTTTGAGACAATGCAACTTGTCACGTTGTTTCAAAGAAAAATTGATCAACTGATATATGGCCCAAGAATATCCTAGTAAGGATGATAAATATGAAATGCCCCTTTGAGAGATTGATCAAACGGCTGGCAACTAGTTGCATGAAAGCTTACTCATTCACCACTAGTGAGTTTGATTTGGTTGATAGTTTCAACCCTTTCTCCATAGGTGTAGATGATGTTGAGTTGTTGCCACTGATGTCATAATCGGGATTGACCAACACTATTATGACAAAGATTAATTATCCCATCTACGATGTGAAGATTGGAACTATAGAAGACATCTCCATATTTAGTATACTAGAACGAGACACCTGACTTTGGCATTCTATACAACAAAAGAAAAGATATTCATCTAGTTAGATTTACAAATTAATGTCCCTTTTATAAGCACTTCAATTGGTACACTATTAACCTATTCAACATGTTCCCATAGGCTAACAAGTTAGGTTAGGGAACTCATTATGACTGTTTGTTCCAACAAAAATAGGTGTTTCTTTAAGCTCACGTAGTTGAGATGTTTGCAACACCCTTTTCTGTAGTGGGTTTGGATGTTTTACCAATGCTATATTTAGAAAGTCAGTTCCTAGCAAAGACTAAGCTAGTAGCTAGTATTACTTTAAAATTAATTGACGATAAATTATTAAGTTATCAAGTTAAATTAAAGATTTGAATTTATCGTTATTTTAATTTACTTAATAAAGGACTATATGGGCACCCAATATTGAAGTGAAAGTGCTCAAAATTAAGGAATGGGGCCTTTTTGATGTTGGACACCACCTAAGGGATATAAAAGTGATTTAAATTTAAATTAAAAGGGCAAAGGCAAAAAGAGGTGTAACCATTTGGGGAGAAATAAAAGTGTGTTTGAAGAGCTCATTTCCCATGCTTGGTTTTGATATTTGGAAATATTCTTTGTTGGTTGAACTTTCCCAATTTGTAGCTTTGTGAGGATGAAATCTCTTGCAAGGCACATCTTCCACATTGATGAGAGACCTAATCTAAAGAATTTTGGTGATTTCATTCAAGAATCATATTGGAGGTTTAATGGTGATTTGATTTATTCTTCTTCTTTAGTTTCATAGATGCACATTATTAGAGAATGTTTGAAGAGGCAATTTAAGGAGGAACATTGTTTTTATTGCAGATTGTACAAGCCATTTTGAGCTAGTCATACTCTTCCTTGTCGGTTGCATGACCCTATGAGGGACATGAGAGCTAGGTGTGTAGGTCGGTAGCATTTAGGGAGGTTTTGATGGTTGTTTGGAGGCGTTTGGACCTGCATCAACAACCTTCTTCATTTCATAGCCTTTGTAGGGTTTCCTGGAGTGTGGCATCCCCTTTCACCATTATCAGTTTGTAGATTTCAATGCTAGATTAGACTTCTATATTGTTGGAGTTAATGGGCGTGCTTGAAATGTATTTACAAATCATTTCAGCTATCTAGGTATTGCCCATTTTAATGATATATTGTACTCTCTATTCTAAAAATAAATCTGAGTTCTATCTTCATATGGAATTTTCTATATATTTTCAATTCCTCAATTATCACATTGCTACAAGTTTTATTATTGTAAAACAAATATTCTACATATTTATTTACAACAACAAAACACTGAAAACATAAAAGCAATAGAGCTTGGTTCACCAATGACTTAGATCCCCCAATTATTCAATTCATCGACGACTTAGTTCACCAAAGAGAACTTTCATCCTAACACTTGGTTGCTTCTATTTCCATAAATTATCAAATTCACAAACACCTAAGTTCACTAAAAAGTGAGTTTGTCAATGTTCATTTTTGTCAAAACACTAGTTCGTCGAATGCCATAGTTACCGTTATGGAGCCCAAAGAAGTTCAAAGGTTAAAGGGTTCACCAAAACACAAATTCATTGAAAATACTAAGTTCCCTTCACTTTCAGTGAAATATTTGGTTCACGAACTAAATGGTTCACCAAAAAGCTTAAGAAAGCACATTGTTGGCAGGTTCAAAAGTTTACAAAATCACTAAAATGTTGAAACAAATTAGGAAAGAAAGGCTCAAAAGATTTCAACTTCTTTGAAAATCTTGGTTCATGAACGATTTGGTTCATTGATAGGTGAACTCGCCAAAAGAGAATAAGAGTAAAAGATTTGCTGGTTCAAAAGTTTGTATTGGAGAAACTTAAAGGTTCATGAAAGTCTCCAATTCGCAAAATGTTTAAGTTTGAAAAGTTCTTGCTATTACTGATACCTTAGTTTTACAGAGTTGATGTTTTAGGTGTTTTCATGTTGTTTTATGATTTAGCATATACAACTAACCTTCTACATTTTTTGCTTTCAGACTTAACAAACAAGTGATCTTTTTGAGTGGTCCAATTCAATTCAGAAGTGTTTTGAACATTTCAACCAAGTGATATCTACATGTCTTGTGTTGGCAATATCATATATATCCAAACCTTTTGAGTTGGAGTGTGATGCTTCAAGAGAGAGAATTGAAGTTGTTTTTCTACAAGAGAAACACCCCGTAGCATTTGAGAGTAGGAAATTGAAAGGTGTGGAGAAGAGTTGCTCTATCTATGACAGAGAGATGTTGGCCATCATGTTTGCCTTTGTCAAATCCAAATCTTATCTAGTAGGGGGTAAACTCATCATCAAAACGAACCAGAATGGCATCAAATATTTCATGACCTAGAAGGACCTCAATGATGGGCAAGAGAAGTGTGATAGTATACAACAAACACTTGTTTTTTACATTTTATATGTTAAGAGGAAAAAGTGTTAGGAAAATGGTGTCTCAACCTTGTAATAATAAAAAGGTGTTGTTGATAAAGAGGTTATTGTTGGTATGTGACTGAGGGGTGTCCCAGGGGGGGTATTGTATCCTTGTGGATCTCAACCATTTATCATTAGGCCATAGATATATCGGTGGATATTTTGTGTGCTTTTTTTGCCAAAGAAAGCAACCCTATTTTATGAGGGCATTGTATTATGACTGTGCATTATGATGTATTCTAGGAGTTTAATAGCTGTTGAGTTGCCTCTAGATCTCCATTGGTGATAATTCTGTGAGAAACTTGTTGTGCAAGTATATTGTAATTTGTTGTTGATTTTTGAATAATATAGTGGGCATCTTTTGGTGTGTGGGGTTTTTCTTCCAAAATGGTTTGCCCCATGCAAATCACCGGATTGTGGTATGTATGTTATTTATGTTAAGTTTATGTAACTATTGTAAAGATCTATAAAAAAATTTCATTGCCCTCCTCTCAAGATTAGTATAGGAAGTTGTTCCACTACCTTAACTTCCTTTCAAAAAGAATGTAGTTGTTGATGCACTTTCCAAGAGGCCTCACTTACATTCACTCATTGAGATCATTGTTGAATGGAGAGAGTCAATTTCAATAGAGTATGCTAATGACTCTTGGGCAACAAGAATCATAAAAGACTATCTATGATGATAGGTACGTAGTGATCAATGAACTGCTCATTTATAAGGAGGATATTTATTTGGTGTCTACTTCATAGCTTAAGGTGAATATATTGAGAGCTTTTCATGATGCACCTATGGCTGATTCATAGGCAAGTCTGGGAGACGTTAACATGGAAAGGACTTAAAGATGAAGTCCTTAAGTATATTAGAGAGTGTTAAACTTTCCAATAGAATAAAAATAAGCACACATATCAAGTTGGTCTACTTCATCCCTTAACCATTCCTAATAAAACATGGGAATGTATCTCCATGGACTTCATTATAGGGATACCTAAGGGTTAGGTCAATGATACCATATATGTTGTGGTTAACAAATTGACCAAAGTTGCAATTTTTTTACTATTTCTGCCACATATACTATAGCGCAAGTCGTTGAATTATTCTTTAGGGATATTTTGAAATTGCATGGGCTGCCCAAGAGCATACTAAGTGACAGTGGCAACAAGTTCCTAAGCCTCTTTTGGTAGGAGCTTTTCAAATTGAGTGGGATAGAGCTCACTCCTATCACAAGCTATTATCCATAGATAGATGGGAAGAACAAGATAATAAATAAAGGGTGGAAGGGTATCTTATACATTATGTTTCAGTACAGTATACAACCTGGGTAAAACGGTTGCACCTTAGAGAATATTGTTACAATTCCCCTTACCACATATCTATCAGATGTCATTGTTCATGGCACTGTATAGGTATGAGACACCCAACTTCATTGATTTTCTCTTTGGGGAAAGTAGAGTGGCTAAGGCAAGATATTTGTGATAGGAAAGTCAATACATCATGAAGTCCTTGAAGGAGAATTTGCAATAGGCACAAAATCAACAGAATCTCTACATTGATAAGTATTGAATAGAGCATACTTCTGAGGTGGGTGACATGGTGTATTTGAGGCTCCAATCATATAGAAAATACACTCTCAAGATGAGTGGAGAAGAGAAGTGTGTGCCTAGGCTCTATGGTCCCTTCAAAGTCTCCAAGAGGGTTGGACAAGTTGCCTATGAGCTTGAGTGACCAACAAATAGGAGAGTGCATAATGTGTTTCGTGTATCCAGGTTCAAGATGACACTCAGGCATAATGTGGTCCCCTCATCAAAGTTGCCACCATTGGATGAGGAGGGGAAGTTAATCATTATTCTGAAGGCCATCATAGAGTATGCATAATGTGGTCCCCTCATCAAAGTTGCCACCATTGGATTAGGGGAAGCTAATCATGATTCTGAAGGCCATCATAGATATGGAGCATACTCTTCGAAAGAGGGTCATCAAGGAATACTTGGTCAAATGGAAGAATTTGTTGGTAGAGGATGCGACATGAGACAATGAGCAGATTTTGTAGCATCTAGAGTTGAGATTGCCAAAGGACAAGCAATTTTGGGAATGATATATTATAATATCCCTTTCCTAAGCACTTCAACTGATAGACTATTAGCCTATTCAACGAGTTCCCATAGGCTAATAAGTTGGGTTAAGGAGCTCATGATGACCATTTGTTCCGGTAGAGATAGGTGTTTCTTTGAGCTCACATAGTTGAGATGTTTGAAACACCCTTTTTTGGAGTGGTGTTGAATGGTTTTCCCACACTATTTTTAGAAAGTCAATTCCCAAAAATGTCTAAGCTAGTTGTCAATATTGCTATTTTTAGTAAACTCGGTGGATGTAATTAATGCTGATACTTTGGTTATTGATATAGTCCATTGCTTTAAAATTAAATAACAATAAAAATTAGTAAGTTATAAAGTTAAAATAAAGATTTAATTTTATCCTTATTTTAATTTATTTAATAAAGGACTATATGGGCACCCAATATTAAAGTGAAAGTGTTGAAAATTAAGGAATGGGGCTTTTTTGAGGTTGGATGCCACCTTAGGGATGTAAAGATTATTTAAAATTGAATTAAAAGGGCAAAGGAAAAAGGGGCGTAGCCATTTGGGGAGATATAAAAGTAGATTGAAGAGCTTATTTCTCATGCTTGGTTTTGATATTTGAAAATATTCTTTGTTGGTTGAACTTGTTCAATTTGTAGCTTTGTGAGGATGAAGTCCCTTGCAAGGCAAATCTTCCACGTTGACAAGAAACCTAATTAGTAGGATTTTGTTGGTTTCATTTAGGAATCACATTGGAGCTTTTGGTGATTTGATTTATTCTTCTTCTTTCATTCCAAACTTGCACATTATTAGAGATTGTTTGTAGAGGCAATTTAAGGAGGGACATTGAGTTTATTGTAGATTGCAGAGGCCATTTTGAGCAGGCCATACTCTTCCTTATCGGTCGTATGACCCTAGGAGGGACGTGGGAGCTAGGTGTGGAGGTCGATAGCATTTTGGGGAGTTTTGGTGGTTGTTAGAGGCGTTTGGACTTGCACCAGAACCCTTCTTCATTTTGTAGCCTTTGGAGGGTTTCCTAGAGTGTGGCGTTCCCTTTCACCATTGTTAGCTTGTAGATTTCAATGTCACACCAGACTTCTATACTGTTGGAGTTAATGGGTGTGCATGAAATATATTTGCATACCATTTCAGCTATCTGGGTATTGCCCATTTTGATGATATATTGTACTCTTTATTCTAAAAATAAATTTGAATTCCATCTTCATATAGAATTTTCTATATATTGTCAATTCCCGAATTACCATATTGCTGCAAGTTTGATTATTGTGAAACAAATATTCACAAAACCCCATAGAACATCATATACACTAAAAAAACAAAAACAAGTGTATGTCACAGCTTGGTTAGATCCCCAATGATTCAATTCATTGACGACTGAATTCACCGAAGAGAACTTTCATCGAAACAATAGGCTGCTTCTATTTCTACAAATTGTTCGTGAAAATCTCAACTTGGCGAAACGTTTAAGCCTGAAAAGTTGTTGCTATTACCAATACCTTAGTTGTGCAAAGATTTCAAAAGATTTCAAGTAACCCTAGTGATGCCAATGGAGGGCAAGATATATTTCAAAAGATCAAACCCCAATACGATGATCATTCCTGGTTCACGAAGGATGGTCATAGTCTTTCTAAAAGTGTTTTAAAAGTTGAAAGAAATGGAATATATTTGATTCAAAATGAAAGATTCACAAGAAAAAGAACCGATTCAGTTTCCTTAACTGTTCCTTCTTGATGATGATTCAACTTCCAACGTAAACAATATATATTGGAAGCATTGTATTCTGAAAGGGGGTTCGAAATTTCAGAGAACAACAGAATGAGTTTTTGTTCTGTTGAACCAATGCAGAGTTTTTAAAAGGCCTGTAATGCCCTGTATTTGAGTTTGTAATCATTGTATTCTTGTTGCTAATCAGTAAATTGAAGCTGCTTGTGATCATGGATATTTGAATGAATTTAATGAATTGTCTTTGTGAGTTTTTTTGGGTTTTTTTTGAGTTTTTTTTGGTGTTGGTTGGATGGTGGGGCAGTTTGATCATACCCCTATCATGACTATGTCACCTAACCTCCATATACAGATGTTTTTCTTTGAGCAAAAGCAGATAATTCAAAAATTTTGTGAGGGACAATGGATTTTTAATAAGAAACTAACAAATCAATCTTTGGATGTTTATTTATCTAATTATCATAGGGAGGAAGAGGAAGATAAATGTAGATGTCCAGTTGTTAAAGCAAAGGAAGAAGACATAGTCAAGGATATACAATCTTAGAGTCTCAAGAGTCTCAACATAATAAAAGGCGAAGTGAACAAGTCACACAACTTTAGACAATAAAACAAGAAGATCTAAGTATATCTTATGATTTTATATGTTTTATTATTCTATTGAATTAGGAAAACAATGTAATTATTTACAAATTATGCTTCTTCACTTAATAGATATGGTGGATGGAAATGACCCCCATTCTACCAAAAATGAAAAATGAATACTCATTAATCACAATATCATTCATGGCCACAATCATGGAATTTCATACCATCTCCACCATACCCATCCTACTTAGTCCTACCCACCCCATATCCACAACAAATTTTACCTTTTTCATTATTCAATCTAAATAAAAAACCATTCACTTCAACAAATCCAAAAAGGATAACTACAATGCCTAATACCTTATTAATTGATAAGAACTTTACTTTGCCTTTTCTTTTTTACTGCTCGTTGTATCTCCTTTTGGATCCCGGACTGCCTGCAGATTTTCCATGCATATGTTTTTATTTGGCAAGCAACTTTTCATTTTGGAGGGGTTAGTCTATTTCGATCCCCTTTCTTGGCTTTGTTTTGTCTCGTCTTAGTTCAACTTCGTTTAGTGGTTATTCTTGAATATCTTTAGATGTGGGTTTCAGGTTCCCCCAGATTAACCTGCTTTGTACAGGGTTTCGGGTCCAAGTTCAAAACCTGTTATTCCCTTAATCAAAAACTTATTACCTAATAAGGTAATTCAAGCTGCATATAATAATAATATTTCAAGATCCCCTAGAAATTACTACATCCCAAATAAAATATATCAAGACAACTAAAGGTTGTACTCTTATTATAACTTAATTATAAAAACATGGTCAATTAAAAATGCTCAATCAATTCTTCTTGTTTGCCTAGAAAGTCATCACAATATCTAGAGAGCATTGACACACAAAAAGAAGCACCCCATCATGAGCCTAATTTTATTATTGAACACACAATTTTGTGTGTCAATTCCATCATACATTAAGAAATATTATATTTTACACTCTAATTGTTCAAGAATTGTATGAGATGATAGATACAAAACTACAAAATCTTTTGCTTAGAAATGTTTCATTTTCTAAATATTCAAACCCTTCTAGGCCCATGATAAAAATACACATTCCTCACACACTTTTATTGATCTAGGTCTAATAATAAATATTATAATCAGTACAACTAAGAAACGATAAATTTACATGTATTAATGACCACACCAAAGATTCTACAAATGAATGATCATTTGTAAACAAAGCTAGAGATATTATCAAAATTATAATTATATTTATTGATTCTTCAAATTATCCTAATGCCTTCATGATTTTGGAATACAGATTTAAGTTGGGGGAAATCCCTTCAATTTTGAACATCTTTGTTTAACTACCGCTAAAGCCTTCATCGATTATTTCTCTTTTGCTTTTTCTATAAAAAATTGAATCAAGGTATACATTATTATCACCTATGTAGAAAAACATATGGTAACTACATCAAAATTCATACCCATAATATATTCTATTCATCCATTTTTCTATCAAGCATTTGTTCATATTGATGAGTCTACCCTTCATTTTATAATTAAAAAAAAAGTTATTAAATGGATGTTGTTGCACAAATTTATAAGTGATATTCTTGATAATATTGGTCATAAAAATATGGTTTCAATTTTCTTATTCAAGTTAACACTTTTGCACCAATACTAGATTATTATGCTTCTCTAGATGAACATCTAGGGCTGCATTTTGTTGGCCTTACTAACTATGTAGTGATGTGTAAGTATCCTTTGTGTTTCTCTCTTTGAGAATACATGTGGATTATCGGGCAAAATGACCAACATTCATGGGTATAAATTCTCTTATGCGTCAACTTTGATACTATCATACTCCATGCTAAATCATGTAGAGGACAACATCCAACTATGTGTATGAGAACAAAGACTCTTGCCATAGGATATTTTTTTTCAAATATTTATGAGCAATGCATCCATGAATAATTTGAAGGAGCTTGAACACATTCTAATGTAGATTATCGCATTCCATCGTAGGGATTGGTTCATCCATATACTTGAATTTTTATAGGCATGTTGGATAAGCTAGGTGACTATCATTCATCTTTCACTACATAACCTTGTATTTGCTAAGGAAGTATTATTATTTGAAGCTACAATTTTTCATACAACTTTAAAATTTTCTATGGACCTATCTAATACCTAAAATGCTAGGATAACACTTCATTCTTTATAGAAATATGTTGGAGATATCTTTTCAAATAAAATATATTTATCAGCATTGTACCTTGCAAAAGATTGTTTCCATTTTAAGTAATCTCTCTAAATAAGTAATTGGGCATTTCCATTCTAAGATTTTGAAGGAAAATTCCATACATTGTAGCATAAATTGAATGAGATCAATATTATCATAGTAATGGTCTTGTCAAAATGTGCATAGTAGATTTTGATTAGACTATATCATTTCAAGTTGTACATGCAACCAATTTTAGCAATTATTTCTTTAAAGGGTTGCTAAAGGAACTCTAGGTGTTGGATGGTATCGATTTGACATTCACATGAGAGTTTTCTTTTCTTTAAGTCATTCTGTATATTAAAAATGAAAAAAAATAAAAAAATAATGAAACCATTTGGGCATTGTTTTTAATTAAAACATTTAGGCATTGTTAGATAGCTACAATTTGAAAACTAATCTCTAGTGGATTGTGTATGGCCCTTTTTAGAAAATAATAATATGGAGCAGCTAAGTCATGCACATCTTCTTGACAAATAGGCTTATCCCTTATCAAGTAATTATCAACCATGAAAGGTTACATTTAAATATTAACCAGGGATGTGTTCTTAAGATGATACCAATATTGTATGTGTTAGGTCCCGGAGACAACTGAGAGGGGGGGGTGAATCAGTTGTCAAATAAATTCAACCAAAAACAACTTAACCAACTTTAATGCTTAATATCGGTAAACCGGACTTTTATGCTGGTGGAAGATTTTAACAGTTAATTGCAGTATCAGTAAAGATTAATGTATGAAACAGAAAGACAATAACATCCACAACACATAACACCAATATTTGTACGTGCAAACCCTGTAAGGGGAAAAACCATGGTGGGAAACCTTACCCACAATTAGATGATACTACTGCAAATAGTATGTGTATGCAAATGGGCTCTGCACATGCAGAAAGGCCAAGCGCCCAGATCTCACTACTCAAACACAAATAGGAGTCACACTGACTACAATTGGATGATTAAATCCAATAAGAATGTATTGCTCAAATTAGCATCTTCCTATGCTGGATTCAGTACCGGTGTAGTTTTGATAGTCTTCACAAAAAGCTTGTTTTACCTTCAAATGATGTTCGTGTGTATAGCTCTGCTTATTCTCGCATATACCTTCTTACAATTCCTTATCCTTATCGCATATCGATCTTGCAAATAAGATCTTACATATATACCATAACCTAAGACCAATTTTAGTAGGTCGGCTACTAAAAGATATTACAATAAAACATTTTACAAGTAAATCAATAACCGATGCAATAACCGATTCAACATGTCGACTTGATGCATTTACAATTACAACAAAATTCA
Organism: Cryptomeria japonica; assembly: GCF_030272615.1. NCBI lineage: Eukaryota > Viridiplantae > Streptophyta > Pinopsida > Cupressales > Cupressaceae > Cryptomeria > Cryptomeria japonica. The sequence goes on from NC_081407.1 coordinate 399,936,615, forward strand.
TCTCCAAAGCGTATCTTGCTGATCTGGAATAGATAAGCTTGTCAGTGCTTATCCTAGACCTATTTGCCAGTAACAACAAATATGCAATTACGAATATACCAATGAACAAATCTCCAAGACAAAGTGTCCAAACAATGTTTTCGACATAACCAGGTGTTTTCCATATCATTCCAAGTGTCGGTGAACATTATATCCTGTCGGTGTACCAGATACCGGTGACTGTGCATAAGTCACTTGCTTGCCGATGAACATTGTCGATTCTTCAAAGTGCCAGAGTTGATAAGTGTTAGTAGGTGTTGACATCAATGACACCAAAATACCAATAGTATGTACACCTAAGGAGTTTTGGAATTTCTAGGATGTTGAGTATAGGTGGATGTGAATTTAGCTACAAGTTCTATAATTGATATTGATCAATGGTTTCTATATGAACTACTAAATAATTGACTAATGATCAAATGCAAAATACTAATCAGTAACTTAAAATATCAAAGTAACAATGTACCTCAAGTGGTCCCTTACTTGGGGAAGCTCTTGTTCACACAAATGAATTCTTAATCAACAATCAATTCTTCATTTGGATTACTCCACACAAATAAATGCAATACTTTCTTGTTTCTATTACTTGCTTGAAAGAGATACAAAATGCTTGAGAATTTGCATTACATTCTATTTTTCAAAATTTTGCAATATACATAAACAAACCAATTCTAATTATTTTGAACTCCTGTCAACTCATTGTTGTAAACAAAAAGAATGTTTATTCCTTAAGAGGATACAAAACAAAAATCCAAAAAAGAAATCCTAATGCAATTTTTCTACTCTTAATTGAAAAACCAATCTTTGAGGAATGCATAAACAAGTGGAAAAATCATGCAACAAGAATATTGCAATGAATTGATATCTGAAAAGTCATTGTTTCTCATGGCAATAATCATTTACCGGTAGCAAAGGTTTAACTTGAATGCTTGATCTCCTTGGACATGACTACATCAACTTCATATATGTATTCTTATTGTTGTTGATTAATGACCCCTTGGCTATATATGTCCATACGTTTTCTTTTGGATGCATGAAAAATTAATCATTTTCATAAAATACTTATCCACCATAATTTGTCATATTTTCATCATATTTTAGTAATAATCATATGCATTAGCAATACAGTTATCAAAATATCAATAATTAAGTTTAGTGCTTTATATTTAACATAGAATTTCAAAATTATTAGTGAATGTCATGGAAATGTGCAAAAGTCCATTGCTAGTTGTGGGCTTAGGGAGATCACTCTCTCTTTATCAAACCCTGGACAACTTCCTTTTACCTGCTTACCGAACCACTTAATCTGCGTTCAGTTTGGGTTCGTCTTCCTAATCTTCCCCTTCATTTCTAGGAGCACTCTTGTTACGAGGCCATTGGCAACTCTATTGGCTAATTTTTGAAGGTTGATGATTCTACGTCTTCCATGGGTCATTCTACCTTTACCCACATTTTGATCGATATTGACATCTCTACGCCTCTCCTTGGGGTTGTGGTTCTTATGGTTGGCGATAGGGCATGGACTCAATCGTTGGATTATAAGGGCCCCCACTTTCGTTGTCGAAGATGTTCTCAACGGGTCACTTAGCTTCAAATTGTTCTCACTCTCATCATAGAAGTGCTTCTACTTGGTGGAAGGATGCTAGTGTTGATCACTTGATTGTCAATGCTTCGGATTTTGACTCTAATGACTCCTCTCAAGAGGAGGATGTATCCCCTCAGGATGAAATTGTGTCTCTCACTGCTAGTGAAGCTTTTGTTGACCCTCTTGTTACTACTTATGTGGCATCCTCTGTCCCTGAGGCTCCTACACGTGCTGCTCATGTTTGGCAACTTTTTTTTGCAGTATTTTGTTGTTGTTGCGGATAGAAACTTTATGGGGATCCCCCCACTTGATTCTTCTTTTGATGTCCCTAATAGTAGTATCGCCTAGACTATTGTTTGTTGCAAGCGGAAGGAGAAGTCCTCCCCTTCCCCCCCCAAACGCCTCTATGTCAATTTTTGGGTGTTTCTCCCCACTCTTAGTTTGGGTTTTGGGTTGTTGTTGGTTTGGCAAGCTTCTAACAATGGACTTTTGGCTTGTTGTTATTGGCCTGGTCGACCTTGTTTTGTTTTGGGTTTGTACCCTTGTCTTGTAATCTTTCTTTCATCGCCTTCGGGTTGTTGTATAAAGGGTCAACACCCTTGTCTTGCTACTTTCTTAATAAAAAGCATAGTCAAATATGGCAAATTGGAGGCTCATCATATTATAGTTCAATAAATTCTTAGTGATGAAAATAGTTTCCATAGCACCATTTTGTGATAGGTGATTGAAAATTGGCTTGCCAATAGTCACTTTTTGTTATCAAAATTGAAAAATAAAATAAAGCTTATTATTATTTTGTCACAACCCTCCTTTATCACTTTTTGATTTAAATACAATTCTATCATATTTTTGGATAAGCTATTTAAATGATTGAATAAATGTTATAAAAGGAATGAAAATAATAACACACACACATGGAAAATATACATTATTTTTATTTATTTATTTTCCTCTTCCAATTATGGCACATGTTGTAGGAAGAATAAGAAGCTTCTAGAGGATTCTCCACCAACTTGCATGTAACTCCCCCACTAAGTTTAATCAATTTGCATGAAGTCCAAAATTGGGAAAGAATCTCCTTTTTAATTAAATTTTCTAGATAGTGGAATGGAGGGATTTTTCTTATAAAATTGTATGCAAGTTTCAAAGAAGGGAGTTGATTATGTTTTGAAGAAATTTCCCAAGTTTTAGAAGTAGATCTTCTTTGGTAGTCTCATTTTCGTTGCAGGAATTTTAAGTTGTTGTTTGAAGGATTTCTCTCAAGTTGCAAGGAAGGATCATAAGGATAGCTAGTGGATTCAACATCAAGCTCGATAAACCAGGTTCTCTCCTTGTTTTTTGTTTTTTTTACATTCACTTATGAGGAATTCGTAATATCAAAAAATATAGTTATAGATCTTCCTTTATATAAAGAAATTTTAGATTGTAAATCTCTTATTTAGAGATAAATAATAATGATAATGCTTTCATATAGTGAATGTAAAAGATAGTTTATTTATTTATTTTATTTCCCTTAAGAAAATATGCACATGATCTTGCTTTTTGTTTTTTTCCAAAGATTTTAGCAAAAAGAAAATCATATTCCTTTATTTGTTTAAAATCTCTTTTTCTGAGATTAAAATTCTTCCCTGTGTGATTTGAGTCTTTATTTTTTCCCTCTAATTCATTTCTCTGGTTCTTCGAATGGAAATCTGAATCTCATTCTTTAATCTCCCTGTGATTATTTTAAATCTCTCTATGATTATTTTAAATCTCTCTGTGAGTATTTTAACTATCTCTGTGATTATTAGTTAAATAGATCTCTCTGTGAATATTGGTTGAATCTCTGTGAATATTAGTTGAATAAAATCCTCCTGTGAATACTGGAAATAAACAATTCCCCTGTCAAATCTGGAAATAAACTTCCTCCCTGCGAATGCTGGAATAAGCTATCTCTCTCTGTAAATATTAACCTCTTGTTACATTAAAATCAATCTAAAACAATTGTTTGATCATATATTTTATCCATGTTCTTATTTTCATAAATAAATTCTCTTTTGTTTTTATATATCATTAAGTAATTGGGAATATGAAACCATATATATATATATATATATATATATATATATATATATATATATATATATATATATATATATATATATATAATTTATTCCAAATGTTAAAATATATTAATGTTGCATGTAATTATAATGGCACGATCTTTGAAAAATATTCGAATGAATACCAGTGGCGTACAAGGGTGGCGGGTATTGTAATCACCGGGGGCAATGGTACCCCCCACTACCCATGCAGTCATTGTCACGGTAGTGGCCGCAGGGGAGTGGAGGGGACCACGGTGTCCCCTCAACCTTGTGGGCCTGCGCATGCAGGGGTGATGGGACCCGTGGTCCCCACCCCCCACCCCCTATTTACTATTAAACCAAAAAAAAAATTGCTTATTTTATTTTTGTAATTAGTTTTTTTATATATATTCTTTTTAATTTGCAATTTAGAATTTTTAGTAATTACTTTGGGGTTAAATTTCAAGTTAATTGCTAATAATTATTTTTGTTTAAATTTTAAGTTTAATTGTTATTAATTGCAATTTAGGAAATGTTAATTCTTTCCTTAGTATAAATTTTAAGTTGTTGAATTTAACTTAGAAAAATTTATAAATATTGGGGATTATTGAGGAATAAATTCACGATTAACTTTTCTATAATAAATTTATACTTGTAAATGTTATAATTAGAATCATTTGATCTATTAAGATCCATTGGGGCACTTAGTTGGCATTAAGCATATAATTCACATTAATATGATTTGAATCAAATGCCTAAATTTAATCGCTATTATTGGATTGCTTAATCATGCACACGAGTTACACTATTTTTATAACATGCAAATTACTTATAGATTAATTACATTTATTGACGTTTTCATGCAAGTTGCACTATTCTTATAACATGCAAATTACTTATAGATCAATTACATTTATTGACGTTTTCATGCAAGTACACATGGAATTATTAATATGCAAGTTTCATGATGGTCATTATTATGCAAGTTATATTTCAAGTAGTTACTTCAATTAATTAAATTTTGCGCGTTCAATTAGTAGTTGTTTTCAAGTATGATGTTTTCATAGCTCGTAGTTAGAAAACTAAATAAAGGAAGATGGAAACCAAAACATAGTAGCGTTCGGTATATACGGTGCCTCTGGGTCACGCTTACGGGTAATGTCGTCATGTTGAACTACTGCACTTAACGCCTAATAAAGCTACATCAACGACGTCTGTGGCATCGTCCCTATAAATCGTCGGGGAGTTATAAGGGACACTTGGAAGTTAAAATCCAAGGGGCAGGTAATCCCCCTTGGATCGATAATTTAATAAGATAATTCTAAAATGATCTTTCATTCGCTGAGTTAAACTATAGCAAACCCCTATAGGGATGATGAGTGAAATGCTTTTGTAAAATTGATTTAATCTCGAAGAATTGTTGTCGATTGACAATTGGTCAAGGGTGACGCTCATGATAAGAATTAGGATCTAGTTGTTTTAGGCCACAAGCAATAGGCCATCTTGAGCCTTTGCTCAAGCGCTACCATTGTGGGTAGCAACCGCAGAGCAACTGTCTAGGACATTGACCCTAGAAAGGGTTGCATACCCACTAATCAGTTTACATCAAACCATAGAGTAGAAAATAAAACTACATACTTTACACCTTGATCCTGTTCCGAAGCGGGTATGTAGGCAGTCTTGGGACAAAGTTGTCCCTCGTACTAAGGCGTTCGTGGGTGGGGTCTAGGCTTGGTAAAAGAAAGATTGAGTAAGAATCCTATTTTGAAAGATAAGATAATTAAATTGGAAAAAGTAATTCAATGCATACTCGAAAGGAATCCCGTATGGATTTGCTTGACTTCCCGAGGCTTTAAGCCAAATTCCGAGGCAGAACTCAAGCTTGTATTATGTTATTTAATTACTCCTAAGCACGGCGACCTTCGTGCACTTCTGTTAGAAGAGTGTAGTACTTAGTGAGTGGCTCAAGACCCGAATGGTCCCGATGAGTCTGAGTCTCTGGCCAGAGCACATCCTATCCCGATTGGATAGATGCCTACCCCGTATGGGTAGATGCCTACCCCGTATGGGTAGATGCCTATCCCGTATTGGATAGATGAAATCTTATCTCCCATATGGAAAAATGCCAAACCCGTATGGTTAGATGCTCATCTCGGTTGGATGAATGCCTTATCCAAATGGATGGATGCTCAGAGTATGCGATTGAATCAAACATAATGATTAAATTAATCACAAAAAAAAAAAAAAAAATGGTTAATTTTGTTGAGTTAATTATGGTGGGTTATTACATATTTGTTTGTTTCTTTTGAGCTAAGAAGTTTTTAGGTATAATCAATTTCTTCCAAGATTGCTTCATTTTGTTTGATTACCTCTTACACCTATTGTAGCTCACTTGTACAAAGCTATGCTCTAGCATTTTGTGATAAAAAATGGCTTTGATCACCTATTGCAATTAAAAACTACTAGACATTCAATTGAGGTGTTACCCAAAGTGTAGGAGTTAGCCATGACAAGAATGATACATGAATTGTTCAATGGGACAAAGATTTTTTATGGTGCACTTCTTGTCATTGATGATTAACAACTCTTATTTCCTTCCTTGATGGATGTTCACACTTGCTAAGTTATTTTGGCTACAAGACATTGGCATACACTAACATATAAATTAGTAAGTCAATCAATCTTATTTTCCATTATTTTATCTTTTAACTTTGTTTATATTTTTTATTCTATATGAATCATATAAAGAAACTTTTGCACATATCCCTTCCTTGTTTCTCAAGAACAACAAACACTAAGTTGGGGGAGGTACACAATATAATGTATTTGTTGCCTTAACTGTCATTACTTTATTCTTATCATTTCCTCTGACTATTCCCTCACATGGTATCTATAATCATTTAAAATTCTCCATCATCCATAATAATTCATATTTATTATATTTTCATCAATTTTTCTTAGCTCATGAGCAAAGATACGATTAAAGTAGTAAAAAAATACAAACCTTGAGTTTTCAAGCATTGTGTTGGCTTATTCCAAAATTTGTAGTTGAATGCATAGGTGTTGCTCTACTAAAATATATAAAGAAAGAAAGAAGAAAAAAAAGAGTTGAAAGAGATATGAATATTCAAGAAAAAAATCGCAATTTATAAAGAGTTGGTAGCAAAAACTGAAGAAGGCGTAGAATTAAGAACAAACTATTATGGCTAAAGAACCCATTAATCTTAAATATCATGGTCTTACAAGTTCAAATCAAAATATTTCAATTATAAAGATTGCATGAAAACATGCAATATGCTAAGTTGGGGGGGAACAATGAGCTCCATTAATTTATACCATAGTTTGGTCATTTTCATGCCCCATCATCTCCATTTTCATATAATATCTTTTTAACACATTGCTTATGATTAAATCAAAATAAGATATATTTGAATTAGTTTTTAAGTAAAATAATATATTATTATTTACTATTAAATATAGTCATTATGTTGAGAGAATAATTTCTATAGGACATCAATAATGATAGAAATCACAAACTACCTTTGACTAGTGGGTTCAGTTATCAACAAATTAATTCCAACTGATTACGCTCTTATATTATAGCCAACAAAAATAACACTCCATATTATTTTATTGTTGTAACTCGTGTGATCTTTATCGTTACAGACAATAATATTATGGTTTTAGATTGAGTGACTATATAAGATAAATCCTTGAATTCATGAATAGATATAACCCATGATCTATGCAACTTTAGAAAGTTGTTATTTACCTATCTCTTATATAAATGTGTAAGAGATGGTGTGAAAAAAATAGTGTAGTGAAAATAAAGCAGTATGAAAAAATTGTAGTAGCATAGTATGGAAGTGTGTATTTTTCAAAACAACATAATTGTGTGCGGTGAAAATGGGATTCTAAACTATTGTAAAACCAAATAAGATTCAACCACATAAAACCCTAGTTCTACAAAGTTAAAATCCATCATACACCAATGAAGAACCTAAAACATGTAAAACAACAAAACATAAAGAGTATACCATTCACATGCTTAGTAGGGTTTGATCTCCATTGTTTCGTAACTCCATTGATTTTGGTTTGATCTGGTTACGCTTGGATTTTGTATTGTGCACAAGAGCTCAACAAAGAACGGATTGTGATTGTGTAGATGCTTGATTGCTCGATTGCTATGAAGGTTAATTAGATGCATTAGTTAGGGATCTTGATTGCATTAATTAAGGTTTGGCAACAATGAAAGGATACTCTTATATAGAGAGTACCCTAGAATGGAGGGCTAGGATTAAGAGGTGAAAGGATAAATGGTCGGCTAGGATTAAAGGGTAAGTATAGAAAATGGGAAAAATATTAGAGAGGTGGTTAGAGGAAAATTAAGAGATGAATGAAAAGTGTCATGGAGGGAAAAAGGTAATGAATTAATTAATAAAATAAAAATCTATTTAATTAATAGAAGTGGGGCCTTTATTTATTTAATTAAAGTCTTAGTGAATTAATTAAAAAAATAATTATTTATTTAATTAATAGACGACTTAGGATAAAATAATTAAATAAATAAAATATATATTTAATTAGGTTAGGACAATTTTAGGTTTTCTACAATAATAGATAAAATTGTTGGAGTTCTAAAGAATTTGTAGTAAATTCTTATAGCAACTGTGTGGAAGAAGAGGAGGGCCTCCTCTGATGAAATGTAGTGATATGTGTAATTTTATTTAAAAATATTGTGGTTTGGTTTCCATATTAAAAGCATGAAAACTAGGAATAAAAGTTGATTGATTTAACATAAGATTATGTATTGTTGATTATCAAGTTTTTTCATTTTCATGCTATTCAATTTCTAAGAAAATTATCATGTGGTTTTTTATATATTGCAATTATTGTCACCTATATAAAATTTATATTGCATTATTATTTATAGTTCATGTAGAAAATTGAATGGTTAGCATAGCAACATCATTTATAGTTCCTATAGTAAGAACATTTAAAATTTATGTAGCAATTTTAATAAAGTAGTTTTTCTTTTAGAATAGTTCAATTTTATCTATACTCACCTCATTATCTACAACCCTTATGCATATAGCCACAATGCCCTATAAGTTTACACCCCCATATTGATTCAAACCAGTCCAAAATCTTATTTCTTAACATTAAATTTATCTCATTAATCTACCTTAGTTTCAATCTATCAAAAGCAATTCTATAATTGCTTTGATTTTGACAAAGATCCACTTCTATAACTCTTTGAGAAACAATGAACCTAAATAGGTTACTTGAGTTAAAAACAAATACAGAATTCTTAGGATTGAGATTCAATTTATATTCCCTTAGTCTCTCAAAGATGTGTTGTAGGATTTCATGATTCTTAGCTCTAGTTTTTAACTTGCCTAATAAATCATCCACAATATCATTTAGCATACTATAAAAGAAAATTGCTTGGGTCACTAATAGGTTTCCCTAGTATTCTTTAAACCATTTAAGGAATGACTCAATAATAAAATGTACCCCAAGGAACAATAAAAGTTATTTCATGTTGATCTTCAAGGGTAATTTGAATATGTTTTTACCTAGGAAATTCATCCATGAGTAACAATGGTTTATATCCTATTGTGAAGTTGAATATCATGTCAATATTAGACAAGGAAAAATAATTTTGCATCCATGCTTTGTTGAGATCTCTAAGAAGTATGTATACATAAATTCCTTTAAGCTTATTGCTAACACGGATAATGCTTGATATCTAGCTAGAATTAAACCAACTAAACCAACCTGAAGAAGCTTTTATAACTCTTCTTTGACTAAGAGAATGGCTTGAGATGCATCTTTTTTAAATTTTACTATACATGTTTATCATCTAGATGTACAACAAGATTTTGTACTACTAGTGATGGTTCTAATCTAGAGGCGTAACTACATTTACCCAACCAAATTTTTCTATAGGTTTTTCGATCATAGTACTAAATGGTTTCTTTTTCTTCAAGATTTAAATCGTAACCATCTAGGTGCTCTTTTTATCTTCATTTATTCCAATGTTGATCTCCATAATTTCTTCAACCAATGGTGAAGGCCCGTCGTATAAGTTCATAGGTGCAAAGGGAAAGGTGAGATCCTCATCCACTAGCACCCCAAAGGGGAATTTCACTAATAGACACATCCTCATTTTCTTGAATTTTGTTTTTTTTCTTCATTTTTTAGTTTTTGCTTTCTTTTTATTTTTTCCTTTCTTTTTATTTTTTGATATGGTTGGATTGAGGAGACATTCATGTTTCCCAAACTGTGCACATGCATTAAAATTGATCTCGAAGCCTTTCTTTTGATCCCCTAATTGAATGATACCTTAAACTCCTTTGCATTATAAAGGGCTTCCTCATTTCAAATGTGTTTGATGATATGGAATCATGTTGGTCCCAATCAACTAGATTGGCATATTTAAAATCCAAGGAAATGGTAAGAATATCAATGTCATAAGAAAAGGTTAGCTATGACACATTCTTCATAGGGTTCATTAATGGAATTTGTTTCAATGTATTTGATATCACAAGAAACATTTTTTATAACCTCAAGAGTATGATTCACCTTATTGGATTGCTCATTATAAGATACATATTACAACCCTCAATTTGTTCTATTTTAATGTATATGCATAGGTTCTAGAATGCCTTGATCGTGAATTCCAAGGCCCTTTCCTTTATAATCAATACTTTTCATATTTTATCGGTTATAGAATAATCATTTTTTAAAATTAGGATACAAATTTTTCTTTCTTTGATAGCTAGTAGTCTTTTTTATATTCTATCATTTCATCTATTAGGAACCCGTGTATGAAAATAGTTGAGTCACAATGATAAAGATCTTTAATTTCTTTGTTGATTTTAAGCTTTCCAAAAGATTATTGGGAGAGGAAAATTTTTGCCTACATGAAAGGAATTTTGGATCTCATATTCTCCACAAACCTATGTCAATGATCTTCATGTGGGATTTAGGATGTTATGTGGTAAATATGGATGAAAGAGACAAATGGAGGGGATTCCTAATAAAATGTATGGTAGTCAATAATTGTTTGTTGTTAGGTCTTTGCTCTGAGATCATTTGGATTTTTGACACCTATATGTCCATCAATAATTTGTTTGTTATAGGAGTTTAATTGGCATATGTAAAAAGTGTGAAGAAAAGATATCAGGGACCTTCTATTAGGGAAGATTAGAGGCATCAAAAAAATTTAATCTTTCATATTTTTTGTTGAAACTAATTGTGTCATGTGATATATAAAAGCGTGAATCATGACACAATTGACTATGAGCCTATGCAAGGTGAGACATATTGCCATGTCTAGGAACATAGAAATATAATCTCTTCATTCTTATCTTTATATTACTTATTTGGATTGAGTGATCTTTACCTCTATTACTAATTTTGTCTTTTTGTATCACTATTCCACATTTCATTTTAGGATGATCACAATTTCACTACTATATAAATCATAATTCGGAGATAAAACATAACATTCCAAATACTCATAAAATAGGACAAAACTCTTAGAAGTTAAAAATTATTAAGATTATTTATATGGGAAAAATAACCTAAATGTAGCATTTGTTCTTATTTAAATTGATGGAACTATTAGTGTAAAATAGATTATTGTTGCCCATGCACACACTGCTAGTGCTACCAAAGGAAAGGTTGATTTTTTTATTGTAGGCTTGACTATTGAGTGGGTTAAAGAACAAAGTATTGAGACACTCAAATTAATTACTGTTGACTTGTTTGAAGAATAGTTACCTACGTTGATTGCAAAATAAAAATGTTGTTGTAATTGTAACAATTGTTGTAATAACATGTATGGTGAAGTTGAATAATCCTCTTTTTGTATTACTCTATTTATTATGTTGTCATAATTCTACATGCCAATATGTGAGCACAAAAATCAAAATTCAAAAGAGGGAAATAAATGCAAAAAAATGAGTCCTATTATAAAAATGGACCTCAAGATTAAGCATGGCTACCAAATTTGAACTCCATTGCTGCAAGTGGAGTTGTTCAATGGATAGCAATGTGGATGCTCAACAAAATTGCTTCAAAATGTCAACATGTACCTATGCATTCATGTTGATGGCTTTTTTTCTCCTTCTTTTTTTTTTGGAAAGATTTCAAGTTTCAATTATAGTTTTTTTTGTTGGGAGGATGGATGGTTGAATTTTTTTCAGTAATCTATGATGGAAATCATTTCAGTGAATTTTCTTTGGATTAAGGAGAAGATGCCATGATTGATTAGGTTTGTTCAAGATGAGGGGATGGGATTATTTAGCTAAAAAAATATTAAAAAAGAATTAGTTATAACCAAAGGCAAATAATTAGTTGATCATTTAGTTTTTGGATGGTGGAGAGAAATTAGATTAATTAAAAAGTAATATATTATTTAATTAATTAGCAATGTGAGGTGATAAATAAATTTAACATTTGTTATGAAAGATGATATATTGACATTAATTGCACCTTGATATTTTTTTAAATATTGATTATAGTCTACAAATATAGTGCAAATGAGCATATAAGCTAAATGATACAAATCCTTAACTTTTTGCAATCAATACAATGTTTAGCTCCTTAAGAGACATAACTAATAAATTATGTAGCTCTTTCTTCATATGTTGATGGGCTATTTGTGGGCGAATCCCTCTGCTTCTCCTCACTCTTAAGAATTTGGAAAACAATATCTTTTGGACCATTGTAAGGAGGAAGAAAGGTTTCCTAAAACAATATCCCAAACAAATGCTAGAGTGTTGGGTGAGAGGCCAATTCATACAAGACCTGGTAGTGTATAAGTTCTTTCAATTGTTTGTAGTTGTTTCCAACAGCTTCATAGTAGCTATACCTCACTCTTTTGAAATGCTATTATTATGTTATTTCTAGCCAACTTGGGGCATGTTTTGACTTGTCTTATAGTAGCTTTTGTAAAGGGCCAAGACCCCTACTAAATGAAATAAAATATGAGTAAATTACTAGTAGAAGTCAAACAATCGAAGACCTAAAGTCACAACCTAAAAAGTCCAACTTAGATGCCACTTTGAGCATTTGTAAAGGGTCAAAACCCTACTACTTAATGTAATAAAATGTCCTTTTATCATCAAGCATGTTTGGTTGGAAAGGAATCAGAGAGTGTTTCAGGATATAAGGATGGATGCTATAAACTTGTGGTGGAAAATTATTCATTCTCTTCGTGAGACTGTTGTGGCTAAGTGTGATTTGACTGGCGGAGTTGATCCTGATAATGTTGCTATTTGCACTCATCTTACTCTTCCTCTTCAAGTGGGTGCTTCGGTGTTTGGTGGGCAGGGTGGAAGAGGTAGATGCAGGCATCCTTTATGGCGAGTCAATCGGAAGGGTCGGTGGACACCCCCTCCCCTTGGAATGTTAAAAATTAACACTGATGGTTCATCTCGGGGGAACCTTGGGCATGCTAGCATTGGTGGAGTTGGGCAGGATAGTTCTGGTGATGTTCAATTTATTTTCTCTATCTATAAAGGCTTTAATACTAATAATTTAATGGAGGCTCTTGCTATTTTGTATGTTGTTTGACACTACTTTGCTCTTGGTTGGTGCAAAATTATCTATGAATCTGATTCTTAGGAGGTGGTGAATTTGTTAATCTGACAGGAGCATGGGGATGTTAGTTTGCATTTGGCCTCAGTTATCAAACAAAATCTTTAGTTGTGCGGGTCCTTGGATTCAGTTACTTTCACACACATTCCTAGGGAGTGGAATGGTGTTGCTGACTGTTTGGCCAAATGGGCCTCGGATCAGCTGCAGAGATGAAATATAGTAGATAGGGGGCAATTGCCTCCTGATATGGCTCTTTTTTCTAGATCAGTTAGTGGATAGTGATAGGGTTCTCTAGTTCTTTCTTCTCATCTCTCTATTTGTATCTCTTTTGTGATTGAATAAATTTTTACCCCTCTTTTAGTACTACTAGAAGTCAAACAATAGAAGATTTAAAGTCACAACTAAAAACTCCAACTTAGATGCCACTTTAAGGATTTGAACTTTCATCTCCACAACGAGAACCCAATGCTTTAACCACTTATTGTCAAATCCTTAGAGAAACATTGAGATACTCACACTTGGATGTTATTTAAGTAGACTTTTCTTAGCACAAATATTCCTAATGCTCCTTCACGATGTCATTATTACTTCTTGGATACTTCTTTTCCCACATGATTATATAATTGATTACACAAAATGCATGATGAATGCAATTTCATATGGATATATGATATTAGATATTCACAAGTTTTATGAGATTTAAATAGTTTAAGTTATTATAAATTTCAATTTTAGCTTCTATGAATTTTATAGTTTATGATAAATTATAGCTCTAGTAGGTTTTACAATGATAGTGGATCATAATGATACATAAGGCAAATTTTGGTAAAACTACTTAACACATCATATGCCCTATTCTTCTAATCCCTTTTTTTTTCTACCATGTGCTATCATTGTTAAATCTAGGGTTTTAGGTGATTTTCTCACATGCTTTCTTGTTTAGATATTATGGGCTTTGTTCTTAATCTTTTCTTTCAAATGTTTATGTTTACATGTTTATATCCTACATGACATATCTTGTTGCTTACATGGTTATCTACTTCTTTGTCCTATTCATTAGTGGGGAAATGTTAGGGGCAAGGTCACTTCCTTTGCTCCGTTTGTTGGTGCATCAACCCCGATATATGATGCTAATTGATTGGCACACAATGTTATTATTGACACTTAAATTCATGGCTATTGGGTTTTCTCATGATTAATTTTTTATATACTTATTTTGTTCTCCCCAAATTCCTTGCATCATGTGCAACCAATTGGAGGAGTTCATTTAAATTATTGATGAGATTGCATAATTATGGTTACAATGACTCAAAGGGTTCTACACTACACACACGTGGTTATGGTGACCCAAGAGACACCTGCACCAAATTTATTGGTTACAATGAGTTTTTGGCAGTCCTAAACCATATTTTGATATCACAACATGGTTAACATGGTTACAATGGTAAACGGCTAACAAAAATAAACGGACCAAGCAAGGGTGAAAACCCCAAACAAACAAAGTTAGATAGGGCAAACAAACCCACTGTCAAACCATCAACAAACCAACCCAACTCAAGAGTGGGGAGAATCCACACCTTGACGAAGGGGGCTGGGGAAGGGGGGTAGATTTTCCTTTCCGCCTGCGACAAACAACCATCCAGGCAACACTATCATTAGGAATATTCAAAGACAAATCAGGCGGGGGAGACCCTGCAAATACACTGCCAGACTGCTGCAACAATACACCAGCAGCCTGATGCTATAGAGACACAACAGACTGTTGTTGAAGAAGAACAGAATTGCCAGGAGAAGAGCAAAGTTGAGGATCGGGAGCAACGGATGAAGGAGCCAAGGGGACAAAAGAGTCTACAACCGTAGTAACCTCAACAAAGGCATCATCAGCAGTAAGGGGCACCTCATCTCGAGAGGATTCAACCAAGACAGAGTCAGAAGCATTGATTGTCAAGTGATCTTCAGTAGTGTCCTTCCACCAAGTAGCAGTGCCTCTACGCCGGGAGAGAGAGCAGGCTAAAGCTAAGTATCCTGTTGAGAAGCATTGTCGACAGCGAAAGGGGAGGCCCTCACAATCCAGCGGTTGAGCCCAAGGCTTATCCCCAACCATAAGCACCACATCCCTGGGGAGGGCTAGAGATATGTCAATATCAATCAATAGGCGAGCAAAGGTAGAGTGACCCATGGAGGTCGTGGCATCGTCAACCTTCAGGAAACTACCAATGGAGTTACCAATAGCCTCAAAGCAAGAAGGCTCCCAGAAATAAAGGGGGAGATTGGGGAGGCGAACCCAAACCGGACGAATAGATAGAGATTCAGTAAGGGGGTTGAAGGAAGGAGACCAGGGCTTAATGGAGAGAGAGTGATCCCCCCAAGACCACAACTTTCCTAGAACCAAATCACGATCAAGAGTAGAGGTAAAGGAATCAATGAAAAAACCTTTAGCACACGGGAAAAGCTCAATGCCATAAGCAACTAAAGGCTTCCAAGAATCACTCACCCAATGATGAAGGTCTGGAAGGGAAGGCCAAAACCCAGCAAATCTGCAGACCAAAGCACTATGTTGGTAGAAATCGATATTCTCCACCACCTCCTGGCCACAGACCACAACAAAAGAAGTCTTGGCACAAGGAAGAGGATGAACCCCCTTGGAAGGATGGGCAGCAGATCTGGCCACACGAGAAAAGCTATGGTTCCCAGCAAAAGAAGGTTTGGGCAGAGCATTACCAGCAGGAGGGTCATCAGGAGCCCCACCAGTAAGAGGAGAGTCTTCATTAACATGAGCATCAGTAGCAACAGCAAGGGCGTCCAAGTCCAAAACCGGATCCGGGACACCAACCGTGGGGGAGCTAGCAGAACCCACCACCAGGGGAGCATCACGCACAAAACGTTCCACAGAAAGAAAAGGGGAGGCAACGGTAAACGGCGCAGAGTAACCCCCACTGCCACCAACAGTAGCAACAACCCCAGCAGATGCACCATTCGCATTGACAGGGGAGCGAGGGTTGTTTGGACGAGCCTGGGCAGGAATCGCGGGAGTCGCAGACGCAGGGTAGTTTGAAATAGCCTGGGCGGGAACTGCGGGAGCGAGAGTCGCAGACATAATTACAATGTCAGCGCCCGTGTTATCGTTGATTTATTTATCAAAAACATGGTTACAATGGTCCATTGAGGGATCTTACACCACCTCCTTTGCTTATTAAATGTTCATGGCTTCATGTCATTCATTTACATTTGCTTTTTTATTTACTTTGATATTGATGGCATTGTTAAGAAATTTTGTTAGTGTCTATTTAAATTTAATAACAAATAGAGGTGCTAATTGCAAGGAGAATGTATTGAAGAGGCATCCCTATCTATGTCTTTTATATGTGTCTTAAAACAATTTACTTTTATGTTGACTACTTATTTTACTTTGGCATACAAATTTAAAGGAATTCACTCACATACAAGTCAAATTGGGGGTAAAATTTGATCAAAAGAATTGTATAACTTGCACTTTTTCTCTTTTGTTTAGACTTACCTTGACTAGGTTAACCTTTATGCAATAAATAGAAAACAAGTGGCACATTTCTATGCAAAAGTTGTCAAATTACATGAGGCTTGACTAATTCGACTTCCTTTATTCTAAGAATCTAGATATGAATTATGAATTACTTGTTTCCCACCCTAGATTGAAATTGTAGTGCAAAACCAACCCCTAATATTTAAAAATTGAAATTTTAAATCATGCATGTTTTTTATTAAAAAAGAAGCATTAACTAGGGCGCTGACCCTTTACATAGCCAAAAGGCTATCAATAATTAAACAACAGGCCAAAGGCGGCAAAAGACCAAGCAGGAGAGCAAACCTCAAACAAACAAAGTCAGACGGGCCAAACAAACTTGTCAACCTGCAACAACCCAACCCATCCCATTTCAAGAGGGGGGAGAAATACCCAAGACTTGATGAAGGGGGGGTTGGGAAAGGGGGGTAGATTTTCCCTTCCGCCTATGACAAACAACTGTCCATGCAACCCTATCATTAGGAACATTCAAAGAAAAATCCAGTGGGGAAGACCCTGCAGAGTTACTGTCAGACTGTTGTTGCAGAACAATAACAAACTATTGTTGTAGAACAACAACAAGAGTAGAATCGCCAAGAGAAGAGCGAAGTTGTGGAGCAAGAGCAATAGATATAGGAGCCAAGGGGGCTGAAGAGTCCACGACAGCAATAACATTAGCAAAGGCTCTTCCTACTAGTTGTTGTTCACTAACTTGATGGGGAAGTATTTCAAATTGTATTCTAGAGTGTTATATAAAAAAGAAACCCTTATTCATTTTCACTTATCTATGATCTAGGAATTATTGCACACATCAAGATAGATGATTTAAAAATGCATTATATTGAGTAGCAACAAATAGGTATATTGCATGGTCGCTTGTTGTCTTTAATCTTTTCTCCACAAATCATTAAAGTAATCTAGTTAGAGAGAACATGACCCTTCATTAGCGAGTTCCTCAAATATGTTTGTAAATACTATTAGATCCTTCCTATAATTTTAAATACTTAAAGATAAGATGATGTAGGACCGTCCCAAACAATTAGAAACAAAAAAAACTCTAAATTCATTCCCTAAACGAGAAAGGAAATGAGAAGACCAAAATTTCCTTGGCAAAACAAAGTGTAGCAGCAATTAAAAACAAAGTGACATTTCTTGGCTTCAACTGAACAGAGAAGATGTAAATATCTTTTAATTTGATCCTTGGTTTTACCAATTAAAGCGAAGAAGCCACGGCGTTGAAGGAGGAATAAGTGCCAGGTGGTGTTGGGATATAAAGAGTTTTCAGTTTTTAAATGAATGAGAGCAAACATATTTGGAAGAAAAGAGGTTCATGTTATAAAGACATTGCCAAAAATTTATACAAGAGGAAGGGATCCCAAAAACAAATCGAAAAAAAAAGATGTCAAAAGAAGGAATGAATGAATGAAAGATTTTAATGACATTCACGAGACTAAACAGTCTATAAGACCGAAGATAACATCCTTAATTAATCTTTAGATTTTTTTCGATAACAAATCTTCTACCAAACATTGATAGAGGAGAAAGACAAAATCTGCAAGAGACGAGCAAAGTGGATTTCAAGGGGAGCAGCGAAGAAAAACAGAGAAAAAGAGAACCTGGCAGAGAAAAGGACGGCAGTGTAGAGAGGGAGCCCATGAGTGAAGAGGAAGAGAGAGTTGGCGTAGCCACGCAGGAGAAGGCACAAGAAAATGGGTAAGGGGCGTGTGCTGAATAAGAAGGATGTAGCACAGTAAACAAGAATGAGAAGAGAGGATAAAAGGAAAGGCAAGGCAGAATAGAATTCAAGATGCGTAGAGGAAAATTGGAGGCACTGAAACAAGTTTTGATTGCAGCTAGTGTGGTAAGTAATGCGTGTGAGAAGTGCTGAGGAAAGCATAGAACTAAGAAGAGGCTGCAAAGAAATTGAAGTGGGGAATGGTAGTTTGTAAAAGAGAATTTTGAAAGCAAAAACAGTGCAGATATAGATTTACTAGTTTTGGTATTTCAAATTGTTTCACTTGTGAAGTTAGTAAAATCAGTGAGTTTTATCTTTAATGTGAGATTTTGTGACTAAGGTTTGAATTGGCTGTGAAATGTAAGAGTTGTCAAAACAATTTCACACATAATAAGGTTGATTTTAAGAAAAATAGTTTGACTTTGTACACAATGTTCAATTTAGTCTAAATTGATTTTATGACACAATGCAAAGTTCAAAAATTCACCATCTAACAAATTTTAAAGTTTTATTACTTTGGTGAACCATTTTCCACCATCTATTATAAACAAATTATTTGTTGCAATTTTATTTTCTTATCCTTATATACATATACATATATGCATAAGCATATATATACACACACAATATAAATATAAATATATGTATATGTATGTATATGTATATGTACATGTATATGTGTGTATACACACATCACCTTAAATCCCAACTAAAAAATCCAGATGCTACTTTGAGGATTTGTAAAAGGCCACTACTTAATAGGCTTAGACGTCAAACAATAGTAAATTTGAAGTCACAACTAAAAACTCCAACTTAGATACCACTTTGAAGATTTGACCTTTCGCAATTAAAACCCAAAGCTTTAACTACTTAATTTCAAATCCTTAGACAAACATTGTGTTGTTCACACTTGAATGTTATATTAATAGACTTTTCTTAACACAAATATTCGTAAGGCATCCTCCACGATGTTATTATTGCTTCTTGGATACTTCTTTTCCCACATGATTTATACAATTGATTACACAATACACATGATGAAATACAATTTCATATGGATATATGATATTGGATATTCACAAATTTTATGAGATTTAAATAGTTTTAGTTATTATAAATTTCAATTCCAGCTTCTATGAATTTTAGAGTCTGAGGAATATAGCTCTTAAATTTCGTGAATTATTAAAACTAAATCTATAATAATAGATTTAAGATTCATAATTAGATATTATTTTGAAGAGGTAATATGTATCACTTAAAGTAAAAATTATAAATTACAAAAGTTAAGTTGTTTAAAATTTAGTTAAGGCAAATAATGTTTAAAAATTTAATTAATGGATTAAGTTGTTTAATTGTAAATAATTATATTTTGTTAATTTAATTTGAATTACAAACCTTATATCTAAATAATAAATTGAAATTCACGTTAGAAAAAGTATAATTTATTAATCAATAAAATTAGCTTATTTCTAAATAGAGCTCAGATCCTCAATCGGATAAGGCAACCCAGAACTCCAATATGGGCCTGTAATAAAATGGGCATGCCTAATGTCATTGCAACCTTGTCCAGGCAGTTGGGAAAAAGTAATTACACCCATATATGATGAGCTTGTTCTCAAACTGCCTTCTGTTAGAAAGATTTATCAAACTGTACATTCTTGGGCTAACTTGATTATAATTTCTCCAGTAGCCAACTAGCTTGTGAAAGTGAGTAAGCAAGCAGAAGTTTCAAGATATACAGGGCCTGCATATAATGCCAAGAGAATTTCAAATGGCATGGTATATTGTCCGGGGAGAACTGTGGACCTCTTCCAATCAAAATGAGGTACAACCAGATATATTGAGAAGCAATGTATCTGGCAAGCTCTTCAAATCAATGTATCAGTGACTTTTTACGATGATACCCTTTTGTATTTGCATGTCAACTTAATGGAGGCAGCGGTGCCTACGCTTGTTGCATGGCCACTCATGTTTATTACAACAAATAATATAAATAAGCCCATGGAGCAAATACGAATGAGAGAAGCAGCATTTAAGTCATGGGAACTTCCTGGAGATCCTAGTTCATAAATTTACGGCATGCAGTTGCTCCACAATGGCATGGAACTTTACGATCCTCTGGATCAAACTGGTAGTCATAACTGCATAACCAGGTGTGATGTTAAATGTAGTTATAAAGGCAAATGGTTAATACCAAAGAAAGCAATAGTAAAAACTTACGTTAACTCTTCACCAGGTGCAACATCCTTCCTAGCAATCAGTGCAATCTGACTCTCATTGCCTTCAACAACCATTATCCTTGCATAACAATTTGGCGCACACTGCCATGGGATACGTTTACAGAGTAAGCTGTAATCTGTAATTTTAATTATGGTATTGCTATCTGGATTCAATTGTGTAGTTTTGAGTCAAATTCATTGATCCATGTTTTATGAATAGTGGTTCACAAGAACCCCTGTATCATGAGAATGAATGGTACACTAAGCAATCATTGCATCTAAGTGATGCTCACAGAGGTACAATGAGTCTTAAGTGTACCATTCATTCTTATGAGAGAGGAGTTCTTGTAAACCACTACTCATGAAATATGGGTCAATGAGTTTGACTCAAAAACTACACAGTTGAATCCTGATAGCAATATTGTAATTTTAATTTTTCAATAGAAAGTTCCAACTTATGAAAGAATAAAAATAGACTTACTGAATGGTTGATAAGACGTGCCATGTTCCCCTTTTCAGTTGCATCAATGAAAATTTCTTCACTGATCTTGAAAAGCTGCAGAGTTGAACAAAGGGCCAATGTCAAGACATAGAAAGTTGGTAAGATTCAGCTAATGTAATATACAATGCCCTTCATAATAAGGATTCAACTAACATAAAAGTCAAGCTTGCTTTTTATCAGTATTAAGATCACGGTTGCCAGGAAAATCCATTATAGGAACACGAACAACATCCCCGTTCCTGTACCCATGATTTCTATATAACTATATTTATATAATATAAAGCTATACCCTTATTCATTTATTCTCATACCTTAACTTGGATGGAATCACTACCCTCGTACAAGCACCAGTATCCCTACATCTCTGGGTAGCTATGATCAAGATCCAACGCTCAATGAAAAAAATCTCCAATCTGCTCAATGGATAAATCAAGCTGAATACCCACCGAATACTGATTTTGGCTCTAATATTAATCCCCATTTAAGGTTACAAGCCTTCCTATTTTTTCTGAAAAACAGTAACCTTCTTTTCTATAGCGCTTCTTATATGCAGTGTTTCTCCATGTTTCTGGGACGGGGTGCCAGAGGGGGTACATGAGGCATGAGGATGCAGGGACAGCGTTTTGGGGACAATAAAGCATTTCCTAGATTGATTTTGGGTATGGCAGGTAGACAGCTTATATATATATATATATTAATTTGCACAAAATATACATAATGAAATACAGGATTAAGAACACAGTAGATAATTGGTATTTCAATGTCAGTTGTCAAATCATAAATGTTAATGATAAATCAAAAAGGTTTACATCATAATAGCACTACTTGGAATTGAAATTGACTCAGCGAGCCAAAAGTCTAAATGAAATTCAATTACTAGAAATTTAATTAAGGAAAACTCCAGACCCAAAATAATTTTTTCCATCCAAAACAACTCAAAACAAACTTTATTTTTAGTTTTTGAGAGTGAAATAACGTTTTTTAATGTTTGGGGGTCCTTGCTGGTCCTTCATAACGGATTAGGTTCTGGCCCCTCATAACGGATTAGGTTCTTTTGTTTTGTTTTAAGTCTTTAAAGGCCTGAGTTTGATGGCTGCGGGGGACATCCCTGGGACTTCACAGTGATGTTGATGTTAGCGGAAAGGGGATGTCTCAAGAAATGGCCTCACTTTACGGAGTCATCTTAAGGATGTTTCCAAAAAAAAATTGGGATGGAGAGGGATCATTCTTGTTGAGACATGGACCAGCTAGGACTCGAACCTAGGACCTTTCATACGCTGTGGAGTGCTCTATCACTGAGTTACTGGCCCCTCTTGGACCAGTCCATCGTCGATCCGGGTGTGACTTATTTCCAACACCAACAATTCTATCCCCTTTAACCCCATGCCCCAGACATCCCTAGATCGGGAGAATTTAATAAAACCTTGGGTGATGTCCCAAATGTACACTAATTATACAAGCACTAAAAACATGTGAATAATGATATAATACCATGTTTGAAAATAATTTATGATGAAATATATAATAGTTCTAAGATGCAACCAAAATTATTTATTACCATGATTTATGAAAGTAAATTATTAAATTTTCCACGAATCTGCTTTAATTTTTTTAAAATAAAGAAGATTCTATACATTTACCATTATTTTCACAGTTCATGCACACTTTTATACTATCGAATGAAAAAATATGGTGGATATAATGATATCCACCATATTTGTTAACTATTAGAAAAGATTATATAGAGAAAACCTCACAAAAAGAGAAAACCAATATGCAAGCTGCCTATATTACTTCTGCAGATGAAAAGAAACAAAGACAAAGTACCATCATAGCATTTCAACAGCAGTACAGCTGCCAATTATGTTACTTTCAACCAAATCTTATCAAAGAAACAAAATTGAGAAACTTTGTCACTAATGTTAGCTTCTTTTAAGTTCCCCACTTTTCGAATAAAATTGGTTGTTAGGAAATAGTGATGTCTCCTACTAAGTTTTGGTTTGTTTAAACCATAATTAATCCATCTCAACATATTTATGGCTTAAATTAAGTTGATTAGGAGACAAAACTATCCTGACATGAATCCAATCAGTGATAACATTATCTTCTTTCTGATATTAAATTGATAATCCAATCTGATTTATAATCTCAGCTTTACTTGTTCATTCAAATTACTATTTCTATATATATATGTATATGTATATAATATTGATATTACATATGTTATCTTTACTCTGATTTATTATAAATCATTTATATATTTATTAATTATTGATTATATGAATTATTATATATTACTGCAGAGCAGTTTCTAAAAGATATTATAATAATTATAATTATTATATTAATATCTATATTTATAACCATTTTATATATATATATATAAAATTATTAAATTCTCAGGCTTCAGATCTTAATCATCATATTGAGGACATCACCGTGCATACCACCAGGAAAAAGGATACTGCCTGACATTTAATAACAGTTCTGATCTGAGCTGTTCGGTTCCCTTCAAGCCCTTCCAAACTGGAGTAAAGAAACAAGATATCATATATTCCCCCCTTGAATCCCCAAAATTGATCCCTTATATATATCCTCTATTTCTAAAGATCATACTTCTTAAAATGAAGAGACACATCCTTGTATTTATTAATTCTTTTGCATTAATCAAATTACGTTGATCACACCCTTTGCCTTTTTTTTCTAATCGCTCCAATTTAATTGTTACCGTACCTTTTGTCTTGTATGAATAGTTGTTTATTAGTAGTCGTTTGTTCTTAATCAAACAATTGCATTGAAGTGATATAAATTAATTATTATTTACCATCGCTGACTTGCTTGGATTACTAACTTTGTTAAACATAATCAATAATAGTTGCTCTCTCTTAACATATTATTGCTGCCTTTTTGCATCAACCTTTTTACAAGGGCACCTAATATATTACAAATTATTGCTCTAAAACAAATGTTTAATCCTGGTCATCACAATTGTCTTTTATTTCCAACGTTGCCTTCACAAATTAGTTATACCCTTTTATTAATTGCTGCTTATAATAGGCTCTATTATTAATATGACACCTTTGCTGTTCCTTCTAACATATTCATTAGAACATAGCCGTATCTCCTACACAGAATTTCGCTGACTTCACATCCAAATGTAATGCTTACTCATATTAATACATTGAGCCATATCTAGATACCATTATTAATTGAATATTTATTTATGGATTTAATAATAATTAACGCTTGCATCTGAATGAAGTGCAATGGTTAAGCCGATAGTAATTTATATAATTTTTTTATCTTTATTATTTTAATATATTTTTTTTTCTTTATTGATTTGTCTAATTTTTTTTTATTTGATTAATATAAGATGTCTTTATAATTGGATCTTCTATTGGTTGGAGGGTGACAAGGAATTAGGGGTATGATCACAATTTTGATATGTAAAATTGTGAATCTAGTATGAAGAATGTAGTTTAGTAAGATCTTAAAATTATGATCCATTTGTAAAAGTTGTATGTAGTTTTATAAATGAGACTCATATATCTAGACCTTTTGATATGCAAGAATTTTTAGATTTGTTATTCATTAAGTAGAGAAAATAGGTGGGCATCTTCAGCCCAAGATGAATCCCTGAGAAAAATAGGTAGAACTATATTATAATCTGCAATTAAACATGCAAGAATTGTTAAATTTACTGTGTAGAATCTTCAAGGTGAATAGATGGCTCTACATTCTCCCTCAAGAAAACCTCTTTTTTTTGGGTGGTTCCTTGTCCTTTCGATGAATTATATTTTCATTTTTTCAATGTAATAACATGTGCTTCATATGTTTGTATCTTTATATTTTAACAGCCATTAATAATATATTGTGAACATTAAAATGTGCGTTCCTATATATTTATATATATATGTTTATATCTGTATATTTATATATAAATTCATGTGTTAGTATCTACATTTACAAATATACTATTTATTTCACATCTTCACTAAACATACAAAAGTATAACATACAATTATAAAATATAATTATTTTAACAATACCATTTAAATTAATTTATAAGAAGAAAATTTAAGATCATGGGTTGGTTGGGTGGGAGGGAAGGAAACAGAGGAAGATATATATATTTTGAAAATTGGACATAAGTTTCATATCATGATTTGTTTTAATCTGTTATAAACTGTTTTATAACACACAAATTTCTTTGAAATTTGAATTAAGTATTTATAAAAAAATGAATTACTTATGATAATATTTAGAAAGAAAAAACAATCTTTTATGAAATTTAAAATAGTTAGAAAGGAATCCTTATAAATTTTATTTCAATAAATATATTAATTATTTATTCATAATATATTATTCCATAACTCTTAATTTCAATATATAAAATATTAAAATTGAACTTTGATTTTTTAATTTATACTTTTTTTAATTATTATTGATAGCTGACATCCATATAGAAATAATCCTATTATTTTCGAACTTTCTACTCACATCTATTAACAAACATAAACATAACAAAAACAAACATAATTAATAAGAAAGTATTGTAAAAAATCATAGTACTCTCAATTGATCATAGCAACGTATGAATATTTTACATTCATTTCATACCAAAGATGTTTGGAATGTAAGCTTTAATCTTAAATTTAATCAACTGAAGGTACAGGAGAGGAAAAATCAAAACACGAACTCCATGCCATTTCTATTTCAGAAAATAGAATACACAGATTTTTGGATTCTAATATTTTTTGGTCAAAACTTTTGAGCCATTCTATCTCAGAAAATAGAATACACAGATTTTTGGATTCTAATATTTTTTGGTCAAAACTTTTGAGCCACAATTTACACATTAATATATTAACAAACAGAACTTTAAATATTGCAAAGCCCTTAAACATCTTTCATCTCGTATCACCTAATTCATTTCCAGAGAGGTTAATTTTTTACAACCATATAGCCGTATGCACAGTGGAATATTCAGTGGAATATTCTATGCAGCAATGTTATGCTATTCAAATAACTTTTGACAACCATATAGCTATATGCATAATGTAAATTAAAAAATTAGCATGAGACTCTGCTAAGTGGTCACACTTTTTCAGCTGAAGTCGATCGGCAAAAATACCGATAAACAAAAACTCAGGCGTGAGACAGTTTTCCGGTAGGGACGATCCCCACAGGGGATAGCCTATCGGCAAATAACAATAATATAAATATAAATATAAATATAAATATGAGAATCGAGATAATAATTATTATATGTATTTGTTACATATACGTTCTTGTAAGCAAATAAACCATACTGTGTACTGTCTTTACCTCTTGATAAATTGGTTTATTTTAATGCATGAGTCTGTATAATATATTAGTGATTAGATAATATATCATAAATATATTAATAATTGATAATAATTATTCTTACTTAATTAATTAATATAAAATTATTAATTTTTTTTTTAATTGATAAATGGCAGAGCCAGAAAAAATAATATTAAAATTAGAACGGTTACATAGTAAAGTCAGAAAAACTTTGGATTACGCAAAAAATTAGGGGCAGACTCCCCAAATAAACCAAATTCTTCTGCAGAAGAAGAGCAGACAAGAGTAATCTTCAAATTCATAAAAAAGATGCATCCTAACAGCCTCAGATGTCCTATAAAATTATTAATTAAATTATTACTGTTAATACCTTGTGGAATGTTGACCACAGCCCCACCGCCTGGCATAAAATCTTTGAGAACCTCTGGAAATCGCCCATCCCCCCTAAGATTAAGTGTTTCAGATGGCAGCTCTTACTGGATAGACTGCCTATTAGGAATAACGTGGCTGCATATGATCTATGCTCTGTTTGCAATAAGCCTGAGTCCGCTCGGCACATCTTCCTTGATTGCCCTTTTGCTAGGGAGATCTGGTTAACATTTGGAATATCTATTACTGAACATGTCTTTACTTATGATATAGTTACTGGTTTCATCCATAATCTTAAAAAGGATGCTAACTTAATTTGGCAAATCCTGTCTTCTTTTATCCTTTGGTTTATTTGGAAACTCAGAAATGAGGAGAAATTCCAAGGTAATGCTAGGGAACTTACTGGTTTTTCTAAAAAACTCACACAAAAATTGTTGTACAGGTTTGCTTCCTGATGAATGTTGAACGAAACAAGCTCCTACGGTTCCTCAAAGAAGGCCGAGCCACCATGTTTATCTATGAAATGCAAGATGGGTAGGAATGGGCCAGGATCGCAGAGAATCAAACCGCCTTTGAGAGTGCAGTAAAGAAACTGATTAAGGAGCTTCAAGATACCAGAGTCCCCCCCTTCAACGGGATAGACATGTGCCTACAGATCATGGAAAGGAAGAAGGTGGTCTGGATGGAAGGACCACAGGGTTGGACCACATGGCTGGAGGACCAAGATGAAATCCTCCACTAGTACCTTATGACACCAAACATTCTGAGTCCTTTTTTGTAGTGCACTGTATATGCTACTCGTTTCATTCTTTTTGGTTTCACTACTTAACGGTTGAGGCCCTGCCTCCCCTGAACTCAGTTGTATAAAACCTTGTTTGGTCTCTCGATCTCTAATATTAAAAAAAATATATATATATATTTAATATTTAATAAATAAATAAATTTCAAATAATCATTCGTTATTAATTATTATATTTATTAATAGTAATAATTGCTTCATTTAGGATATATATATAACAATCAAGGAGGGGACATGACAAATAGACAATGGGAAATTCTTGGATTCTAGCCGGAGATTCTGAGACAAACAAGTAATAACCCTCAATGTTAGAATGGGTACAAACAAGTAAAAGCCCTCAATGTTTAATTGATTATTGTCTAACAAATGCCATAATGTCTAATTTCATTCAGACATGATATAAAATATAGTTGAAGATCTGTAATTGGTTTGCAGGATACTAATCAGGACTTGATCATAATAAGCAGGCTCCCTGCACCAACAAAAGAAAATGAATGGCTCACACACACAGTAAAATGGAAGGGACATCACTTGTGACTAGAAAAATATATGACTCAACAAATGAGATCATGATATGAACTTGAGGCCATCACCTTCATGAATAAAACATCCTTCCAAAAGACTTCATTATGATGAATCATTTATTGATTTTTAAAAACTTATTAGTATTATATTTATATAAGGGTAATAATAAGAAAGGGGCAGGAGCAACAAGGCCCCAAAACATAAAGAAAAGCTAAAAGACGGCAACCCTTTAACAGAAGTGAATACAAGAATCTGAATTTCTCTGAACAGAGTTGAGAAAGGGAAGTGATCAACACCGGTAGTAACAAACAAAGCTGTAATGGGTGAAAAAAGTTCATCAAATCATCTACAAGTGTTATCCACCTAAAACACTTGACAATATTTATATACTTAAAAATGCTGTTTAATTAAGTTAAAATCTACTTCCATAATCATGTGATTGATGGATACTTTGTGTATGTGATCAAAGTAGCTTCTATTTGAGTAGTTTATTGTGTCTTTAAAGATTATTTGTTTAAGAATGCATAATAATAGTTCTAAATCCTTAAAAATCTCTATATTTCATGGTTGTTTCAATTTGCCAAGTCTTGGCCAAGTGTAAGTGCTGAGTCCAAGCCCAAGACAAAAATCAGCATGACTCCAGGTCTTGTAACTATGATACTAGACTTAAAAGCGCACACAAATAGTGAATTAATAAACTAATTTAGGCACTCTGTTTTCCGAAATAATTTGTTGCAGATGAAAGAATATGACAAAAAAACCGTGTACAAGTGATTTTAAATTTTGGTAATAGATTAATATGTTTGACTGTCCACTTAGATTTAGTCTTCATACTAGGATTTTCAATCATCTTTCTGCAATCATCGTTATCTATCAATTATTTGATCAAATATGGAGATAGAAGATTCATTATTGAACAGATCTTGGAATCTACTTTCCAATTGTGTGAATTTCATCGCATAATTCTACACCTTCATGGCACAATTCATTCAATATGGATAAGTGCAATAATGCGTATCTCATCTCATATTGTTAAGGCTCTCGGTTTGAGACTGAATAAGAAAATTCGGAATATCAGGTGTTAGATGCATATATTTGGTAATCAGGAGGCAGGAGAGGATTAAAGGACAAAAGAGTAATCAAATCTTTATCAAGAGAGATCTAGTATGCATTCATACAAATTCTTTTCTACTGCGAGGCATTGTTAAGTTTAGTTTGGTACACAAACTGAAAAATATTTAAGTTACTAAATTAGAAAATAACCTTTATTACATGCCTCAAATAAACATTAACATCTAAACTGCCAATTTGGGTATGGGTGGGGGTATGGGAACTGGAACTTGGTAGCGATACAGCATTTTTTTTCATTAGGTACGGATATGTATGTATGTATGTCATATTTACGATACTCGAACTTGGACTCACTCGACAAAGAGACTGCAAATTAAAAAACCCAAAAAATTCAGAGATTTTTAAGGATTTAAAACTTGTTTCTTGCACCCTTTAATAAATTAATCTTAAAGACACTATACCATCACCATAGAGAAGCTAATTTAATCACATACACAAGTATACATCAATCAGATAAGTATAAACGCAAATTTTAGCTAAAGGAAATGACACACTTAGATATATAAATATTGTCAAATGTAAACAAAACTCATGGAATATGAAATCCATGGCATCAAAACTATACTTATAAGTCTATGGCTCAGAAGAGGTTGCATTATTCATCCCAACATCATGACGAGTCATGCATTGGCGTCTAAGATAGGTCATGGATGATGATATAGCCATGATATTTGCTTGTCTCAATGACTAGTGTATATATTCAAGTAAGGAATTTTTTATTAATTTTTTCTTGAAGCCTTCAAGACTGCTTGGTTTGTTGACAAACTCATTAACAAAGAGGACTGGTGAAGTAAAAAGATAAATGACTGTGTTCTATTTTGACCTACGTGCTAGTATACTAATAGATGGGATTCTTCTATGAGTTGTCTATGCGAGGCATGATTGATACATTTTGCATTATGAAAATGGCATTTCTTGCCAACTATGACTTAACTTGTATTTAGCAATACAAGGATTGTAGCATGACAACTTTGCCTATGGGTAGTCCTTGTATGATAAACAAGTTGCCCAATGTATGAAACGAAATAATCCTTGATTGTCGCTTTGACTGTAAAGATGTAGAGATTTGCAACAAGGGATATGTATTTTGTAGATTTTTATGATCATGATTCATCATTGGCCTACTACCTACTTAGACTTATAGTTTAATGGGGGTTTGAGGACAACACCAAACAGGGTTGAGGAGTAGCACCCCTTGCTGGGGTCAAGGGGTAGCGCCCCTAGCAAGATCAAGGGGCAATGACTTAAATGAAGACCATCATGGCACACATCATTTTCATGTTAAATCCTAGATGAGCATGTCATAAATCGAACAAGCATTAAAATTTTGTAAGTTTTTTTTTAATATCAAGATTGTCCAGTCTTTAGGTCAAGAGTCGCCAAGACTTGGCGAGTTTGATGAGTCTCCAAACTCGGCAAGTTTGGAAAAGACTCGGAGGCCAAATCTCCCAGACTCAGCTAACCTGGCTGGCCTCAAACTCGTCGAGTTCTGGCAAGTCCAAGTGATGAGTCTCGTTACTTTGATGTTTGTATGTATGTGTGTTTCTTTTTACTTAGGTATGGGTACGCACGTATGCATGCATGCATGTATGTATGTATGTATATATGTGTCTATGTGTATTTGTGTGTACGTGTGTGTGTAATTATATATGTGTATTTATATATAATATATGCATAAAAAAATTTTAAATTATTATATAATATAAAACAATGATACTCATAATTGCCGATTAAAAAAATTTGAATACATCATAATTTGCAAAAACTGAAAATACTCATTAATTCACAATTCAATGATTTGTCAAATGTCAATACACAATTAAAATTACAATCAATATTTAATAATCTTCATATTGCTCTTCATCAAAAGCATCAAAGTCTTAACATTTGGTTCAATTTCACTTGAAACACAATAATGCCACTTCCACTAGCCAAATATTGTACAAGCTGCCTCATCTAAAGGTTATTTTTGGCAAGTTGTCCAACAATAATGTCTAAGTCAACACACTCATGAGTTAGATCCCAATTCCTCCTCACCCCCTCATTGTAATCAAGTTTCTTATGTGACAAACCTTCATGGTACATGAAATTTTCACAATTTAATCACTTAGGACAAAATTATGTACGTAGACATTTTTTGGTTTGTAAAAATGTTTTTAAAAAAATCTTTTTTTCTTCTTTTTTTGGGGGCAGCCCTTGGGTCCTCCTGGGTTTGCCTAGGTTCAGCTCAAGGTTTCTCCCATGGTGCTCATGAAGGACCCTTGGAGAACCCAATGAGGAAGCAGCAAAGGACTAGAACCAAAACCATACCCACTCGGGTACAGGGGAGGGGTGTTTAGAAGATTCCAGTAACATAGATTAACATCATAACACAACCTTTAATGTAAACTCAATTACACCCAACAGTTTTTTGAAAGTGCAATAAAGATGCTCGTTGCCTGGTTTTTAGTATGGCAGCTAATCAACTTGTTCTGTTTTGAACTTCAATCTGCTTATTATGTGCCTGAAAAATCGGACAATTTGACAATTTAATGGTGCACGCATTATTCCAAACTACTTCACCTGAAAGAAAACCCCTTCTAAGTTTTCCAAAGGGAGGGTTTACAATGCCAACAATTCAAAATAAAAAGTTCGAAAAAGAAAAGGACCGTTCTCTCCTTAAATCAATACAATATTACTCATACATAAATTCATAGCAACTTATATTTCACATGTTTAATTGCTTGTATGAATTATCACAGTAAACGTTCTCAACTTCTCACAAATTTGGCTAGGCCGAGATAGACGTTATAAAACTTGGGTTCTTGTGAACCACTACTCATGAAACATGGTTCAATGAGTTTGACTCATAAACTACACAATTGAACCATGATAGCAATATCATAGTTTGACTTGATGTGGAAAATATCTCCTACTTATCAATTGATGAGCTAAAGGGGCTCTATAATGAATGGTTCATAAGGCACAACACTTGCTGAAGGTTTTGCAAATGGGGTTGCAAGCTAAGTGGGTTTAACCTTGGAGGGAACTCCGTGGTTAAGTGCACTTGAGTTGGAGTAGTACTGGGATGGGTGACCTCCCGGGAAGGCCCAATGCTTCACCCCTATGAGCATCACCTAGATACAATGAGTGCTAAGTGGACAATTCATTCTCATGAGAGATAGGTTCTTGTGAACCACTACTCATGAAACATGGGTCAATAAGTTTGACTCAAAAACTACACAGTTGAACCCTGATAGCAATATCATAGTTATAAAACTTCTTAGCATATTTATCAGAAGTCTTTAATTTTTACTCAGATTGTCTACATTTTAGAACCTAGATTTCACACTATCATAATCTCATGGGGAATTTATACCAAAGATATTCGTAAGACAATTATCATTATCTCTTGCAAATGCTATATATCAAATGACCAATTCAAAGAGAGGCCATATAAAGGTAATATAAGAGCTCCTGATATTTTTTTTAAAAATATTACAAAATAAAATTAAAATGAAATAAATAGACCTAGTAAGGTACTCACATAGCAATCTTTCCCTTGCAGGCGATAGCGAACCTCTCTTAAATCTGCTACACTTCTTCTTACTTGTTCACCACGATATTCTAATACCTGGTCAAAGGATGAAAAGCAATTCAAATGTTTCAACTTTCACAGTAAAAGCTATACTTGACAAAATGAACTTTTATAATTACAATGTGCTTCTCTTTAATCAACTTAAGGATTAGACACAAATGAAACAAATGTATGTAAATTAGCATAATTGTCTTGTTAGTGTAGCTTGAATAATGGTGAAGTCATATGCAAAAGCATTAATCATAGGTTTTGCCAGAGATACATGGGATAAAGAACAAAGCATACAATTTTTGTCATTGTTGAATGTAAACTAAAATCAACCAATTCCTAATTTTATATTGTCCTTAAGCCCATTGAAAACTATCTATAGCGAATTCCTATAATAAACTCCTTGCAACAGGAAGCTGAAAATGAACACAAAATAAACAAAGTTACATATACACATACTATTTCTCCTTCTCGAATGTGCCTGCGAGCAAAGAGCCCCCATCCATGTATTCCAGATTTCCCAAAGCAAACTCTCTTCTTTTCAGTTATCTGAAGCAGAAGAATAATAATTACTAGAATGTCAAGAATCTTGGTATGACAGAAACTCATTCAACATCTATGTTGATTTCATGCAAAGATTCCAGGGTGGTAACTATTAAGGTAGGAGAAACAAAATGTCATCTGGCTGTTATAGTTACCTGGGTGTAAGAAAGGCGTTCTTTCAAAGACAAAAACACTCTTGTTTCTTCTTCTTGCTGTTGGACATGAAGGAAATGTGTCACACAGAAATAAGCACAATGCATAGCTTGAGCTTAGTATCCACAGAACCAACTAAAGAAAAATAGATATATACTGGGACTTACATTTAAAACATTTACAGTCTCCATAACTTCTGTAGGATGCCAACAATATCCCATGGTTTGGTGTGCAATAGCCTTTCTTCCACACTTCTTCTAAATAGAAAAAACACACAAGAGGCACAAAGAGATTGAAGCTGTGGTTTAAAAACAAATAATAAGATAAAATGCAAAGTATGCAATTTTAAGTATAGATGTATTTCCAACAAATTTAAGGCTCAAAATATCAAAGAAAAATATAATGAGAAGAGTTTCACTCAACAATCTACGATCAAACTACACAAAAGATTAATATTTTTTTCCATATTCAAGTGTTTTATCATGCTGAAGATAAATGCAAATCTTGGTTACCAATTTGGCCCCCTGCAGCCCTGGATTCAGGTATGATAAGTTTTTGATTCAGGTTTAGAGTCCAGTTCACTGTGGGTGCACTGAGGGTTTTGCACATGCAGGCTGAATTTTTATAGGCTAAGATATGTTTATATTTATGGACTTAATTCCTGATTTTAGGCTAGAATATGCATATATTCATGATTCTGATTAAGTTTTGTATAGATGTACCCAAAATGTACCCATCCGCCAGATTTTTTTTGACATACTAACATATCTGAATCCCTGTACCTGAACCAGTAACATAGAAGGAAAGTTATATGGTAAATCGTATAGGACTCTGTTGATGCCTTATCCGATCTTACAAGTTTAAACTTTAAAGTAATCTCTAAGAGTTTAGGACCTAAAGTATTGATTTGGCAAGCTCTCCTGATAAAATTCTCTTCCCAGTCAGTACATGATTTAATGTGATAGTTCAATATTCTGATAGTGTAGCTCTGACTGGAAAATATTCTAGGGGAAACAAATAAGCCTCTGGACTCTTGACTTGTAGCAATGCAAAATTACAATTTCATGATCTGTAGTTTTATGCCCATTACCATCCTTTGTTGCCTATATCCTTAACAAAAATGAAAACTTCATTCCCAAACAGGAAACTGTTGCTACTACATGCAAACCTCTAACAGAAATCAACAAACCTTCAAATTCTCAATCTCACGTAAATGAGAAATTATAATTAGACAATTCTGTAGTTTCTGTAACCATTAAAATTAGTTTCTTTCTATCTTGATTCTTCTCTATTCCATACACATCTTTGTGGCCATCTTCAGCAACAATTATCTAACATATAATAGGACACTAAAAAGGTTATAGATGTACTTAACAAATATGAATAAAGAAATAAAGGATTTCATGTGCCAATTCTAACAAAGAAAAATGGTAGAGATAAACAGCCATCTGCACTATAGTCAGACCTTTGACTAATAAAATGATTCAGTACATCACATTAATAACGCCGTAGACTTCTATAATGACATTACATTCACTGGCTGAGGTATCTCCACTGACTTGGGTGTCTGTGTGCCAGGGATGTTTGTCCCACTTGCTAACTACAGAGTCAAGCACACTTTATGACACACAGTTTTACTCTAAAAGCCAGAATATCTGTACAAAGGTGATATAGATTTTGAGAATACCTTTGGTTTACTCTTTCCTTCAGAAATAGTAGAAATAACACCCAGGTATTCAAAAAATCTTTACTACCTATGTTGACATGTGGAAGTTTATGAACTTGACCATATATAATAGTGACAGTAAGACTCGTCAGCTATCACAGTTACCAATCTAAAATACTAAATGATCGTGTCTAATGCTTCACCATGTTGCAAGTGTGATTATTTTGATGCATTGAGAACTTAAAGTAACAAGAACAATGACACAGATTGGAAAAAATGTGGAAGACTACTTTGATGTTTTGATAATAAAATTTTCAAGTGAAAGAAACCAATGAAAAATGAAGTCCAGTGTAAAAGATTGAAAAAGATGATATGATTGGCATAAAAAACTAGTGACAGTTGAAACCTATTTATTATTGAAGTCAATATTCTTTGAAAGCAAGCCTTTGTCGTCATGGTGCTTAAAAATCAAGCACAGCTTTCACTCTTAATGACCCAAACAATATATGTTGGCAAGTCTCCTTTATTCACAGTTTTCAGTGCCTAAGATAACCCCTTGATGCCTAGAGGCATCATGGTTTCCTCTCCAAACTTTTCATATCTTTAATTATATACAAAAATTTTGGCCTAAACGTCTCACTATATATTTCTGTGTTCCTTTTTTCTTTTTGGATTATCTCATTTCTGCAATTTGAGTTGAGCAACATCACTTCATTCCTATTAATTATGGTTATCAAACTATCAATTCTATGGCACTTTTGCAGAATCAGAACAGATTTCTTCAATGTGTAACTATGATGTTTGAATTTGTCTCTAAGTAATATTTGGAGAATTTAAAATGGCTTCTGGAGATTGCAATTTTTCTGGTACTCCAATTAGCCAGAAGATAATTGTTTAAGCTACAAAACAAGAAAAACTGCACTAGATACAAGATTGAATCTATGGGTGTGGCAAGAGCTGTTTATATTTAAGGTACTTGATTCACACAACATTGGCCAAACAAAATAAAATATAAAATATAAAATGGTTTGGCATGGGGAAAATGGTGGATTGGAGTGGGAAAATTTGCTTAGGTGGAACTCTTCAAACCTATTAATAGATGATTTGTTTTGCGCTTCATACTTCTTGAATGTCTTTATGCAATTGAGGTGGATTTATATTCCATAGTAATCAACAATGTATGGGGATCTTGGAGGAAATTTAAATTGGATAGTGAAATTGAGGTAAGACAATTGATGATCATTTTTCGGTCAATGTTAACCCAACCCATTTGTGAGAGAGATAATTCAAGTTTTCAATTCAAACAAGCTATGTTTATGAGACTTACAAAAAAATTGATTTTATGTAAGAATATCAGAAATACATAGACTTGAGGGATAGTTCTCTATATCCTTTAATAGAGGAAAAAATACATGGAAGATGGAACAAACTTAATGCCTCTTCATTGCGCTTCCTATGCTTTAAGTGGTATGGCATTAAAGTCATGAAGGCAAGGCATCCACATATGGATAGATAAGTATGGAAAAGATTTTGGGCTGATTTAGTGGAATTAGTTTTCACACAAGAAAGGTAATATTTCAACCATGGAAGCTTTGTATGATGTGCATGCAAATTGAAATAAAGATCCAATAAAGAAATGGTGGAACCATTGAGGTGAAGCATTTAAGTGGGAATTAATTGCAATTCAATTAGTCTCTCAAGTAGCTAATTCTTCATCTTGTGAAAGAAATTACAGCCCTTATGGTTTTGTGCATTCATTAAAAAGGAATCAACTGAGGTCAAAGAAGGCACAGACTTTGGTTTACATTCATGGCATTCTTTGTCTTCTCTAATACAAACTCAAAGTACACAAAGGTTCCTACGTTAAAATGGGACGAAATTCCATCCAATGGACCACTCAAGACCTTGAAGGATGAGGTAATTGAGGTGGATGGACTAATGATTTTACCCCGATACTATTCCCTAAAAAAGAGCCACAGCTTAAGAGTGATGAGTATCAAGAAAGAATCATAGCCAAGGACTTGGAAATTGATGACATGGCTATTGCAAGATTTGGATCTAAGCATATTAATTGTCCATTGGATGAATCATGAAATATGATGTATATTTCAATTTATAATTGTTAGCATTTCAATGTTTATCAAATATTAATAGCTTACATTGCCATATATTTCTATACTTAAAAATGTTTGTGTAAAAAATTTTAAAACACTATGTTTATTTTTATTTTAGTTTTTTGTTGACTGCATAGCCATTATTTATTTAATATTTAATTTTTTTCCTGAATTTAAGTAATTAAATGCTTTTATTTAATTTTTACCATATCCAGGTACGTGTCTCCCATTTTTCAAAAAAATGATGTACCAATCTATTCATGTTTCCTATACTAGTACTTATCTCTTGATAATTATAGTTTTCCAAAGTTACAAGATATGCCACCCCCTCTCCCCTAGCATGCAAACCACCAAACCAAATTTGAATACTAAAATGGTATATGGATTAGATATGGATCAGATATCATGTCTGACTAATTGCAAAAAAAGACCCTAATATTCTATCTTTCTAAATATACTAAAGTGGGATGCTTAATATTAGTTTTAGTTACCACCTTAAGCCCTCTTTATTATGATGTAGGGGTGCATCCCTACATAGTTATGACTTATGCCTATAATAGGAAGAAAACTCGCTCCCACATCATTATCACTTCCAATACTAAATTCATATATCATTTTGCTGATTTTTGCAATTATTTCCAAGAAATACCATAACAAGTGGTATTAGAGCTATGATTTAGGCCAAGATTTTTGTTTCTGACGTAACTTACAAATAATCGTGAATTCGGACTTGATTTTTTTGGGTTTTGAGGTATACAACAAATACAACTTCAGGATTAAATAATTAGCTTTTTGTAACCATTTTTGCACAAATTTTTTCTTGTCTTTCCATTAATTGGCTCTACATGCTGTAAATTTATGAAAACTTAAAATAATTTTACAGTTTTGGAAAGCCTGTGAAAAATTAGATTGGATCAGTTGTTTGTTATTTATCTAGCTCCATGGAGTTTCATGACGGGCAGATGGCAGTGGGGCAGCAACGAGGGGTGACACAAATACATACGGTACTTGAAAAAATAGTTATAAAAAGATGTTCAAGGAATAAGAATTACAAATGAAAATTTGGGAAACTAGTAAAACTACTAAACTATAAACTTAAAAGTTGTAAACACACTGCAACAATTGCATTAAACATTTGAATTTTAAAATGAACATTAATAATAAAAATGTTGAATTTGAAATTTTGTATTATAATCAAATTTTGTAATGATGATTACAATCTTAGACACAAGGTTTGCCGAACTTTATGAATGAAGTTTGAAGTTCAGCGAACTCTTACTAAATTTAAAAAATTCTTTCAAATTCACCCTATAATTTGTACGGAACAAGGTTTGGGTGTTTATCATCTTCAGTAATCACAAAAGATCCATCATACATTGCATTTGATGAAATATTTGCGCCCATTCGAGAGCCAGAAACGAGGGTAGTGGTTCAAGTTTACCTGGAACAACCACCATAAGTACTTTTTAGGAGAGCTAGCTAAAGTGGATCCCATTTAAAATATATTCAATTGGGGAGAGGGATAAAAACCTGAGTGGAAATGAAGTTCATCGTGCTTTGAATACATTAACAAAAATGAGGTCCATCGCACTTTGGGATAAAAATGAAGTCCATCTAAAAATAGTCAACCTTTATTATTAAATTTAACATATTATTTACATATTAAGAAATTAAAATTAAAATTTGGATTAAATCTATGTTATAATATAAAAACATTATATCCCCCTGTTAATGGGGCTTCTGGAGTTGATTCCTCATCTATGCCGGCTAAGGCAATATGCACACCACCCAATCATAGATGGGTAAAATTTAACTTTGACGAGGCTTCTAGGGGCAATCTCGAACCATTTGGAGCTGGTTGAATCCTTCATAACCCTCAAGGCATAGTGCTCTTCTCGTCCTCTCTTCCTTTGGTTCTAGGAACCAATAACAAAGTAGAGTTTGAAGCCCTCCTCCATAATGTGAAAATATGTGTGGTGCAACAAATCACTCACCTTGAAATAGAAGGAGATTCATTGGTTGTAATAAATGCATTAAGGCGGTGATCCACACCTAGTTGGAAACTCCAAGCTATCCTAGAGGAAACCCTAACATATCTTCATTGCATACCTAATTTCCTTACTAATCATATACTTTATGAGGCTAATCTAAAAGTTAACCACCTATCCAACATAGTAGCTAACAAGGCAACCAACTTCTTTTCCAACCCTGAACAAGATAATGAGCTATTGCCTACAAACACAAGGGAGTAATAGCAGATCTGTACTTCCAGGTTTCATTTCCTTTGTCAATTTGAGGATACCGTCGATATAGGATTTGCCTTCATGATGGCAAAGGTCACTTTGGCTTGCAACCACCTTGTACATGCATCGAATTTCTATTGCCACATTAGGACATGTGGTTGTTAGTGTCGACTTCTAGATCGACTTATGTCTTTTCTCTCCTATATACATGCCTTTGCATCAAATTGAATAGATTGGTATCAAAGGCATTTAGTGTGGGTTGTCACTTCTGTTGGTTTCACCTACAGCAGCCATTACTCTTCTTCACCATGGCACGCAAAGCATCATTCAACTTGTGTGAAACTCAACCACAATAGATTATAAAAGGCCGACGTAGCCAATTTTTGGGCATTCGTCTTCTTTGTTCAGATAAATTCAGTCTAGGCTCTGAGATGGATACCCCAATCTCCTTGCTCAACCCCCGAAGGCAAATGGCATTTTCTGGTTTTATCATAGACCATCGACTAAAGGTGGTCTTCTTGGCCCCTAGTGAGCTAATGATGGAGGCCATCAAGATGGTTCTTGGGGCAGAATTTCTGGTTGCAGAAGACAGACATCATGTTAATATGAACATTCTGTCCAAATTTGTAGCTTCCCTCCTTGACTTGAGTGAACCGAAGGGGAGAGTGCAAATGTTGGTTCAAAGAATTTCTAGTCAACCTTTGATGCAATGTTAGCAGCAGCCCGACTAGGGGTTGGAATGCCTATCCCAGCAGATATCCCACCCTACCTCACTCGGGAGACCCGGTGATCTAGCACTTGTTTCTAAGCAATTTCAAGGCAACTTCAATCATGGAGCATCGTAGTTGTGCAATGGACGGTTGTCTATTTCTCAAATGTCTCCTGGACATGGAAATTGTCCCCAAAGAGGATTGGATGAATGATTTCATGAAAAAGGTGGTGAAAGAACGTAAACTAGAGTTTTTGAAGAGAATCCTGAAGCTACAAAGGAGCCCTAATCACTGTTATTTATAGTATGAGTTATAATTTAGGTTTACTTTCTAAAATTTTGTCTATTTATCCTGCATTTTGCTATAGGCAAAAATTTGTATAATGTATTGTAACTATGTACTTTGCTCTTGTAAGGAGCTTCTCCTACTAGTTTTAGTTATCCAGTTTTCGGATGTGAGGCAAATAGTGCAATTTCAAAAGACTATAATACTCTTGTAATATTTTTGTTTAATATTAATATAAATACCGCTTACCAAAAAAATTAAAAAATTAAAAAAATGATTTAAATGTATTCAAATTTAATAAAATTGTTTTATTAGTTTAATAAGTGTAAAATATTTATATTAATTTTATATTTAATATTAAATTATTTTATTTTAATATTAAATTATTTTATTTTAATATTAAATTATTTTATTTTAATATTAAATTATTTTATTTTAATATTAAATTATTTTATTTTAATATTAAATTATTTTATTTTAATAAATAATACATTTGACTATTTTATTTTATAATATAATTTAATTTCAAATTTATTTAGCATTGTTAAACTATTCTGACAACTTAAAGGATTTTTTTTTTTTTTCAAATTCAAATTTAAATAAGGTGAATTCAATGTCGTTTTCTTTTCGAAATTTTTACCCTTGCCAAACTTCATCCAAATTTTACTATTGCCAAACTTGAACTCGAATTCAAACATTGTGACTAAGATTACAATGACAAATGTTCAAAATACAAAACGGAGTGAGGTGAGGCCTCTAATCATCCCCAAACTCCTCATCACTAGAAGTGTTGGACTCCACATGATCAAGCTCCTCCAAACTATTACCAATTAGCAATGTTTGTGTAGCATCATCATCAACCTTTGCTAGCTCCTCTAGTTCTAGATCAACACCATGATGCTAGGCTCTCCTTGTATGTGTCTCATAGCCAATAAGAAGCAAGACACTATACACAACCACAAGCTTCTCTACCCTCATAGAAGTAGGCTTGTTCCTCTTGATGGAGTCGACGAAGCTATAAGTAGACCAATTCCTCTCAACAACAAAATACCTAGAAATTTGAGATAGCAAATGAATGGATAGGCAGGGAGTAAAATAATTTGGCCCATGCGTAATCCAACACAAAATTGGGTCCTCCTATTCCATAGTTTCCCTATCCATCTTGGACTCAAAGTAACCTCTAAGAGTGGCAAATTTTTTCCACTTTGTACAAATGATGTTGACATGTGAAATAATACGTCTTTTAGATGGCCTTCATGAACCCTACCTTCATCTCAATTCTTAACATCCTATAAGATGTAATTCTACCAAGCCTTTACACATACCACTTCAGGTTCAATGCATAGTCATCCATGTGCAAGGGAGTGTTGAGCTTCTCCCGTCTCTAATGAATGATTGGCTGAATATTTAATTTGTAGAATTGCAATATGGGGTCCTCCAGTCGCACAAAATCCTTCATTTGGTCAAGCACAGAATCAACACACTCATACACTTCTCCAAGGCTAGTTGCACTTGCATCCCCATATGAATATCTAATCACTTTGAAGATTAGAGTAATGACAGAGACAATATATTTTGCATCACCTCAAAAAACATCAATCTTTACCACATCCTTCACCCTCTTCCCCTGCTCAATCTTGGATTCAAGCCACTAATTCCATTCTATTATCAAAACAATATATTTTGCATCACCTCGAAAAACATCAATCTTTACCACATCCTTCACCCTCTCCCCCTGCTCAATCTTGGATTCAAGCCACTAATTCCATTCTATTATCAAAACTACTAGTTGCAATGCCTCTTGCGACTCGAGCATCCTCTCCAAGAGAATGAAATATGATGATATCTAGTCTCTACACGCATCAAGAATTTCTTCTTGGAGAAGGTCCTTAAGAGTGCATGTGAAGTGTGGTGGTTGCAGATAAACATCTGTAGCATCATTTACAATAGTTTTGAGCCAATCAATTTTTCCAAGTCCTTGAGAGCATTATTCATGGCATGCATACAACAAGGAGCCCACCAAATGTCTATAAATTGCCTCAATTAACTTCCCTACAACTTTTACACACATGGGTCGCATTTGTCACCGTTTGGATCGTAATTTGAGGTCCAACCTCCTCTATAGCATTGTTGAGGATCTAAAATTGAAAATCGACATACTTGTGATGCCCTAAACAATCAACAACCCTAAGAAAATAAGGGCCCTTTGTACATGTAACCATGATATTGATGAGTGGATAGTACCTAATGTCGGATAGTACCTAATGTCCATCCACCCATCCATGACTATGTTAAATCCACTTGTGACCTAGGATTCCTTCATTTTCTCCATTAAAATATTAATCATGGAATTCTTATCCAAGATTGTGGTCCTCAGTTTTGTCTCCCTTGGTGGAACATATGATGGTCCTACCTTTGCTATCTTTGCCACCACCTCCTTATAATGAAAGTAAGCCATGTGGAATGGAATGTCATTAACAAAGAAGAGTTTTCCAATGGTATCATCTACCTCACCCTTCAATTGCACATTAGATAATTCTGCTAGTGGATTCGGAGCATTACTTGGCATCTTGCATTTCCCCCTAGCCTTTGTTGCTCTTGAAGTAGAAGAAATTGGCATATGTGCAACTAGCCTCTGCAAATAGTAGAACTTTGTCCTTGAACCCTCAACAGTGGAGATGAAGGTGCAAATGTGGGTACATTGTCTTCACTACTTATCCCAGCCCTATAGTTCAGTTTCCCTACCAAATTCTCACCTAAATCTACACCTTTGCCTCAAATATGAAGGAGGTAAGCTTTAACTCAAGTAATGCTGCCCTGAAATTGAAGCATACAAAAGTGGCACTTCCACAATCAAGCACCCCCAAATGTCCCAAGCTTTGTTTGTAATTTTGTTTCAAATTGTCTTAGAGAAGACTTGAGATCAAAGGGACCCTTAACATATTTTCCCAGTACTATG
The DNA here is from genome assembly GCF_030272615.1 of Cryptomeria japonica. Lineage (NCBI taxonomy): Eukaryota > Viridiplantae > Streptophyta > Pinopsida > Cupressales > Cupressaceae > Cryptomeria > Cryptomeria japonica. Next base: position 399,980,298 of record NC_081407.1, read on the forward strand.
AAAGGGCAACTAATATTTGCACTCACAATTGAAGTAGTTCTTTGGGTTTCACCCCTCTACTTGTACACTTTCATCAAGTGCATAATCAGATCCAATTTCACCTTCATCAAGTACATAATGCAAGGGATTATGACAAAGATTCTCTTCTTTCTTTTTTTCTTACTTCAAGTCATACAAAACACAAAAGTAGAGGATACACAAAAGTTATAATCCTAATTCAACAAAATAAAAAAATTGAACATCTGAAACTTAAAAAATAAAACATGACAACTTGTTATATAATTAGAAAAACTAAAATTTGATCATTATTCATTGAATCATTTGCAATACTAAACCAATTACCATTGAATTTAAAATTTAAAATTGAAATTTGCAACAAATTAAAATCAACAATTAAACTAGTATTTCAATTTATAATGAAAGAAACTATTTTTTGAAAAATTAAAGAAACTAGTCATGGAAGAACATTGAACTAGAAGCCTACCTCTTTGCTTGAAAAATGCATTCAATCCTTTTGAGTTGGTGTCATTCCTCTTCTTTCTCTTTGCTCCAATTCTTTCACCTTGCACTTGTAGGCTTTCCTACTCTCACTCTCACTACTACCAGCTGCTTGTTGAAAACTTTTAGTGGGTTGTAATTTATAGTGTTTAGGGTTTAGGTAGGGCCCACATGCCATTAGGATTCAAACATAGGCATAAGTTACAAAACAAATGATTTTTTTTTTAAATCACATTTTCTTTGCTTGCACCACAAGAGACTCTAGGTGTTCCCAACACATCTCGACATCCCCTAGAAGTCCCCAAAAAAAGGGGACTTCTTGGAAACATCCCCTCTTAGGGGATAATGTCACAAAAAACATCTTTGGGGCGATGGGGCGGGTGTTAGGGGGATGTTCCCTCCAAGACCTCACATCTTGATGACATCCCTATCTCAGAAATGTGGAGATTTTTCTTTTTTCTAGGTGGGGAAGGGAGGGGGGGGATGGGGGGTGGTAGAATGTTTTCCCTTGGCTCACTATTTTATTGTTTTTGGTTAGATAAGCAAGGTTTTGAAAGGACCTTGAATCCTTTTACAAAAAGAATATAGCATTAAGCATAGCAAGACAACACCACAAAACAACCAAGAAGCAACAAAACACAAAACAGCTAAAGCAGCCCAAAAACAACACAAAGACACCAAAAGCTACAAGAGAAACATAGACAAAATTATGGAGGTTTAAATAAGTGATTCGGGGATTTTTGGTTAATTGTAGCCCTAGGGTCCATCTCCCCCAAGCTCCTTTTCTTGAGGCTATTCTCCCTGTTTTCCTTACTTTGTTGATCCAAACCCCCAGACATCTTTTCTTGTAACAATCCTTTTGCATATTCACAACCTCTGGAGGAGAGTGAGTTTCTTTCCCCTTTTTAGCCACAATTTGATCAATCACTCCAAGAGAGGAGGACTACGTAGAAGAGTTCATCTTTTACTTTTTTCTCCAAATAAATTTGGAATTCGTGTTTGTCATACAAGCCATGTGAGAATGGCCCACCTGGCAGCAATGATGACAAACAATTGAGGAGCTTTTGAAAAGAACTGTCTGAACCCATTTACCCAACTTTGAAGAAAGAGTAAGTTGAGAGGGCAGCACATCATTCTTTTCAACATGCACACAAAATCTTGCATGCAGCAACCATTTCATCGACTTAGTGACAGGGTCAATAGCATAAAACTGTCCAAAGGAATTGGCAATGGACATGATTATCTTTTCACTCAATTCTAGAGGCAAACTGAGTAGCTAGACCCACACTAAGAACAAGAAGTCAATCCAAGGGTTGAAACCAAGGTACCACTTAGACAGACAAAAGCCATTCAAGCCAAGGAACCAGGGTCTCTCACCAATAATCCTTAAACAATCTTCATCATTAGAAAAGCAAAAAAGGAAACAAGGATTCACCATTGTAGTTACCTTAACCTATCCTTTCAGCTTCCAAACACAAGTGACCCATCTTTTGATTGTGTCAATATGAGGCATATTACCACAAAACCTCCTTGAAGACTCAACAATCCACGAATCAAGAACATCCACTTCAATCACCTGCCCAGAGAGAGAACAATCTCTAGGAGGAGGCATCAAGGGCTCAACAAGATTCTAATCAGGAGCCCCATAAGAGCAGGAATTCACATCATGAACAACACCATCCCGACTACCAACCTCAAAAACCATAGGAGAGTCATGAGTAGAGACGACCTTCCCACTGATACCATCTGAGGTTAACTCAATGGAGGAAAAATCCTCAGTCTAAGAAACTCCCAGGCCAAGGGCGGTAGTAGAGTCCAACAACCCTCCCAAGCATCAGAAGGCGAGCAAGACAGAACCCCCCTATCTACAATTTCGGAGGGTCCAACCTCCTTTACATTTGCCATAAATCCAACCTCTACGCCAGAGCTTGGATCACCAAAAATCGCCAAAGCTAGAACCGTCAAAATCACTACCACTATCAGTAGCCAAGGGTTTAGTGCAAGCACTTGATCCATCTAGCAGCACCCCCGAGTACGAAGGCAGGACCGATGCAACAACACCAGCATGAGAAACAACATTAAGAGTAGGCGGGGTGAAGAGGAAACCCCTCAGCAACCCATGGACAGAAGGGGAGGCCACCGCTAAAGACAGATTCTTCCCACACAGGCCCACAACCTCCTCAACGTCCTCCATACCAAACCGGTTTGCCCAACAAATGTCCTCATAGCTAAGCTCCTCATTGGAGTCAATGTTTTCCCCATTTTCAGCCTCCAAACGGGCCAAGGCACGGGCACGCAGCAAAATATCAAGCAATAGCTTGCTATCATCGTCTGAAGAGTTGCCATCCTCATCTTTTGCATTAGATCCGCCATTACCTGGATTTGAATCGCAACTAGTACCAACAACAAGGGTTTTAGCAGCTGCTTTTGCCTTTGTCATAGCCCTAGTTTCGATTGCTTTATCGAAATAAAACCTTTTTTCCAAAATACATTATGTGATTTAATGGTATAAGTTAGGTCGAGATATTTTATTATCCTACTCTATATGCCACAAATTTTTTTTTCATTTTTTTAAAATATCTTAAAAATTCAGTAGGTTTGTTTCTTTATAATTTTTTATTGGAAAATTCTATAATTTAGTGGTCAAATTTTGATTAAAAACAAACATCAATTTTAGTCATAGCCCATGTTCTAAAATTTATGCTTACAATTCGCATTAGATGCTATCCTCCCTTGATTAAAAAAATCTAGAGTTCAAATACAAACACATCTAAAGCCATGCCATTTTTAGAATTAGAATTTTTTACAAATACAAAATCTAAGGACTCTCCTTGTCCACCATCTAAAATTGAAGGAGGCAATCCACCAAGATGTGAAATGACAGTACATTTTATTTAGGATGATTTATTTTATCAATTTGCAATATCTTTGAATGAAAGTTTGCATAGGTTCAAACAAGAAATACTATCTAAATTAAGGCACCGACTAAACCACTAAGGTGGGTACAACCCTAATAGACAAAATCAATGGATTAGACAACCTTTTCAAGATTCAAACTTAACCTACCGAAAATAGACATTTGTAAAATTGGTGGTACAAATATAGCTTCATTGATAAAACTCATATAGCAATATGTTAAACTACATAATATATATCAGACAATGCAATGGTTGACATAGTCTCACTACATTGAGAATTTAAGCCTTATCAATGGTACCAATGGATGATGAAAGAAACGCAAGGGCAAATGCTTAGTTAGAAATAATTTAATAAGGACTTAGTAGCCAACTATGAGCAACCATTTAAGAGAAGCTACTTTCCTCAAATGACAATTTAAAACATACAGGGTATGTAGTCGAATATAATGTTGAGCATATAAAAATGGCAATTCAACCCCCAAATGAGATGCCTCATCAAAAGCTTCAACTCTACAAAACATTACCACTAGAAGATCCACACAAGCCCAAACCATGGGATGGATAGACAACAAGGTGATTAATCCTATTAACAAAAATGGGACCAACTTTCTTAACTCGTGACAATCTAACAAGCTCTCTCCTAAACAAGAGGTAGGGAAAACAAAAAAAGGTCTATGTTAGTATTGTGATAGTAAATGGTCTAGGAGTCATAAGTGTGGTCATAATGAAAAGAAACTAATGATTATTGAGAACAAGGTTGAAGTTGAGGGAGAATCGGCTATAGAAGAAGCAGATAGAAGATTGGCTAATGAGCTCAACTGTTGTGTATCCAAGTAATGATAGATGATGATAAAACAAATATGTTGTGGCAACATATGCTATCATATAAAACTTTCAATAGAAGATTATCACCTAGATTCAAAAATGTTTGCTACTCCAATCGGAGGAGCTGATGTAGTTTTAGGAGTGCAATGATTTAAATAGTTGGGAAGAGTGCCCTTTAATTTTAAGAAATTATCCAGGACTTTATCATGCCCCTGTCAAAATAGATTGTAGCTTGTATAACAATTAGATCACAGCCCTTATCTGAGTCAGATCGCAGCCCTTAAGAATCGATGGAATAAAACAATGATCCCATTAAGGGTCGCTTAATAGACCAAAATAACAATGTTCAAACACAGAAATTAATCTGAAATAAGAATGATAAATAAACGAAAGAGGAAACAATGAATAAGACATATATAGATCACCACATCACAAGAAAATCCAGCAGAGGGTTATACTAGTTGGATATGCATCGATGATCAGAAAATTGTCTTAAATTTAAATTGCAGAAATGAGCTATTTGAATGAACTATAGATAAGACCCAAGTAGGTGATATTATTCATCATTTCAATAATGTTAATTGTTCATTTACTCTTAAGCAGTAACTATTAGATAATTTAATTATAGAATGCTATTTGAAAAAATGTATTATATTGTTGGAATTGTTACTTTTGGGCAAATTCAGGCATACCCCAACTAGGGGACATTACAGACTTTTGGTGCAACTGGACAAAGTACAAACTAATTATCAGCTACAATAAGAAGGAAAAATTACTTAAGAAAGGTTCTTGAGGCATTATGGCACAACTAAATGTTGTAGAAGCACAAGATCTGAAAGCTCTACATCCACTAGAACTTTAAGAAATCGTTCAAGACCATCAACAAGTTTTTTTAAGAACCCGATATTAAAATTTCAATCATGGTAACTAATTACATTAAATTAATTACACAAAACATTGAAAATTTAAATTGCATAAATGAGCACAAGAAGCAACAATTTACACCTTGAGATCTGCTTTGCATTCCTTCAAAATCTTATAAGGAAACCTCCACAACTGTCAACTATAGCTCAACGGAATTATTACACTATAATGAGTTATTGAACTTCTATCTTGCGTCTATCTTGATACCATTCAACCAAAATATCTAATGTTCCAAATTAGAATTCTAAGTTATTGAACATATCATTGTAGCCAAAGACAAGGGCAAAGGAAAATGATCACAAAAGAAAGGGCAAAGCAGGAATGAAGATGCGACTAAGAATCTGAAGAATATTGCATGTCATTATTGTGGTAAAATAGATCACATGAAGAAACATTATAGAAAAAGATTGGTTGATCAAAAATCCAACCAAGAGGACCTCAGCAGAAGGCTCATATTGCAATGCATTCAAAGGAGTCAACCTTCTATGCTTTCATCGCCAAAAGGCCAACAAATTAGTCCAAGTCATCTACATGGTACGTTGATTTAGAAGCATAGAAGACCAGCAAATTGGTCCAAGTCATCTACACAATACATTGATTCAGAAGCATCACGTCATTTCACCACCAAGCAAGATTGATTTATGCAATACACTTGCAATGATTCAATGATCTCTAATGGTAGGAAGTTCATGACAGTTGGCAAAGAAAATGTGCAAATATCCTATAGAGGGAAAATGCTAAATTTTCTCAATGTGAACTATGTGCCAAGAATGGAGCTTAATCTACTCTCAGTGAGTTAAATTGTGAGACATTACCCCCATATAAATGTTATCTTTAGCAATCACAAATGTTAAATAGTTGACAAAGAGACCAGGAGGACTATTTCTCTTGGTGTAGAAGATCATGGACCATAAAGATTAGTTGACAGTAGACAAGTTAAGGAGTGCATTGACAACCAATAATGCATCGAACATTAATACAGTTTGGAATCAATTGTAGAATATCTCAATTAATCCTACCTCTCTGATTTGGCCCAATATAACTGGGTAGATGGACTTCCTAACATTCAACAAGAGATGCAGGGTATTCGCAGACCTTGTCAAGCAAGGAATCAGAATAGAGCTTCATTTGATGACGGACAAGCTTGGAGAGCCAAGAGAGGCTTGCAACTAGTTCATGCAAATGTTTGTGGACGAATGAACATGACATCCATCACTAGTGCAAGGTATTTTCTTCTATTTGTTGATGATTTTAGTATGAAAATTTGGGTGTATTTTTCGAAATTAAAATAAGATGTGTTTAATGAATTTCAAAAGTTCAAAGCATTAGTAGAAAAAGCGTCAATTTGTTACATAACCACTCTTACATCCATTAATGGAGGAGAATCGTATTCAATATAATTCAACAACTTTTGTACTAAATATGATATCATAAGACAGTTCACTACACCCTAAACTCCATAGTAAAATAAAGTGGTCCAGAGGCAAAACTGCACTTTCACAAGGATGCCCCAATATATAATGGAGAACATGAGCATTCCCAAGATGTTTTGGGCTGAGAGGATATTCCAACAGTATATTTGCTCAACGAATCTCTAGCATAGGTGATGAAATAGAAGACCCCAAAGGAAGCATGGTCAATTTTGCTCTCATGGCTAACATACACAGTGTTTTTGAGCCTCAGACATATTCAGAGGCTAAAGGTATACCTGAGTGGGAACAGGCTATGGAAGCTGAGTTCCAGAGTCTTCAGAAGAATCACACTTGGGCCCTTTCTGATCTTCCTTCAGGGAAGAAGCCCACTAGCTGCAAATGGGTGTACAAAGTAAAATACAAAGCTGATGGAACCCTAGACAAGTATAAGGCTCGTCTTGTTGCTCGTGGGTTCTCACAGAAAGAAAGCATTGACTACGAGGAGACTTTTGCTCCTACAGCCAAAATGAGTACCATACAGCTCGTTCTTGCCTTGGCAGCCCAGTTCAGTTGGAAAGTCCATCAGATGGACGTCAAGAGTACTTTTTTGAATGGTGACTTATAGGAAGAAGTCTACATGACGCAACCCCCAGGATTCAAGGTTGCTGGTCAAGAACAGAAGGTCTGTAGACTAGTCAAAGCACTCTATGGTCTGAAACAAGCTCCTCGGGCTTGGTACATGAAAATTGATAAGTACCTGACAGATCATGGTTTTCAACGAAGTCCATCTGATGCAAACCTGTATATCAAGCATACTAGTAATGATGTTTTGTTTGTGGTTGTCTATGTGGATGACTTAATCATTACTGGCAGTTCAGCACATTTGATCACTGGGATCAAACAGGATTTGTGCCGCACCTTTGATATGACAAATTGGGGACTTCTACATTACTGCTTAGGAGTTGAAGTCTGGCAGACTGAGAATAGTATCTTTCTCTCTCAGTCCAAGTATGCCAGAAGTCTTGTGGACAAGTTCGGAATGCAGGATTGCAAACCTGCCTCTACTCCTATGGAACCCGGGCTCAAACTTTCAGCTCAGTCATCTTCACCAGTTGTGGATGAATCTTTGTTCAGGCAACTAGTGGGCAGCCTCATCTATCTTACTGCCACTAGACCTAACATTAGTTTTGCAGTGAGCTACATTTCTCGCTTCATGACAGCTCCCAAGGCTGATCATTGGATAGCAGTGAAGCGTGTGCTGCGTTATGTGAGTGGCACTCCTGATTATGGACTTCTGTACACTCGAAGTTCTGATCCTACACTCAGTGGTTACACAGATTCTGACTGGGCAGGTTCGGTTGATGACCGTAAATCTACAGCAGGGTTTGTGTTTAGTTTGGGATCTGGTGCTGTCACATGGACTAGTAAGAAGCAGCAGGCAGTGGCTCTCTCCTCGACAGAAGCAGAGTATCGGGGAGCAGTTAAGGCATCTTGTGAGGCGGTTTGGCTTCGACGAATGCTTGTGGATATGCATGTCTCCCAGGCAGGTCCAACTCCCTTGTTCTGTGATAATTAGGGAGTGCTCAAACTCGCCAAGAATCCAGTCTTCCATGAAAGAACCAAGCATGTGGAAACTCATTGTCACTATATTCGACAGCTGGTTGAAAACGGATCTATCCAATTGCTGTATGTTCCTACCTCGGAGCAGCCAGCAAACATCTTCACCAAGCCCCTTGGTCTTGATAAATTTGTAAAATTCAGGGGGTCTATAGGTGTAGTTAATAGATTGAGCATTAAGGGAGGGTATTAGAATATTAAAATAATGTTAATTTTAGTATTAATGCTCAACAGTGTATATTCTATTTTAGCAATATCTTCTACAATCTTCTCAGTAGTTTCTTATTAGAAACTTGCTATTCTTGTAAATACTCTTGTATTATTTATGAGCGTCTTGCTCATTCTGTAAATCAATCAATTCTTTGAAATCCATTGAGTGTCTCGCACTGTTTTAGATAGAACATTGGACTACAACAAGGAGGGTGTTGAGATATGTTAAAGAGGCGATTGAATTTGGTATTTTGTACAATAGAAGCAAAGAACCTAGGCTACACGAATTTATAGATTCAAATTGGCCAAATTTTATAGATGACTGAAAATCCACTTTTGAATATGTTTTCAATCTTGACACAAGTGCAATCACATGGAAAAGAAAGAAGCAACATGCAATAGCTCTCTCCTCAACTGAAGTATAATATCAAGGAGCAATAAAAGCAACATATAAGGCAGTTTGGTCCAAAAGGATGCTTTTAGACATGAAAATGCCATAAACTGAATCTACATCCCTATTTTGTGACAATCAAAGGGTGCTTAAACTTGCCAAGTATTCAGTCTTCCATAAGCACACCAAACATGTGGAAATATAATGTCATTTCATTGGGCAGCTTGTAGAAGATGGATCTATTGTGTTGTAGTATTATCCTTACCAAGCCTTTGGGTCATAACAAATTTGTAAAATTTTGGGATAAATTCAATATAGTTAGTAGATTGACCATTAAAGGAGGCTGATAAAAGTAATTATTGTTTAAAAATAGTGACTTAGTTATGTCATAGGCTTTAATAGAGTCGTTTTCACTTTATAATATAATTTATGTTTTATCTTTTCAAAATGTTCATTTATGTATCCCACATTAATAGTGATTTGTCATCCTTCATTTAAATCCTATATAAGAAAGCTTTCGCTTCTTATTTAATTAATGAATATCTTAGTTATCTTTATGTACTCGATTTCCATAATATTCAAAGACCTATAAGCATATAAAAAGAAGACTTCTTCTAAGGTCTTAGGGTGATGTAAAGAAATTTGTAGTTGAATTTTTTATATGCCAAAAAAACAAGGTGAAAGGCGTTCCAACATAATGTTGGGAGGAAATATCAATGGACTTCATTACAAGGTTGCCAAAGTCAAATAAACTTGATGTGATTTTGATTGTTGTGGACAGAATCACTAAGCATGCACATTTTTGTGGACTCCCTCATCCATTTAATGCTATTCTTGTGGCGAAAGTAATCATAGAAAATGTACAAAAACTTTGACATTCCCAGAATATTATGAGTGATTGTGACCATATCTTCATTAGCATCTTTTGGGCAAACTTATTTGCAGCATGGGGTACAAAATTAGCACATAGTTCATCTTATTATCCACAATTAGATGGCAAAACAGAAATTGTAAATGAATGTATATAAGGACATTTATGTTGTTTTTCCTCTGAAAAATGGGCAGAATAGTCCAAATGGTTATCACTAGCAGATTGGTGGTATAACATGCCATTTCAAACATCAAAAAAGATACTACTTATTTACAATCTCATTACATAGTTCATGTGGTAGAGGATCATATTCAACATCAATAAGAAATGTTACAAACCCTTAAAGGAGAATTTAGTTATGGCTCAAAATAGGATGAAACAAGCAGATCAACATCGTAGTGAGAAGCATTTTGAGGAGAGAGATTGAGTGCTTCTTCAATGGCAACCTTATAAACAAGAATCACTTAAGAAACATATGAACATTAAGCTTGCACCCAAATTCTATGGTCCCTACAAAGTTCTCCATTGAATAGGAAGTGTAGCCTATAATTTAGAACTTCCACGCTCTTCCAAATTTCATCTCCATGTCTCTTGTTTGAAAAAAGAAATACTGTTATGATATTCCAATCCAACTAGAACTACATGAGTCGGATGAAGGAAATTTGTTTTGGAACATGAGGCAATCATTGAGAAATGAGTGAAACAATTGTGAAACAAAGCCATCTCAGAATTCCTAATCAAGTGGATGAATCTACCAACTGAAGATGCAACATGGGCAAACGAACAATTCATATAAAAGCATCCAGACTTGCCAAGCATTAAGAGCAGTGCTTTTTTAAAGGGAATGGACATGTTAGGCCACGAATATTCTATCCTTTTAAATACAATAAGGTGAAACATTTGTGGCACGCTTAACCTTGACATTAATTTTAGTTACTAACTTAAGCCTTCTAAATTAGGATAAAAAAGAAAGATAAATCTCTCCTAGTCATCATAACTTCGTTTTTTTTAATAGGTGAGAGGGATTTTTAGCCTCGCCTTACCAAGTGAGGCCTCAAATGAGAGACCTCATCCTCAGCGTGAAGTAATTAGTAGGGGCACAAAGCTGGTGAGTACATGAATACTTCAGATCCATGAGCACAATAGCCTAGTAGGGGCACAAAGCTGGTGAGTACACCAGCCCAACGAGGATCTGAAGCACAATTAGCACCAAGTCACTTGGCATGAATGCCAACAACATCAAAGCGAAGGTTCGAACTGAAGAGCACACAAGCAATACTGAGAGGGTGAACCAATATTGTGTATTTTTTAAAACTTTAAAAACATAGAATCAAATAATAGAAACTGAGAAAAGGAGCATAAAGACATACCACCATATATATCATGGAAAACCCTTTCGGGTAAAAAACCACGACATCAAGAAGTTTTTATTAGCACATATGGGCACCAACCCAGATTACATAAGTGAGCACCAACTCACAACAAATGCAAACACAGACCAACTGAAGCACCAACTCTTCGAGTTACATAATAGATAAAGACACTTCAATACAAACATTTTAAATCTTTTTTGTTTGGCATTATATTCTTCTTCTTTAAACAAACACCTACACAATTCATGTCCCCTTTTTTAAAAAAAAAACTTTCACTCAGTTGCCCAGCACCTGTATCAAATATTACAGCCACAAAATTCACAAAGCGATGAAAATAATGTTCATCTAAAATAATACAAAATGGCAAATCTCCAATACAAATATTTTCAGAAACGTTAAGCAAATATCTGTGAAGAATCTTTCCCAACAGCACACAGCCAATAATGTATAAATTCAGTTGCAGACTTGAATACCATCCTCCCTATGTTTTAAAAAAAAACCGTCTAGCACCACTTCAAGAAAAACAATCCACTCCCCGAATTCAACACAACACCTCTTTCAAGTTTTGGCTTCATCACACCCACACTGTATCAAGGCCATAGTTATGGTCATACAAAAAACGTCTACCTGCCCACCGAAAAAGAAAATAACAAGTTTGTATTTTTTCAGTTTGTCACACGACACCCCTAGTCAGATTTTTCTTGCCCACCTCAATCGCTGCCACCACACTCAACATGCACCAAAAGGCGATTTTTTTTAAGTAACAACTATTAAAGAAGTTCAAAATTGAGTTTCTCCACAAAGTTGCCGCCCCGCGACTTTTCACCTCTCCATCAAAAACAAAACAGCGATAATATTTTTAAAACAGCTCACCCGACTTTTTAAAAATCGACATCCCAAGAACTATCAAGCCATAATTTACAAAAACAAGCATTCACCGGAACTTTTGTAGAGGACGCATTCCAGAAGAAAAAAAACGACTTTACAACTCTCCACCAATTCAACAAAAATAAGATACTCCAATAAGCTTCACTCGAAACAGTTTATCCATTTGCTCATAAAAAAAATATTAAACCTATTATTTTAAATCTTTCATTAAAAACAAACTGAAGCATATTTATGACGAATACATTTTTTAAAGAACTAGCCCCTCTCCACTTCTTGTTGTTACACATAGCTCACCTATTTGTCGTATTTCCACAAAAAATAATAAATGTCTGCATATTTACGAGAGTTAAAAGAAATGCTCTACTCTCCTTTTGAACGCACATACACTGAAAAGCATTAATACCAGTACCCGCAAATACTTCACTTGCCGTCACACACTAGACATGATAAACAATTAACTCATTCAATTCTAAGGAACCAAAGTAGGATTCAAGTCAAAGTTTGAACATTCAACTAATGATGTGGCATAAGGTCTGACTGAGTAGCTGACTTGAGACAAGTAAGAACACACCCTGCTTATGCAGACACACACAACTCAAACTGACAATCAGGCAAGCAGCTCAAGCAGTCAAGCACTCAGGGAGCTCAACAAAAAGTTACAAACAGCAACGTAGCAAACACAACAAGCCTTTGACAACAATAACAAATATTTCAACAAACTCCCCCTTTGTCATTGATGGCAACTCCATCACCTTCTACAACCTTCTGAAAACCAAGAAAACATAACTTTTCCCCCTAAGATCCTACTCCCCCATTGACATCAATGACTGATACAAATTCATAAACAAACCTGCAAACACTGAATAGGGGCATTAAATAATACAATAGATAGTCCCCTTGAGCAAAACAATCCTTCAATGACGGAGCCAAACCACTTCTAACTTCTATCTCAACTGTTCAAAAGTATCTCGTGGCAAGGGCTTAGTAAACACATCTGCAAGCTAATCTTTAGTAGAAACATATTCAAGTTTAACCTATTGATTAGTATCTTGTTCATGCAAGAAGTGATAATAGATAGGAAAATGCTTAGTTCTAGAATGCAAAAAAAGAATTTTTAGATATGCTAATGGCACTCATATTGCCACAAAAGATTGAAATAGGACAACTGAAATCTACCTTGATGTCCTTCAAAGTCTCCTTCATCCAAAGAACCTGTGCAGCAGGACACTGCTACAATGTATTATGCTTCAGCTGTGGAGAGAGAGACAAATGCTTGCTTTTTACTATGCAATGAAACCAAACACTTTCCAAGGAATAAAGCACCTCCACTTGTGCTCTTCCTATCATCAACCGAACCACCCCAATCTGCATCATTTCCACTAGGATACCAAAGCCCATGCTCCATAGTGCCTTTGAGATATTTAAAAATTCTTTTAACTGCATGAACATATGTTTCCTTAGGGGCAGCTTGGAATCTAGAAGCATATCCTACAGCCTACATTATATCAGATCTAGTGGTTGTAACATACAATAAACTTCCTATCATAGACCTGTGGAGAGTTTGATTAGGATCTGAAGACTTGTCATCCTTACTAAGTTTGCAACCAGTCACCATAGGAGTGCTAATAGGAGTACAATCTTCCATTTTAAACCTCTTCAACATCTCTCTAATGTATTTAGTTTGGGATAAAAACATACCTTCCTTTGATTGATGAATTTGCAGCCCAAGGAAGAAAGATAGCTCTCCCAACATTCACATTTCAAACTCCATCTTCATGTTTGTAGCAAAAAATTTACACATTTGTTCATAGTCGCTACCAAAAATTAGATCATCAACATAAACAACTACGATCAGCATATGTTTACCTTCTTTGACATACAAGTTGTTGTCCGCTATGCCTCTTTTGAAAACCTATTGCTGCAAATAACAATCCAGCCTGTCATACCAAGCACGTGGTGCTTGTTTGAGACCATAAAGAACCTTTTTCAGCTTGCATACATAATCCTAATTTTCTAATGACACAAATCCTTCAAGCTGTTCAACATAAACTTCTTTATTCAAATGTCCATTTAAGAACACAAATTTAACATCCATTTGAAAAACTTTAAAACCCTTAAAGGAGGCAAAGGCTAAAAACATTCTAACTGCCTCTAAATGAGCAATAGGTGCAAAGGTTTCATCAAAATCTATACCTTCAACCTGGGCATATCCCTTACACACTAACCTTACCTTGTTTCTCACCACTTGGCCATCCTTATTCAACTTGTTCCTGAAGACCCACTTTGAGCCAATCACGTTTTTGTCCATAGGACTTGGGACAAGTTCCCAAGTTTCACTCTTTTGGGTCTGATCTAACTCTTCTTTCATAGCTGCAACCCAAGATTTGTCTTCAACTGCTTCCTCAAAGGTTTTGGGTCCAATCATGGAGAGCAATGAAATATCATCATCTTCATAATAGTTTGCTTTTCTCCTTGTTGCTCTAGGTTTGTCCCCTTGCAAGATTTGATTGATAGGATGGTTCTTTTCAACAAACCTTGATGTAGTTTTGAGAGAAGTTCTTATTGAAGATCTTTTTCCATCATGTGAAGGTGTAGGACTAGCTGATGTATCTGCTGTACTAATATGATTGTATGTTGTTCCTTCCTCAAAATATATTATACCAACACCTTCAATTTGATTGTTGTTGTGATGTATTCACACATCACCGCATTGCAAATGGGGACCCCTTCTTTTTGCTTTCTAGGGTTTGTTTTCTAGGTCTTTTAGGGTTTTGTCTATTAGCCTTTGCATGATGAGTGTTGTCAGGGGGATTGCTGGATAGCAGGCTCTGTTTGAGCTAGGATGAGTCAGTGGATGATCCAAGTTAGGGTTTCTCTCAAGGTCTTCCTTAGGCTTGGTTTTGTTGGTTGTGTCTTGTTTGAGTTCGAGGAAGTCAGTGAGTGGTTGAGAAATTTGGCTAGGGAAGGAAATCTGTCTAGGATCATGTCCAAGGCAAGGTCAAATAAGTTTGAAGGAAAATCAAGCCTAGAACATGATTTTCGCTCCTGACCCTTCCAACGGGTCCAGGGCGAAATTCATGTAAAACCCTATTTTTCACTAAATTCTTGGGCTAAATGTCGACCTAAAGGGTAGATTTGTAGGATCAGGATAGAAGGAGGCCTAGCAAAGTGCGTCCAAGGCATGAAAAGGAGGAAGCAAGTAAAAGATTAGCTCAAATTGAGAATTTCGCTCTTGATCCTTCCAAAGGGTCCAGAGCGAAATTCGCCTTTTCTTCTATTTTGCTCTTTCATATGGCCAAGTTTTGGATTTTGAGGCATAGTTGAGAAGGTTTGGATGCATGTTTGCCTTGGGGAGAAGGTTTAAGACTACAAAATGATGGAAATTAGCCTAAATCAAGATTTTCGCTCCTGACCCTTCCAAAGGGTCCAGAGCGAAAATCCTCATAAACCTCAAATTCTCACTTGTCAAGACTAATTTCCTAGTTTCTAAGGCATGTGTGGAAGTGTTAAACATATTTTTGCTTAAGGAAATGACTAGAGGTGGAGGAAATGGAGGATTTTAGCCTAAAACAAGATTTTTGCTCCTGACCCTTCCAAAGGGTCCAGAGCGAAATTCTTGAAAACACTCATTTTTCCTTTAACCAAAGTCAGGACCAAGGTGGAAATGAAAGGAAAGTAGTCTATGTTTGCCTCCCAAGGAAGGTTAGAGTTTGAAAAATCAAGAATCGAGGTCAAAGCATGATTTTCGCTTCTGACCCTTCCAAAGGGTCCAGAGCGAAAATCCTTATAACTCTTGTTTTCTTCCTTATTTTGGCTAGGCGTTGGCATGATGAAGGAGGAATTAGTATGTTCTTGCCCTGAGAGGGATTGGGATGCTTTAGAAGATCAAGTTTTTGCCTAGGAGATGAATTTTGCTCCTGATCCTTCCAAAGGGTCCCGAGCGAAATTCACTATAAACCTCATTCGCTACCTTGTTTGAGCTTGAAACCTTGTTCCTTAGGTGGAAAATGATCTATGTTTGTCTCCAGAGAAGACTGAAGTTTGAAAAATGAGCAGTCAAAGCCTAAATCAAGATTTTCGCTCCTGACCCTTCCAAAGGGTCCAGAGCGAAAACCTTCTTAGACCTCAGTCCCTTCCTTGTTTGACCAAATTTTGATTTGCAAGGTATCTTGAAAGGAAGAATGGACATGTTTGGCCTTTGGAAATGTTTGAAAGCATTGAAAAATGAAGGATTTTAGCCAAGAAGGTGAATTTGGCTCCTGACCCTTCCAAAGGGTCCAGAGCGAAATTCGTTACACACCTATTTTTTGACCTTGCTTAGACCACAAACCTTGTCCCTTGGGTGAAGAATGATGTTTAGCTACCTTCTAGAGAGGATTGGAGTTGAAAAGATGGAGGATCAAGTCAAGAATGAGAAATTCCCTCCTAAACCTTCCAAAGGGTCCAAAGCGAATTTTCTCAAAACCACCTTTTTTCCCAATATTGTGCCAATGCAATTACAGACTAAAGTGAATTGAGGTGAAAGAGATCCTTAGGAATGACTTCAAGTGCTAGGAAATCATTGAAAGTGAAGGAATTGAGCCAAATAGTGAATTTCGCTCCTGACCCTTCCAAAGGGTCCAGAGCGAAATTCCTAAGACCCCTTATTTTCCTAGCAAAATCAAGTCAAACTTGGGTTTCTATAACTTGGATGAGTGAGGAGAAGTGTTTTCTTGCCCTTTTGAGGTGGATTCAAGTTGAAAGGATGGAGGAAGAAGACTAAAAAGTAATTTTTGCTCTTGACCCTTCCAAAGGGGTCCAGAGCGAAAATCTCTATAGCTCTTATTTCCTTCCTAGTTTTGGTCAAGTGTTGGTTTCTAAGGCGTGTTGAAAGGTAGATTTATGTGTTCTTTCCTTGAGAAATGGTGGAAATCAACTCAGAACATGGATTTCGCTCCTAACCCTTCCAAAGGGTCCAGAGCGAAATCCTCATTTACCCCCTTTATTTTGCCTAAGGCATTGAGAGGTGAAGTTTTCAAGCTAATTTGGTAGTGAGTGGACTTGATTGTGGAGAGGACAGTTGAGTTAGATCAATTTTGAAGATGGATTGGATGAAGGAGGTGAGCAATCAATCAAGAATATGGATTTCGCTCCTGACCCTACCAAAGGGTCCAGAGCGAAATTCTTGGAAACTCATATTTTCTTCTTGGAGATGGTCAATTCTTGAGTTTTATGGCATGGTTAGAAGAACTTTGATGTGTTCTTGCCTTTGAATATTGGATTGAGGTAATAGAGTAGCCAAAACAAGCTCAAAATAGGAAATTCGCTCCTGACCCTTCCAAAGGGTCCAGAGCGAAATTCCTAAAAAACCTTATTTTCCTAGCAAAGTCAAGTCAAACTTGGGTTTTTGTAGCTTGGATGAGTGTCAGGATTGGTGTTCTTGCCCTTTTGAAGTTGGTTAAGGTTGAAAGATGGAGGAATAAGCCTAAAACAAGATTTTCGCTCCTGACCCTTCCAGAGGGTCCAGAGCGAAAATCCTAAAATCCACCTATTCCTTTCAAATTTGTGCCAAGCCATGCCTAGACCAAGGTGGGGGATGCCCTTGAGATTGCCCTTGAATTGATTCATGTCTCCAAAAATGATGATTTTGGGCTAGAGGAAGAAATTCGCTCCTGAACCTTCCAAAGGGTCTAGGGCGAAATCCATTATAGGTCCTGTCCCTGGCCATGATTTCTAGCGAAATTCTTTTTTCTGGTCATTTTGAAGTCAAGCGAAATGTTGCAAGCATGGGAGAGGGATCCAAGGATGAAAGTCCAAGTATAGAAAGTGAAAAAAGATGGACCTTGGTGAGGGAAAACAAGCAAAGAGAGAAATTCGCTCCTGACCCTTCCAAAGGGTACAGGGCGAAATTCTCCAAATCAACCATTTTCCCTTGAGTGAAGTTAAAACATTGATACCTATGGCATGGTTGAAGGTGGAATGAGGTATTCTTGCCTTGTAGGATGAAATGAGGTAAAGGAAGTGTCAGATCAAGCCTAAAACTTGAATTTCGCTCCTGACCCTTCCAAAGGGTCTAGAGCGAAATTCTTAAAACCTCTCTTTTGCCCCAAATTTACATCAAGCTTGGTGTTGGTTAAGAATGAGGACATCCTTGGGCATGTATCTAAGCAAGTACGGTCACAAAGTGAGAAGAATTTGAGCCAGGAATGCAAAATTCGCTCCTGACCCTTCTAAAGGGTCCAGGGTGAAATTCTTATAAGGCCTGTCCCTGGAAAGAATCTTGAGCAAACTTCATTTTGATGTCTTCTTGTTGATGATTTAAGGTATAAAATGCTATATTAGAATAAATATATTATGTGTCCTTCATCATCTTATGGTTTGTCTTGCAAATCAAGGACGACCTTCTCCAATCCAGCATCATTAGGGACGACCTCTTCCGGTCCAGCATCATCAAGGACGACCAATTCGCCAGCTACCTCCAGAACCTTCACTTCGCCACACTAAAGAAACACAAGATGACAATGAAGGGCGTTGCCAGCATTTCAAGGAAAGGTACACCATCCATCCTGCACATCAAAAACAAAGGAGGTTAAAGCAAGGGTCTGTTGAAGAAGCAGATAGTTTCAGAAGAGTTAATTAAAGTTAGCTCCTCAACATCATCAAATTGAAACATCAACCAAGTTACAAGTGTCAGACAAGGTGGCGTCCCAGTCATCATTCCTCCAGTTGGATTGATCCACCTCAGCGTGTCCAGATTCAATGTACCTAACTCATCAAAGATGACACAAACTTCAATGTACCTACCCCAGATATCCATTGGTCGAATATTCCAGAGAAGACATGTGTCCAAATAATGCAATTATTTCATTGGCTAGAATTGAGTTTGTTGTAACAAACCCTAATTAGGGTTTTTATTGTAAAATCTCGGCCATTGATCTCAAATTGATTTGAGCCATTGAATTGTATTGTGGGCACTATATAAGCCCTGGCTCCTCATTTGTAAGGGGTTAATAGATAATAGAGAGTCAATAGTTGATAGTGGGTGGATAGTTAGTTAATAGTGAATAGTCAGTTGATAGAATAGCAATTAGAGTAAATTAGGAGGACACGGCAAGAAATTGTTGCTAGTGATTGTAAACAAACTCCATTTTCATTGAAGTTATGGTGAAGCGTGTTGTTTCGTTGCAATATGCATGGTCTCTTGTTGAATCTTCATTTTAGATGATAGATAATTAAATTGAATGAAAGAAGTTGTTGAATGCACCTGTGTGGAATCCGTCTAGTCCATACCACTAGCCTCTTACTGATTGTAAGTGCACCCTGCGTGGTCAACTGGTATAAAATGAGCTTAATCTTAAGTCGTTACACGTCTATTGTTCATGCATTATCTTGAATGGTGATCAGTGTCTGATGGTGTACGATTTGAACGTATTGGAAGCATCCCTCAGAAGATCGCACTGAGTTGGTGTCGGATTGTTCAAGCCTGATGGTGAGACCCAGCCCAGTAGGACTCCACCTAGTCATTCATCCATCTTCTCGCATTCTAGGTAGTAAAGTAGACTTCCTGAACCCTGTTTCTTTTGCCATTTGTTTGTCTTCCAGTTAGTAAATAGGACTTGTGATTCCAACAAATCAGACGTTCAGGTCATCAAGTGTAAGTCCCCTTGTGATTCCAGCAAATCATATCATACCACGAAGAGCTTATCCACAAGTAGAGAACCTACATAACAGAACCTTGAAGTTTCACTGATTGATCCTTTTTGCGATATCTTCAGCATTCGGAAACTTTACTCAAGAGAGGATAAGATATCTCTGGGTATTTTATTATGTGTTCGTATGTGCTTAAAAAACACATCAACAATTGTTTTCGGGGGTATTTCCAACATTGTTACTTGTTGGCCCAACTTGCACACTAGTAGATCAGCACTTTCAGTCTCTCCATTCTGTAAATCATCATCAAAACTTTGCAATTTCTCAAAAGAGTTAGCAATCTCATGAATTTTCACATTAGTGCTCTCAACTATCTTATGCAATCTCTTGTTAAAACATTTAAAAGTTTTACTTTTTGAAGAGTATCTCAAAAAAATACCCTCATCAGCCCTAAGATCAAATTTGCCTAAGTTATCCTCATCTCTCTGAATGTAACAAGGGCTGCCAAAAAATTTAAAATGCTTAACAGATGTTGTCTTACAATTCCACAATTCATATGGTGACTTCTTGTGCTTAGCTCGAATCAAACCTCTATTCTAAATGCAGATGGTTGTATGAACTGCCTCCTTCCAAAAACAATCACTTACCTTGGATCCATTCATCATGCTTCTTGCCATCTCTTGAACTAGTATGTTCTTCCTCTCAACCACCCCATTTTGTTGAGGCGTCCTACCAACTGAATATTGTCTTTTGATACCAAACTTTTCACAAAAACTTACATAATCATTTGAGGTAAATTCACCTTCATTGTCTAATCGTAGGCACTTAATTTTCAGATTCTTCTCATTTTCAGCCAAAGCTTTGCACTTCTCCAATGCTTCTGATTTTTCCTTCAAAAAGGCCACCCAAGTCCTACATGAGAAATCATCAATTAAAAGCATAAAGTATCTCTCACCTTGCATACTTCTTGTTCTTGTAGGACCACATAAATCAGTGTGTATCAACTCTAAAGGCATTGTGCTTGAATACTCCTTTGATTTGAAACTCCTACGAGTTTGTTTGCCCAATTGACAATCCTTACACGGCGTCAAATGGTTTAGTGAGTTTAGGCAAGTCTCTAATAACTCCTTTCTTGCTGATATGAATAAGATTATCAAAATTTAAATGACCAAATCTTTTGTATCACAACCAAGATTCATCAAGTAAACTCAAACAACAAGTTTCACTCTTAACATCATCAAGAATATACAAGTTGTTTGCTGCCCTACTTGCATCAGCAATATGAACACCATCATTACTAATTTTGCAGCAATCAAAACTGAAAGTTAAACTATGTCCCTGATCACACAACTAACTAACACTGAGCAAATTATGTTTTAATCCTTCTACAAACAGCACATTCTCAACTTTAGTCTTTCCATTATTCAACATAAGAGTACCTTTTCCAGCCACCCTTGCAGAAGAATTTCCACCAAATCTTACCTTGTCACCATTTGATTTCTTGAGAATCAAGAACTTACTCTCATCTCCGGTCATGTGTTTGGAACAGCCACTATCCACATACCAAATATCTTTCTCGTTTTGAGCAAGAAGAATTGTTTGCACAATCAAAGACTTTTTTACAGCCTCTTTCCCTTTCTTCCTCCATACTTTGGTCTCCTTAGCATTGTTCTTAACATCTTTCTTTTGAAAATCTGCCATGTCATTCTTACAAAACTTTACACTATGACCAATGTTATTGCATTTGTAACAAACATAATTATAACTCCTCAAAGGGGAAAAGAGCTCTGATTCACAAACCTGAAATCATTTCTAAAGGACCTTCTACAATTTATTGCCTTGTGCCCAAAATAATTACAAGCAAAACAGTAACCATGAAAGAAATAATGATTAAACCTGGTTAAGAGTGTTTGTCTAGTACTAGAAGGCTGCTTGAAACCATTATTTTCTATTCTTGTTGAAGAAAGCTTTGAGCAATTACCATTAGGAGTCTGTTGTCTTTCCTTTGAAGTCTTAGAACTCTCACCTTCTTGAAGGCCAACTCCACATTTGTCTAAAGATTGTTTTTGAGAAGCTAGAAGATCATCCAAAGATAGTGAACTTTACTAACTTGTCTCTTCTTGATTCAGCAGTGTTGATGATTTGTCAAGCTTCCTGAGAGAACCAATTTCAGCCTCCAATCTATCACAACTTTCTTCCTTCATCTTAATCTGATTTTTTAGATCCTCTTGAACCTTCTTATCTTCTTCAATCTGAATTTTCAAGTCATCTATGAGCTTGTTGGCATCATCTAGAGCTTGTGACTTTCTGACTTTTTCTTCTGTCTCTTATTTGAGCAGCAACTTCAAATTTAGATTTTTCTTCTTAAGACTTTTAATTTCACTAAGAGCACTTAACAACTCTTGTTCAAGACCCACATCTTCATCTTCTTGATTTTCACCATGAGTTTCTTTTAGAGCCATAAACAAAATCTCATCACTCAAAGTTTCTTCATCACTTCCTTCAAAAGAATCACTTTCCTCCTTTGAATATAGACTCTTTTTGGATTTCCATGTCTTCTTATTCTTTCCTCTAAACTTCTTTTTGTTAAACTTTGGCT
Organism: Cryptomeria japonica; assembly: GCF_030272615.1. Lineage (NCBI taxonomy): Eukaryota > Viridiplantae > Streptophyta > Pinopsida > Cupressales > Cupressaceae > Cryptomeria > Cryptomeria japonica. Next base: position 400,002,453 of record NC_081407.1, read on the forward strand.
TCTTTTCATAGTTGTTGTCTTCATTGTTCTCGTATGGACATTTAGCTACAAAATGTCTCGCCTTTCCACAATTAAAGCATTTAAGAGGCATCTTCTTCTTTTGTTTGCTGAATTCCTTCTTCACCTTTTTCATAAACAAAGCTTCTTTTGAGTCTAAATCATCATTTGAATTGTCACTTGAAACTAGTTCCTTTTGTTTGCCTTTCTTTGAAGCTTTGAAAGCGGTCTCCATTTTTGACGATTCTGAGTTTGTCCTCATCTCATAAGCAGTCAATATACCATGGAGCTTGTCAACGGACAATTTATGAAGATCAACGATATCCTCTATGGCTGAGATCTTTGCATTAAATCTTAAAAGTAAAGACCTTGAGAGTTTCTAAACAACCAAACTATCATCAACCTTCTCACCAAGACCTTTAAGAGAATTCACAACTTCATCTACTCTTAGAAAATATGCTACAACATTCTCATCTTCTTTCATTTTCAGACTTTCAAACTGCATCCTGTCAGTCTAAAGTTTGGTTTTCTTCACCTTTTCATCTCCTTCATAGGCATTCTTGAGTTTATCCCACATGGCTTGAGCAAAATCACAGTGCATGACTTTAACAAACTCAGATTCAGACAATCCACACAATATAGCATTCATAGCCTTAGCATTGCTTTCAATTGTTTTTTTTTCATCAACAGTGGATGGAGGATTTTGAGGAGGTGTATAGATAGTCGAAACACAATTCTAGACATCAAAACCAAGTGACATCAAGTAAGCTTGCATTCTAAGACACCAAAAGGCATAGTTTGATCCATCAAATAGAGGAGCTATGTTCATCGCAAGACCTTCCAAAGCATTCATCTTCTAGTTCCAACAGAATCAACCCTCAATCTTTAAGCCTTAACAGAAGGTACCTCCTTTGATACCAATTGAAGAGCACACAAGCAATACTAAGAGGGGGAGGGAGGGATCAATATTGCGTATTTTTTACAACATTTAAAAGCATAGAATCAAATAAAAGAAATTGCGAGGAGGATAAAGACATAACACCATATATCTCGTGGAAAACCCTTTCGGGTAAAAAACCATGGCATCAAGAAGCTTTTATTAGCACATATGGGCACCAACTCACAGCAAATGCAAACACAGACCAACTGAAGCACCAACTTTAGTAAAGAGAACCAACTCTTAGAGTTACATAATAGATAAAGTTTCTCAAGAAAGACACTTCAATACAAACATTTTAAATCTATTTTGTTTGGCATTATATTCTTCTTCTTTAAACATACACCCAGAAAATTCATGTCCCATTTTTTTTTTAAAAACTTTCACTCGGTCGCTCATCATCTGTATCAAATACTACAACTATGAAATTCCCACAGCAATGAAGATAATGTTAATCAAAACTAATACAAAATGGCAAATATGCAATACAAATATTTTCAAAAATGTTAAGCAAATATCTGTGAAGAATATTTCCCAACAGCACACAACCAATAATGTATAAATTCAGTTGCAGACTTGAATACCATCCTCCCTCTGTTTTAAAAAAAACGTCTAGCACCGCTTCAAGAAAAACAATCCACTCCCCAAATTCAACACAACGCCTCTTTCAAATTTTGACTTCATCACCACACTGTATCAAGGCCACAATTATGGTCATAAAAAAACGTCTGCTTGCCCACCAAAAAAGAAAATACCAAGTTCATATTTTTTAGTCTATCACAGAACACCCCAGTCAGACTTTTCTTCCTCACTTAAATCACTGCCGCCACACCCGACATGCATAGAAAGGCATTTTCTTATTATTTTTTTATAAAACGACTATTAAAGAAGTTTGCATCCACCACCAAAATTGACTTACTCCACAAAGTCGCAGCCCCAAGACTTTTCACCTCTCCGTCAGAAACAAAACAGCGATTATATTTTTTAAATGGCTCACTAGATTTTTTAAAAATTGACATCCCAAGAACTATCGAACAATAATTTACAAAAAAAAACATTCACCGAAATTTCTGTAGAAGACGTATTCCAGAAGAAAACAAACAGCTTTACAACTCTCCACCATTTCAACAAAAAATAATATACTCCAATAAGCTTCAATTGAAACACTCTATCCATTTGCTCAAAAAAATATTAAATGTATTATTTTAAATCTCTCATTAAAAACAAACTGAAGCATATTTACGATGAATACGTTTTTTAAAGAACTAGCCCCTCTCCACTTGTTGTTGTTACACATAGCTCACCTATTTGTCGTATTTCCACAAAAAATAATAAATGTCTGCATATTTACGAGAGCTAAAAGAAATGCTCCACCCTCCTTTTGAATGCACATACACCAGAAAGCATTAATACCAGTACCCCGCAAATACTTCACTTGTCGTCACACACTAGACATGATATACAATTAATTCATTCAATTCTAAAGAACCAAAGTAGAATTCAAGTCAAAGTTTGAACATTCAACTGATGATGTGGCATAAGGTCTGATTGAGCAGCTGACTTGAGACAAGAAAGCACACACCCTGCTGATGCAGACACACACACAGCTCAAACTGACAGCCAAGCAAGCAGCTCAAGCAACTCAAGCATCTAAAGCAGTCAGGCACTCAGGAAGCTCAACCAAAAGTTACAAACAGCAACGTAGCAAACACAACAAGCCTTTGACATAACGACAAATATTTCAACACGAACCTGTAAGCACATTTGGATAAACAAGGACATAAAGCCCACGATCACAATAGCCTAGCAGGAATTTGAACCTTGGAGGCAACAAACAACAATGCCACAACTTACCCATCGCACTATAAGATGAACCCCCTAAATGATCATAACTTCTTAAAATCATATTATTTTCCAATTATTGGAGACCACTCACTTGAAGTGGTCTATTATGTTGTTGCTTTTTGGATATCATAATGCATAGATAGAGCATGCTCATGATATATGTGTCGTATCCCAAAAATATTAGCACTAATATGTTAAAAAACCATCACAAGCAACAGCTCCATGACCTAACATAGCTTTCCTGTTACAAGCAACTAATTTCAATTGACACGCAACTTTCTCCATGACTATTCCTTTTTCTACCAATCAAAAATCTTTGTCCTTGAAATGATAGATGGCGTTAGGGTTTATATTTATTTGTATTTACTTGTATTGTATTGTATATTATTTGTAATGGCTAATGAAACCATAGAAACGGGACTCGAACTCGGCAAGGCCGACTCGACTTGGGACTCGGACTCGGCAAAAAAAACTCGGCTCAGACTCAATTGGACTCAGCAAAGTGAAAAACTCAAGAAATTTAGAGATTTTTAAAGATTTAAAACTTGTTTCATGCACCCTTAATTAAATACACCTTAAAGACACAATAACATCATCAAATTGAAGCTAATTTGATTACATACACAAGTATACATCAATCACATAAGCATAAATGCAAATTGAAGCTGAAGGAAATAACAAACATAGATATATAAATATTGTCAAATGTATACAATATTACAGAACTCATGGAATAAAAAATCCATGTCATCATATGATCAAATGAGATGCAAACTCTTCCTTTCCAACTCTTGATGCACCAAATGACAGCATATGTTGTTATATGGAGCCTAATCAGACTCGGAGGTTAAAATTTCCCTACTTTTATCAGCGCAGTTTCCCCCCTAATTTTATGACGGGGATTTGGGGGCAGTGCCCCCAAGTTGGGGTAAAGGGGCAGCACCCCTTGCAGGGTGTTATTTTTCTATTGTTTCTCCTCACAACTCACCTTTCTCCTCCTATTTTGCCAAATGAATGAAATGAAGTTCACTTTTAGGCTCAAAGCAAAATATAAACCAGAAATAATCAATTTGAAACATATTAGAAGTGGTTTTTTTAACTTAAAGTTACATGCCGCCGGCCGAGTTCGGGAGTTAGGGCTCGCCAAACTCTGCCAAAATCGCCGAGTCCGAATTTGGGCGATTTTGGGCCCCACACTCGGTCGAGTCCGAGTCTAAGCCCCCTAGACTCGCCCAGCCTGACTCAACTCGAAAATCGCCCAAACTCGACGATTTCTAGTGATTCTCGTTTCTCTGGATGAAACCAACATGGAGCTAAATTTGAATCTGATCCCACCATGACTGCCTTCGTTGTCACATTGGTTAAGAGTCGTCGTTGCCACATCCAATGAGGAAATATTTCTAAGAAGTATCATATAGCAGCAACAAACTATGGAGGAGGAAGGGGAAGCATGAATGCAAAGCAAGATTTTATTGATTTATGTTCAATTTGTTAAGATTTTTTTATTAAGATTAGTTTATTGATATAAATATATTTGTTAAATATATATTATTGATTGTTTAATTAAATTATATTTATTATTATTAAATTTCATACTACTTTTTGTTTGGTTTATTTTACATGTGTGTTTGTGTTGTATCAATATAAGATGTCATTAAAAATAGTTATATCCAATCCATTTCCAGACAACTTTGTGTTTTTTGCATTACTGGTTGATTCACAGAGAAGTGAAAGTTTTCATAATAGAGATTAGGGCTTATATGACAGGTTATCAGCTTATCTCGATAAGGAGCCCATGCTTGTATTCATTTCCCAAGAATTGTCTCAGCATGATTGGTCATATATTTAGACCCCAAACATAAAGGGTTTATGTTTCATAGTTCATTTCTCTCCAGAAATTAGTGTGTTATTATCCGGAACTTTAAATACTATTTGTTAAATATATTTTTGTAAATATTTCTAAATTTAGTCTTAATACATAAACTACTGCACCCAGAGTTACAAGAAATGAAAGTGTAAGTTGTACTTATTCAATGAACATTCCTATCATCAAATACCTTTTTATCCTTGGGATTGAACGGCATGCATCTAGACGCCGATGGAAATTCACTTTTCAAATTTTTGGTTGCAGTTTCTGATTCATCAGCTGGATCGTTTAATACAATTAAACTTGAAACGCTCCTGCCTCCCTTCACAGGTAATTTGGTTTTATTTGAAAACGTGCCTTTTGGAGTGTTAATAATCAAAACTGTGTCTGGATTTGGAGCTCTGCAGAAAATAAAAAGATATAATGCTTCAGAATATGAGCCCAAATAAATGATACTATAAGTTACCTGTAATCTTCTTGCGGCTAGAACAAGCATGTATGACAGGAATAGCTCACCTATGTGAAGCACAATATGAAATCCATTGGGTTGTTTGCTTGCCATTCCTGCCATTGTAGCAATGTATCTGACCATCAAATAAATGATTATGAGAATCTGCTAAATAATTTAGACTAAATATAAAATAAGAGAGCCATAAGAATCGTGCCACATGGAAGTTTCTTTAATTGTCAGAGCACAAGCCAAATCAATTAGTATAAAGAAAAAGGGCAGGCATCATGTTGATGACCTGGATGGTTTTACAGGAGAACATCTCACCTATACTAACCTTAATGAGACAAGGGTACGTCACTTTTTTTATTAAATTTTTTTTCTTTGAAAATTTAATAACTTCGTTTTATTCAATCAAAACATTGTTGAAAATTCAAATATTAAAATTTTCATATTAGAAATATAGAAATGTAGATTGGATGCTACAACCATAGTTTGCAAACTCTGCAAATACTCTCTGAGTTACTGAGTACTCTATTTTTTTTGCTTCACGAGTTTTTATAGACAAATGAAAAACAAAAATGCCTACACAGGTAAAATGCTGGTTGAAACGCGTTTTTCACAAGTTTTCTTTGCTATTAAACTATGTATTTTCTCTTTTAAGATGTTAATTTTTTATTTAATACATTTTGTACTTTCTAAGTTGTCGAGTCTTTGCCAAGTCCTTGCTGAGTATTTGTTTTTCGTTTTGCTAAAACAAGATAAAGCAAATATGAGAATGTATGGAATTTAGGGATGCAGATTAGATTCTATAAAATTTATGAGGATTCCACACAACTCTTAGATATTATGGACAAAATCTAGAAAATATGAGAAAGCATTAAATATAGGTTATTAAATCAAGTGGGTCAACATTTTAATATTTTTTGTTTTTCTTTTGGTACAAACAAGAGAATATAAAGCAATGATCAATGCACCATGTACCCTTGACTGAATTTGTTGGGACTTATCTGGTCTACACCTAACCAACTGAATCAAAATCAAGCAAGGACTTTTATTGACATAAAGAAACGGACATTGAGAAATTATAATGAATTTGCCAAGAAGTTTGCAATTGCAACATAACACTCCAAAGCATCACAAATGATCAAACTAAACGAAAAGTTAATGAATATACAGAGCCTTCATTTAAATTCAAGAGAAACCTATTTTAAGAAAAACCTTCCAACACTATAGAGTATACCTATATTTGATTTTTGGATTATTTATTGTTTGCCCATATTGACATGGCTGACTTGGATAACATTTTATTCTAGTACGGTTAATGCTGCTAGATAGGACAACTTGGAAACTAATTCAATTGCAAGAAATGCTTGGAAAACCCTTTTTACATCTTCACATACCATCACCAATGCATTATTCGTTGAGTTTCTGGACAATTTTAATCCTTTTGATCAAATTTTCATTGCACTTAACTAAGGAACAGCTTTTTCACTTAGTCATACTAGGAAAATTACTCAACAAACAAAGAAATTTTACTAAGTTGCCGGTTCGGGTTCGGGAACCGGTTCAGGTTCGAAGAACCCGGTACGCTGGTACGGCAAAATTTTGAAAAGGGGTTTGGGTTCGTTTGGGTTCGTTAGTACAAAAACATGTAAATTATATATATATGCAGCCTATAAGCATGAATTAAGATTAGCATGTCACATAGCATCATATAAACAACAAAACCAACATAAACTTGTAATCATAGCATCATGATCATACCATAACAGCATCATATACATCAAGTTTAATATCAAAATGATAAAATATTCAAGTATCATTGTTTCAACTTTCAACAATTTAAAGTTTGATCATTAAATGGATTCTCTAATGGAGGTTTGGGGAAACGCCCCTAGCGGGGTCCGGGGGCAACGCCCCCAGCGGGGTCAAGGGGCAAAGCCCCTTGCAGGGTCGAGGGGCAGCACCCCCGCCGCCAACACCAAATTACAACCTTCAAACCCACACGGAACTCCATGGCGTGCATCATTTTTCTGCTTTTTTAAGACGTCAGGAACAAGGCCAAAGAAGTCAAAATTCTGATCAAGGTGCATTCTCCCGTACGGGAATTGTGTTTTCTGACTTGTTCTTTCGTACAGACTTGTGCTTCTCTCTTGGAATTTTAATTTTTTATGAGGTGGAATTCAAAAAAAATTAAATTTTGCAAAAAAAAAATCCATTTTTGGGCTGTCAGACCCCTGGGTTCGACTTGGGTCCTCTTGGGTTCAACCCTGGGTCCTCTTGGGTTCGCCCTGGTTCGAACCAGGCCTGTGAACCACGAACCCTGTTCGAACCACAAGCGAACCGAACCCGAACCCCGAACCCGGACCGTACCGGACCAGTACCAGGGGTCTAGGGGGCCGAACCCGGTAACTTAGAAATTTTATACATCCTCAATTCCAAAACACATTTGACTGTCAGGAACAAGTTATATGTATGTGTTAGCATTGTAATTCAGACCTTTCAATGCGACACAAAACAGAAAAACAGATCTTCAAAATGGAAAGGGAAGCTCCATGCAAATTAAGAACAAACCTAAAACCAGACAATATGTAGCTGCAATCTACAATCTTTACAATTGTTTTTTGGGTGGTTTACATTCATGCTAAATAAAATCTAAATGGATTTTCTTTTTAGTTTTGCCTAGGGTAAAACGTTATGGCACTCTTTCAACATTAGGCAAAATCATTTAATCTTTTTGACTCAAAACTAATCGACAAATACATGCTTACGCTGTTCAATTAAAAATAGAGAATAAGTTGGGAAAGCACACAGAGTTGAGTAGGCTAATACTCAACTCACAAGCTACACCTTAAAGCTCATCTGCAATACAAAGCTTGCAAATTACTAAAGCAATTTAAGCCTTAGCATATACAACAATACATCTCAATAAACATTTATATGCAAGATAGTTGTAGTAAAATGTCATCAAGTGAATAAAAAATTTGGGATAACAATGACATTGAATACTCAATGAATAGCAATTGCATCAAAATGCAGGCATGAGAATTACCATTGACAAAACCAAGTACAAAAAGGCACAGACTTTTTATAAAGATATTACATGAAAAAAATAAAAGCTAAATGCTACTTCTACTCTTGAGAATAACTGATTTCATGAAATGCAATTTTTAAAACAAAATTCTATCCTCTAATACTAAAAGTAAAACCATACAACCTCCAGTTAAGTTGTATATTGAATTTATTACAAACTATGACTTGATGTTCACATCTCTCATTGTGCATACACATGCATTTTGCGCCCTAGTTGTGCAAGACATGGGGTAAAATGCACTTTAGGCTTTGTGCAAAAGGTCAATTTTGCGCCCAAGCCAGGACTTGATCAACATTTGGTTTTGTGCACGCACAAGCTTATTTTGCGCCTAAGTACTAATTTTGTGCACATAGACACTCAAAATGCGCCCTCCTTGTGCAAATGAGAAGGTAAAATGTGCCCTAGCAAGCAACACTTTGAGCAAGACTACATAATTTTTGCGCCTTGATTGTGCAAATGAAGGTGGAAAATGCACCCAAGTAAGCAAATTGTGCAAATGAACACCATTTGCGCTCCCCTTTGTGCAATTGATCATAGAAAGCGCACCCAAGCAAAGTGTGCCAAGGTTTGAAATCGTAAGCAAGGTATCTCAAGTCGTCCATAGGAGAAGAAACGCCAAAAGATGGAAATGAAGCAATTTGTTTTAGTTGGCCTTGAATTTGAAAAGACACCACCCTTGACGTTGCAGGTGCCTATGTAAGAATGGGTTGAGCATTTCATTTGCTCAACCATTCAAAACATTATATCAAACTCGATCATACCTGCAGACCCAGGTAAAGAAGGTGATTCAGTCAAGCATTTAAAAGTAACATCGAAGCAATTTAAGGCAAACATCAAGCAGCATTGAAGCAAATTCGAATTTTTAGCAGATCTGAAAATCGATTTATACCAGGCCTGTAGTGATCCTCAAGACAAGTCTGATCCAAAATCAGACCATCAACACTGATCAAAACTCCATTGTAGACCTGATTTTGAGGCAAGATTATCCTTTGCAGCTAATTTCAAGAAACCCTAGGGTTAAGTATTGTTCCAAGTTCAATGTCTGAGTCATTTATATCATTTTCAGGTCTGATCTAGTCTACCAAGCGCTGCAATTCAATCATTTCAGACTGATCTCCTGGCTACAATTTGATTTTTAAAGACAAAATTGAGTTTTTTTTACCTTGATTGGGGTATGTAGAAAGATGAGAACGCTATTAGGATTTAAGTTCGAGCTAGGGTTTCTTGTTGCATTTTTCAGATTTTTCTGATTTTCATTTTTCAATTCTTTGTTTGGTTTTTTTTTTTCTTATTCATCTCAAAATCAGATTTGATGTTGAATCTTGAGGGCAAAATGATGAATTCATCATTCATCATTTTGCCCTCAAGATTCAACATTAATTTTTATTATTTTTATTTTCATTTTTAAATAATATAATAATAAAATTATAAATTGTAAATTTAAAATTTTATATTCAAAATTGAAATTTCAAATTTGTATTTCAATTTTTTAAACTAGGCTGATTTTATTTTTATTTTGTGAAATGCAGTGTCACTTTCACAATGAGCTCCCAAGACATGAGTGAGGATGAGACGGAAATCCATACTCATAGTGAACATGATTCAAAATTTGAACCTGAGGATGAGGGGGGTGACCATGGGGCTGATCCTGGAGCCCAATCTAGTTCCATGGCGAGTGCACCAACTAGTACAGGTTGCCCTTCAAAGTTGTTGGCACAATATGCTAGGGGTGCTTATGATCCCAAATCTCCTCTCAGACAGTTTGCTTCAAGAGTAGAAGACACATACTTCTCCTCATGCTTCGGAGACGAGAGGAATGATGTTTGGATCTCCGTCCGCTTCCACTTCTAGTGCCATGCCTGGTAGGGGGATAGGGAAACACAAGTTGCAGACATCGCAGAGTAACCCCATAGCTGATATGTTTAATGTGCAGCTGAGAGATGAGATAGATGAATCCATTGGCAAGTTCTTCTTTGCCAATGGCATCCCCTTTCATGTTACACGGTCTCCTTATTATAGGGAGATGATGGCTATGGTGGGGAAGGGAGGAACATCTTATGTGCCACCAAGTGAGACAAAAATGAGGACCTCGATCTTGGATAGGTGCTATTCCAAGATCAATATTTTGATGGAGAAGATGAAGACATGTTGGGTGGCATCTGGGTGCAGCATTGTTATGGATGGGTGGACGGACATTAGCCATAGTCCACTCATCAACATCATGGTCACATGTGCAGAGAGCCCAAACTTCCCTAGAGCAGTTGATTGTACAAGGCATCGTAAAGATGTTAATTTTCAATTTCAGGTCCTCAAGGAGGCTATTGAGGAGGTTGGGCCACAAAATGTGGTCCAAGTAGTGACAGATGCAGCCCATGTGTGTAGAGTAGCGTGGAGACTCATTGAGATAGCCTACAGACATATTTGGTGGACCCCATGTTGTGTGCATGCCATGAACAATGCACTCAAGGACATGGAAAAGGTTAACTGGATTAGAGGAGTGGTCACCGATGCGAGAGATGTGCAGATGTTTATCTGCAACCACCACACTTCACATGCACTCTTCAGGACCTTCGCAAAGGAGTTCTTGAAACCAGTTGAGACCAGATATGCATCCTATTTCATTCTCTTAGAGAGAATGATTGAGTTGCAAGAGGCATTGCAACTCATGGTTATGACTAATGAGTGGAATACGTGGGTCGAGGCCAAGACAGAGCAGGGAAGAAGGGTGAAGGAGATAGTGAAGAGTGATGTGTTTTGGACTGATGCGAAATACATTGTCTCCATCATTTCTCCAGTATTCCAAGTCATCAAATATAGGGATGGGAATGCACCTAACCTTGGAGAGGTGTATGAGTGCATTGACTCTATGCTTGACCAGATGAGGGTTGTTGTGCGAGTGAAGGACCCCTCTCTAGCATTCTACAGTGAGCACATCCGACCAATCATTTAACGCAGATGGGAGAAGTTGAACACTTCATTGCACATGGCTGCCTTTGCCTTGAATCCTAAGTGGTACAAGGCTAGAACGGGTAGAGTGACACCGATTCAGGATGATGAGGTGAAGGCGGGTTTCTTTAGGTGCATAGAGAAGATGCCTTATTCTAGAGATGCCGGCATAATTTGTACTGAGTGGACAAAATTTGCCACTCTTAGAGGCTATTTGGATGTGGCAAAGATGGATATAAAAACTATGACATAGGAGGACCCACTTTTGTGGTGGAACTGTTAGGCTTGAAATCTTTGACCACCACTCTAGCTATCCGTCTGCTATCCCAGGTTTCCAATTCTTTAGCTGTTGAGAGGAACTGGTCTACATATAGCTTCATCCACTCTCTTAAGAGGAACAGACTTACCTCTAAGAGAGCAGAGAAGCTTGTGGCTGTACACAGTGCTTTGCATCTCATGGACTGCAAGACACTTGTGTACAAGGAGAGTCCAGCGGCACGATGGGATGTAGAGCTAGGGGATCCTTCACAGATTGATGAGGATGATCCTACCACTTCAGATGCAGGACTGGTTGGTGTGAGCTTGAGGGATCTTGACCTTCAGGATTCCAGCAGTTCCAGTGATGAGGAGTTCACAGATGATTAGAGGCCTCCCTTCACTACATTTTGAGTTTAGACATTTTGGCATTTTATCTTTTGTAATGCTATTGGTATTAGTATTTGTATTTGCTACTCATTGTAATGATGAATCATGTAATCATCTTTATAGACTTTGTGATATCTCATATGACATCACATATTCAGATTTTCGATATAATAGAAATCTCCAATTTGACAATTTCATTTGTCAAATTTTATTTAGCAATTAGCATAAAAATATTGGTATTTAGATTTAGTATTTCAAATTTTGCTATGTTATAATTTTACTAATTTAGTAATTTCCTATAGTTTCATTTGAAATGTAATTCTTAAACTGTTATACATACATCTTTTCAAAAATAATTTTTCAAGTACTATAAGTATATGTATAACTATATCAGCAACACCGCCCCCCCCCCCCCCCCCCCGCTACCGTCCCCAAACTTAGGCCCTTTGTCCCCCAACACCCATGGAACACTATTTCGAATTTCCATTGTGTAATGTCATTTTTGCAAATTTTGAATATGAAGTATTTAAATAATCTATTTTTGGCAATTATGAGTATCACTGTTTTTGTAATTTATAATTTTCCATACAAATGTACATATGTATGTGTGTGTGTGTATATTCCTGTACCACCATACCGGCTTTCAGTTCCCATACCCGAACAAGCAACTTAGCTTTAAATTCCCCTCCTTTGAGCATTCTTATCACCTCCCAAAAAAAAATTCAAAAATGAGCAGTTCTAGAATTTATCTTGATAACCTTTCAAGAACAGTTCTAGATATACCCTTCTCAGCCATTACTCAGTGATTGAATAAACAATTGGGGACAGTAAAAACAAATCATATAACATTAAATCTCACTCAGAAATGCATATTTTAGATGGAATATTCTCCTTGAATGCATAAGAAACATTTGTAGGATGAAACACTCATTTTTTTTTAAGTTGACTGAAAAATTAGCATATTAAAACAAAAGTTATCTAAAATCAACTTCAATTAACAGTATATTGCTCATTCAGTCAAAAGCCTTGTCAGCATAAAATACCTCCATACGATAGCCTGCTCTTGATGCACACATGGCATGATATGCTGTATGACATCTGTAACACTGTATACATGATCCATGCATCTGCTTACAGATCACGCACACCTACATTTCAAAAGTGAAAAAAAAAAATATTGGAGAAATTGCTAATAGCAATGCATTGCAAAGACATTGCTCTTGTATGTAACTCTCAAGGATAGCTCTTATATTTTTGTTCTTTTGCAATTTTTCCTTTAGGAAAGCTTAACTGTGATCAATATTTCTTGCTGCTTATTCTACCTGGAAATTTGAGGATAAATAGCTATCCTAGCATGCTATGCAGAAATAATCAGGAATAAATCAGGACAACCCATATTAACAAACCTTTTGAAAAGATCTTGCATCAATTTTTAAAATGCCGTCTGCAGGTTCCATTGTTTCATCACTCAAAAATGATACCTCTCTTGCAAACCAAGCACAGGTAACATGCACCCAGAACTGACTTATGGTGGAAGGTTTCAAAGCACCACCTGAAAATAAATAACACAGTTGTTGGAATATAATTCGTCTTTCAACCCATCTGATCTACAGATTCAGAATAACAGATAGCATCAATATGAATATCTTACCCATTAGAGGGCAGAGGCAACATTCTCGTATAATATTTGGTGTCTCACATGCTCTACAAACCCATGAAGCAAGGTCTTCCACTTTTCTGGCACCATAACACTCCTGATGGACAGCAATTTGACATCTGTTGTTCAAACTTACGTGTTAGACATTATTTCCTTGGCCTAAGTTTTGTCCCAAAAAAACCTTACAGGTTCATCGTAGACACTTCTTCTAAGAAGAAATAAATTAGAGATCAAAATTACATATAATGATCTGGGATGCTGAAAATGAGACCTTATGTATTTTTCCAGTGTATATTCTATTTTATCCTATAATTAGAGCATTCAACTATTACAATTCAACATGAATGCCAGACTTAAGGATATGGTCATTGCACAGTACCTATTGCAAATAATGATTTTGTTGTAGTCCCAGTCATCAACCCACCGGCATATTGCACACCTTTCAGATGTCCAGTTCACTTTTATTGGCTTGTATGGTTCTGCAATGATATGAATATAAAATAACATTAGTTTCCATTGGCAAGATCTTCAATATTTTATACTGTTGAGATAAATAAGCTTGCAAGAATGTTCAGGATCTCTTACTCAGCCTGTAAGGCTGACCTGGACAAGGTAGAGCATCTGTCAAAAATCTTACCTAGCAAGCATCTGGCTAATTCTTGCTCCCGAAATCTCACAGGCGTTTGCCCTTCAGGGCTAAAATATCCAAGACCATTATATCCAGCTTCACATAACTGATTTATCTGTAAAGCATAAAAATTACCAACCTGATAAAGTTATCAAATACATGCAAAGTGACAATAATGACAGATAAAATTATATTATTATATATACCCAACAATGATTCTACTTTGTGCTGAGCTACTCCAACCACAATTTTGAGATTCCCCTCCCCAGTCCTTTAACTCACCTTGATAGAATTTTTCTAGAGTTATCTTTACAGGTTTCTGCAAAGTAGCTGATGCTGCTTTGTGTGCAATGCTGTCTTTATCAAAAAACTGCACTACTACAACTCGGAGTTATCTTTTGGGTCCTCATACCATTTCAACAACCTTTTCTATGATCTTTGCCTAAAGTGATCCTAGATTATAGGTCTATGATTCGTAATTTCATCAAACAAGTCATAGAAACTTAGAATCACTGAGTTTCTGTTAGCTGCTTTTATTAGAACAATAACATACTATGCTAGAAGTCTCCTTTGTGCCAGAGAAATAAACATCCAAATGAAGAAACACACATATAATATTCAGATTTTACCATGGAAACCTCCAATCAAAAGAAAAACCAGCTGTAGCAGCCAAATAACGCATCTATTTGAATGTATTAGATGGAAAACCAGTTAGAGAGAGTGATTATAACAACCATGTTGCTCTATGATCACATCCAGCTTCTTCTCTTACAACAACTGAGCTCTCCATTGTCTAAATGCTTACAATCAAAATCTCAGACCTCCAAACACTACCAGTTCTTTCACATCCATATTAAAAGCACTATGAAGATCTAGAGTGTCAAAAGTATTCATTTCATAAACTTGTTCCCTGCACCATGATGAGACCACCAGTTTCCATAGGGTACGTCTGGTTGTCCCCGAGACAGTTGAAGGATGTCTTAGACATCCCCAGCCATGACCATCTCAGAGGCGGCCATACGTCCCCACGGCTTTCCTATTTCTGGAAAACGTTTCAGAAACATTTAGAGGATTTCAAGATTTCTGGGACTGTACCTGAAACGCCATTGGGGACAGGGATAAGGGTTTGACGACCAGGGACACATCCCTGTCGAACACAGCTAATAACCCAGAAAAAATCCATAGTAAATGTTTGGTGGCCATTGGAACAACAAACTTGTAACATTTCAAGCACAATTACAAGAAAACAAGCTTCAATTTATTCAATTTAACAAACCAATTAACATGAGCCAAAATCAAAATAGGAACAAGGTTACTGTAGAGAAGCAATAACAAAAAAATTCAAGCAATTTGTAACTTCAAGCATAATCATTTCACAAAACAAGATCCCAGAGACAATAATTTTGGCATCTACAACTGCTAGTCCTCATTAGCCAAGAGTGGATTTAGTGAAACAAACCACAATATCTAGGCCATAGAAGCAATTATCTTTCTTGGGAGCATATTGGCAGACCAAAGAATAAAAATATATTCAATTTCTTGGGATAATATTAAAAACCAACAGAAAAAAAAAACGAGAGAACTGATATTTTTAATATTTAATGCCATCCTAAGTGCATAGAGAGTGAGAGAGAGAGTGAGAGAGTGAAAGTAAAAGAGAGTGTGCCCATGAATTACAAATATGGATTTTTCTCATTAACTTTTAGATAGCTGATTTAAGTGCACACAAAACAGTGATTGTGGCAGTTTCTAGTCCCAGTGCTTTTGTGGTATGCTGCCTAGTTTTGGTCACTTGGGTTTCTTGTGGAGATGCATTTTGAAAATAGATGATCTCCCGAGAGTTTTTTCTGCAGAAGTTGGAGCACTTGAAAATTTCTTATGAAGATATTTTAATGAACTGATGGATTTAATGAAAGCAAGTTGGTTGGAGTGAGCAACTTTGGATTGATTTACAAACAAGATCTGAGAGATGGTAGAGATTTGTTCTTAAGGTTCTTAATTTCACAATGAAGAAGCTCATAAGAGTTTCAATGCTGAATGCAAGGTCTTAAGAAAGGTTCAACGCTGCAATGTCAGTAGGATTTCATAAATAACCACTAGGTTCAAAGCTTTAGTTTTTGAATTTATCTCAACTAGAAGGCTTAGAGAAGCATTTCTTCACAAAGAGCAACATGCCATATAACAGATTTGGAATTGTCATGTTAAATTCAGATACACAAATTGTGGGCTCTCTTCAATAATTTCCATCAAAGGGTCAGTGGGTTACAAAGATCCAGGTATCTGGATTTCTAATTCTTAATAGAGTATTTCACTATTTTTATATAGATTTCTAGAGCCACTCATGATCTCACTATTGAATGTCATGAATGCAGAGTATTAGCTAGGAGGGGGAGTAACAACCAAGGGAGAAATCTACAATTACAGCATTTTATTGTTAGAAATACTGACAAGCAAGAGACCAACAGATGACATGTTTGTAGGTCTTACTAGAACAAGTGGGTAAACTAATTTATCCTAACAGCCTGGTAGATATACTTGATAGAAGCTTATTGTGGGATATTGTAGACATGGAAGAGGCCATTGAAGAAGTAGAAGACTTGTACAATCAGTCTTACATGTTGTTATTTGGTATCAGTTTGGAATTCTGAAAACATTTGGCAGAATAAAGGCCAATCATGAAAGATGTGAGGGTGTTGCAGCATATGAGAGTTTAAAAGTAAGTGGTGGAACTTCAGTCAGATTATGACCAAATATATCTGATTTGGTGAGTAAGAACTAACAGAAATTATTCTTCTAGCTCAAACCATACCCAAAAACCCTCAATGACAGAAAAAAAATGAAAATATCACATATCACAATTATATCAGTGACTTCTTCATTCAAAACCACTGCCAACAATAAATTCAAAACCTTGCAACATTTTCATTAAAATATTGCAAGCCCTGCAAAATAGACATATTTTTGACAGAAAAGACAGAATAGAATGGTGAAAAAATTGCAGGTCGGTGTTTTATAGAAAAAAAAAGAAATATTGCAATAATATCAATAAGTTTTTCATTCAAAATCTCAGCCAACAACAAATTCAAATACTTACATCATTTTCATTAAATAATCACAAGCCCTTTTGAGATCCAATATATCATGATATTCTGAGGATATCTGCTTCTAAGATGTAGACATACTACACCACAATATCCAACTAGTCATTCATTTAAAACATAGTTACTAGACTTAGACTCGCCTCAGACTCGGCAAGCTGATTTTAGACTTGGACTCGGACTCGGACTCGGCTCAGCAAATTAAAAAACCCAAGAAATTCAGAGATTGTTAAGGATTTAAAGCTTGTTTCATGCAGTCTTTAATAAATAAACCTTAAAGACACAATAACCTCATCAAATGGAAGCTAATTTGATCACATACACAAGTATACATCAAACACATAAGTATAAACACAAATTTTAGCTCAAGGAAACAACACATTTAGATATATATATATTGTCAAATGTATACAAAAATCATGGAATACATACAAAATGAAAATCAAAACTAAACATATAAGGGTATGGCTCAGAGGAGCCTACGTTACTCATCCCAACATTATGGCAAGTCATGCACTGATGTATCTTCAAGTGAGAAATTTATTACTTAATTAGACTTATAGTTTGATGAGGTCGGAGTCCATCTACATAGACCTGATCATATCGATGATGTCCGGGCGGGGCGTAAGTAAGGAGGGGGCAGTGCCTCCAAAGGGGTCAAGGGGTAGCGCACACCATTTCCATAACCACGCAGACCTTCATGGTGCAAAGCATTTTCATATTTTTTTGTGAATCCTAGATGCACATGTCATAAACCAAATAAACATTGAAAGGTTGCAAGTTTTTTTTGTTTTTAAGTTCCTGAAATGGCAAGTCTACCCAACTAGACTTGCCTAGACTCGACAAGTCTGGCGAATCTCCCAAAATCAATGAGGGTGGCTCACCTCGAAACTTGCCGAGTCTAGGCAAGTCCAGAACACTGATTTAAACCTTAAGAGGCAAGTCTTCATGCAATGTCCAAATGCTTCTTAAGTTATCTTCATAGAATGCAAATGCCAATCAAAATATAGATTATGATTTTATGCTTTCCAAAATTACAACATGAAATTTTTTTAAAAATGAAAATAATTCATCAAATTTATAATATCAAACACAATCAACGAATTAAATATTAGTCATTGTAGTATTAATAAAGATCAGGTTTCTTTATAGGGTGCATTAATCCAAGCAGCACTAATGACGAAAATGAGTAGCATCCCACATGGTCAAAAAAATGTCTCAAAGCTGGCTAACATTTAACCATTTTCTCCACTTGATAGTTCACATGGCTAGAAATTAGAAAATGAGATAAGTATGGCCAATGACAAGAATAATTTTATAAGAAAATGCAAACATGTGTCCTAAGATTGCTCAATATGAAACCATGAAAGAGATGGTACAAACCCAATCTATGAGATGTAAGTTCAAGTCTTTCATTTTAACACTTTGCTTCCATTTCTTCTTTCTACAACCTGTATGTTTCTCCCATTTCGAAATGCTCATCCTTGCACCTTTTCCACATTCAATACATTCACAAAGGATTCTGCCATTAACAAAAGAAAACCACACAGATTAACAGAGAAACTGCTGAACTTCATTTAAGGAAACAAATGTAGTTGATGCTTTTCCTTTTTGGTTAATAATTTTTCAGAGTAAACGCTTGCTAAAGCCAAAAATATATGCATAGAAGATCATAAACCATTTGTACTGGGAGGCATATGGAGCAATTTCAGCAACAAATTGAACTGATAACAGAACAGGATGCCTGAGATCGGAGACAGATTATTCACATATAATTTATCCTCCGTGTCTAAGACAATCCACAGCCATAGCATAAGATCATTTAAGTGACATATCCAAATTAAGAAAATTCCCAGATTGACAACATTCATTGGTTGTATTTATGTTTTTGACACAGCTCCTCTCATAAAGCATAGGCATGCTTGTAAGATTTGAAAAGGCAAATTCTTGTGGAATAGGTGAATATGACATGTGGAAAGATATGAAAGATCCTTGCAATATATTCTTTGTATGTACAAGGCTCCTTGATGACTACTTCAGACGTTAATAAGCATATATAGTGTGACTAGAATGTCTATTTCCAACCAAGAAATGGCATTGCACATCCCTTGAAATGTTAGGGAACAACCGTTATGAAACGCATTTACAAATCCATCTATAGCCTACAAAAAAACTTCTGCCAGATTACTGATGCTTAGGATTGTCCTCATATATGTTTCATAGTTCATTTATGAATGATTAAAATTAATTTTAGGGGAATCAAAAGGGCAGATAGAGGGTCTAATAACTTTTAATTTTAATATTTTATTTAGAGAATAACTTGATCTGATCATGTCCAATGCAGTTCAAATCTTGACTGATAGCATGGAAAAATGAAATTAATTTTGATGTCAACAAGATGATGATAAAACTAGATTGCAATACGTGGGATATGGTTTCCTTTCAAACCTCAATGATTATAAGGAAATGCAATGTATATCACTTTGGAAACTGGAGAGAAGGAATTCACATGCTACATATGCAACTGGAGAAGCAAAGCAAATGTTCAATTTTCTAGGTGAATGGCAAACACTTATTCTCTGTATGAAATAAACTGATCAGATTTCTGTTTTATATATCTAACATTTCTCTAGCTTTTTTTCAATGAATAATGTCAGGACAACTAATATAAATAGTACTGAGCCATTACAAGTGATGTCTAGGCAAGTAATACGCCTCCTTGCCATCACACACAACAGCCAGGCGATCTGGAACACTGTAATCCTTAATGTCACTTTTCCTGTCAAGAAAAAAGTGCATCATATTATTAAAAAGACAAGAAATTAAGATGGAATGAAACAATATTTGGTACAACATTAAAAAACCGTTAGAGAAATATAGGTGATCCTTGGGAGTAAAGAATGAAAACCTAGAGTAAATTTGAACAGTACCCAATAAAATTACCTAACTAGAATTACTTTGAAGCAATTAAATCCTACGAAAGCACTTACTTCTTTTCTATATATTGTTTTTGAGTGTCTCCCATCACTGACTGCTCCTTGCATTTGGGGCAGAAATATTCAGCATTATTACAATCCTGTGTACATGAATGAGCACAAATCAGTTTTCATGATCTCAATGCATATAACAAAAAATGAGAGAAGAAACATCTTAGGGAAAGGAAAGCGTGGTAGAAGAAAAAGACACTATTGTAGATGCATTTGCACCTCTAGATGCTTGCAGCCAGTTTTGTCACTCTCAACACAAATCCAAATCTTTCATCTATCACACTGAGCTATTGACATACAAACCCAGGCTGCAGACTGGATTTCCAATATGTTTATGTTGTACTTTGGTGTGTACAATGAGGAAAAGGAAATTCAATATGCAGATGATTGACAGATGAAATCAAAAGAAAATATACATTCATACACCAATAGTTATTATATAACGATATCAAGCATATATATCTTTCAACATCCCTTATATAATCATCATTCTATTACATTCATATATCTCTTCTCTCTAATTGCAGTTAGACATTCACATTACACTTCCAAGTCTTCATATGCATCTGCTCATATATATTCTTCTCATAACATGTTCTACTCATTCTTTCATCTGCTTCATGCATGTATTTTATACATGTTTTTATCTTTCATTTTTCTCCTTATATAGCCTCTTAATGACTCCTTGTAGTGCTTTTTCCTCATAGCCTTCCATAGAAACTCTTAATTGTCATCTTCTCACAGCTTTATCTTACTTTATGATATTTGTAACTTTTATGGCTTATTTAGGAATATAAGAGGTGATTTAAGCTTATTTAAGTACTTTGTTAATCCTTTATGAGTCTAGAAAGGCCCATAATGATATCTGTGGCTCTGATGGAAAACTTGTGACTTGCCACAACTCATGAATCACATACAGAAATGCATCAAATCAAGATGACTCACAAGTCACATCTTGATTGAGTACTTTCCATGACTCATTCAAGTCTATACAAAATGCACCACATTGCTGGAGGTGACTCATGCAATAAAATATCAAACTTCTCTGAAGTGAAAACAAAAATCCGACACTCCCAATTTTTTGTCCCATTTTGTTTTGAATCATGTCTTAACTGTTTTGTCTCTCTTTCCAACCAAGCAAAATTGCAAGAAGTAGATAAGACTTTGGAATAGTTTTAAGGGCTAGCTTGAATATTCAAACATAGTGTTTTCACATGCATATGCATATTTTTTTACATATTTTCAAATATGAAATGGCAAATGTTGAAAATTCAAGGGTGATGCCGCCCTTTTTTGTTTCTCCCCTCCATTCCCTAACCCTATCACATGTTTCATTATATTTTATTTGATCGATGTTCGCCATAACAGTTTTTTTATGAAACCCTACTATTTTTTTTCTATGTAAAACAGCAATGACAAGTTCAAGGCAAAGCAGCAACAAGAAAGACCTTACATGGAAGAATGAGATAGGGGATGATAACAAGGTCAAGGTCTGTTGTACTTCAGAAGTTTTTTATTGATGCACCTGAAGAGACTTGGAGAGAAATGGATGCCCTACTCACTAGTTTTGATATAAAAAAAATAGAAAATAGGGCACAAAAAGCAACGGCAATGGTGATAAACA